>NW_024426663.1:56990009-57116852 GCF_017311325.1 Ursus maritimus | reverse complement strand
TCCCTGAGTGCTTTTACCCCAGGCTGAGCTTTGAGCTGTGGCAGGGCTGGCAGCTGGCCTTGTGGAAGGCAGAGCTAACAGCTGAGTGTTTTTGACCCCTGTCCATCTAGTTCGGGTTCTCCGATCAGTGTGGACGGTGGAGAAGCAGCAGAAGTGGAGAATGGAGACCTGAAGCAATAGACTCTGCTGCTGTTTTCTTGAATGTATTTTTTTTCTGGTGTGGAGCAGTATCCAGGTGGTTTGCTCGTTCGTTCAGCTAGTATTAGAAGTCAGGCGTAGGGTAAAGGGAATAAAACAAAAGTTCTTTCCTTCAAGGATCTTCATTCTGGTTGATGGAGACACAGAACAAGAACAATAAAATATATAGGGTAGTAGGAAATTTTAAGGAGAAAATGTAGGAAAGGGAGTTTTGAAACATCCAGGGTTGGGGGAGGAAGATTGTTGAAGTTTTAGATCAAGGATCCAGGGAAAGTCGCATTGAGAAGAAAATCTTTGATCCAAATTCAGGAAGAGGTGAGGAAGTCAATGTGTGAAGCAGTGATTTAACTGCTTCTTAGTCAAGACAATCCAGAAAGCATGAATGATGCTGCAAAGATCTCTGCTTCCCTGAAGGAAGAAGCGTGATTCATGCAGTAATAGCTAAGTGTACAAACTTAAATTGCACGTTCTTTCGTCTCTGCGGGAGACACAGTAATAACTGAGGTGTTACATAGATGGAGACAGGAAATGTCAGTTGCTAACAACTTTGTGGATTACCACCTCCAGGAAAGTGGCCACTTGAAGGGCCAATCAATAAGGAGAGTTCAACTCAGTATTTTATCTGATACAAGTTTAGTTTAAGGCAGAAAATCAAAGGCAAAGCGTTCAGATGAAGAACCCACAGGCAAATTCACCTTAAGCCTCTAGCTCTGTCTTTCCACTCTATTTTCATTCAACCAAAACTCAGTGTCTCTTTCGTGTTTAACACTTGGCTAGGCATTGGGGAAGAAGCAGTGACCAGGGCGGATGTTGTCCCTGACCTCATACAACTTACAGGGTAGGAGGGGGAGAGGCATTAGGCTCTGAATTGCACAGTTATTTAATAGTTATGATAAGAGAGCTGACTGGGGGCTGTGGCCGAAGGGAACTGATCTCCTTTTGAGGAGGAGATCTGTCAGACCTGAAGGATGAGAAGGCACTAGCAAGATGCGGGAGGGGAGACAAATAGCTCAAGCAGGAGACCTTAGGGCTTGAAAGACCACCGTGACTGGAACTTTACATCAAAAACTAGGGTTGTACTGTATGGTGACTAACAGAATAAAAAAATATTATTAAAAAAGGCCACCGTGACTAGAGCCTGGGGTACGAAGGAATGTGAGGAGGTGAGGCTGGAGCGGTTGGTGGGGGCCACATGGTGCTGGGTCTTGAAGGCCAAGCTTAGGGCTTTGTTTTAAATCCAGAGGGCCAGGAAAAGCCATCGGAGTATAAGCTGGAGCTGGAACCACGTACTGGGCTCGGAGGTTGCTTTGGAGAGAGGCAGAAGTGAATGTCGGGCTTGGAATCCAGGTGGTAGAGCTGGAGAGGCGTAGATGCGGTGGAGTGGTGTCTGGAAGGTGATGGATTGCATGTGGGAGGATGAAGAGTTTGGGGTCAAGAACGACCACCGCGGCTTTGACTTTGGGCCACCAGATGCTGGTGCAATACTGAGTGGGTGGAGACTGGAGGAAGATGTGCTGTTTATCGAAAGGTGATGATTCTCAGACATGCGGAGTCTGAGGTTCCCCAGGAGCTGTCCAAGTGGAGATACCGAGTGGGCCCAGGGATAAGGTCGGGAGCGAGTCATTTGAAAAGCCCCTGAAGCCATGAGAGTGGATGAGCTGGTTTACCGAGACTGTGCAGAGAGAAAAAACCCAGGACAGCTGCCCTCCAACCCTGGGCGGGACTGCCGGAAAGGGACAGGCTTAGGGACTGCAAGTCCTTGGGGGGAGCAGTTACGTTAGTGCTGCTGCAAACACCTGGCACGGTCCTCCTCGTTAGCAATAGGGAGGGCTCCCATCCAGAGAGCTTACTGTGTGACACGCATGAGCCAAGCACATCACCTGCCGTGGCTCACACCATGTTGAGAACCCTGTGAGCCAGGTGCTCGCCATTTCACAGGTGAGCAAAGTGAGGCTCCCAGAAATCCAGGAACACAGTCAAGGTGTAGCGTGGGTGGCCCAGGTCAGATTCCCACCCAGGGGCAGGACTGAGGCTCTCAGTCCCTACACTCTGCTGCTTCTTCCTGGTTCCTGGCTTCTGCAGCCACCTTCCCTGATTTCCACCCTCCCCTTTTAGCCTGCCCTGTCCAGCTCACTCCAGAGGCGGCTTCAAGGGTTCATGGGATTGTTGGAAGAGCAAAGGACAGAAGGATATGTGTGTATGGACCTACCTCCCTGCTTCCCCCATCTACGTGTCCATTTGCCACATTGTACTCCACTGACCCTGCCCGTCAGGAGAGGGTAGACATGAACTCAGCCACATCCCTGCTTTCCAGGGAAGAATCTGGGGCTAGGGTCCAACATGAGAAAGGCCTGTTACTGCTCAACTAGTCTGACACTGGCCTAGAGAGAGAATGAAAGTATTTGGGGTCACAGTGCTGGCAAAAGCAGCACCCCAGTCTAGTTCTTCTCATGGACCCCGCCTGGTTCCTAGAGTCCATCTCTGCGTAGGCCCTGTTACCTAAGAGTTTATTTCAAAAGGAACTGTGTTTTTGAAGTGGCCAAGCCATTGGCTCAGGTGGCTGAAGCGGCTGCAAGCCTGCAGACACACAGAGATGCTTTCCAGGCTGGCTCCATCTTACCACTGCTCAAGTTCCACCTCCTGAGGCCTTGGGCCAGTATGGTACCAAGGGATCTCAAAAGCCTCCTGTATCACTCGGGCTCTGGCTGATTCTGGCCCAGGAACCACAGGTGACCTCTGAGCCAGTCATATTTCCCCCTGCAGGGCCCAGCCTTTGCATTGGTTTCTGGTCACCGGAGACTGAGCCCTAGTGACAGCACGTACTGTTTGGGGGTCAGCTTCGCCTTTCCGCACGGCCGCCTCCAGCCTGAGGCTCAGAGTAAGAGCTAACGTTTGGGGGCTAGCGAGCCAGCATGTTACATTTGTTACCACGTTTCCAACCTGTAGAGCTGGGTGACAGAATACCCATTTCACAGATGAGGAAGCAGCCTGGAGTCACATAGCCAGTGAGCGGCCATTTAAAGCCGTCCGACTCCAGAGCTTGTGCCTTTAGAGCTGCCTGTCGGGAGATGTGCACAAGGGGTAGTCTGTCTCTTCATAGTCTCCTACTCCTCTCAGCCCCCAGATCAAGGCCGAAAAAGGGTCCCCCTTATCAGCAGTGTGCTATTTCTTTACACCGGCCAGGGGGCCTCGTATTTCCTTACATTTGTGTCATTTCATCTTCTCTGCAGCCAAGGGTCATGCAGATGAGTGGGGTGACCGTTAGGACAAGCTGGAGAGGTTTGGCTACGTTTCCGAAGACCCAACTAAAATGTTCTGTGAGGTCTTCATAGAATGAGCACCATTAGCACGGAACGAACACCGTCAGTGTTAGCTTTCCAAGACCTGGTTAATCAAGCCCAACGTGAGCCCTTGTCTCCTGCTCATTGGTCCTGCTTCCTGGGATAGGCGCCAGGAGGGAATCTCGGGCGCTCGCTAGCTGAGGGGAAACAGCGCTGGGGAGCCCTGGCCTAAGACTCCATCCAGCCCCAGCAAATCCCTCCCCTTCCCCCTTGGCTGGGGTCCTTAGGCAACCCTTATTAAAGGTTTGCCGAATCCTGTGTCTGTCTGCATTTGCCCTGATGCAACATCCTAGCGTCTTCAGATTCTCAAACCCCGAGTGACCCTCAGGTGGTTTAGCACTCCTGAATTAGATAAACTACCACATCTTTTTTTAGTCACACATTCTCTAAGCTCTAGTGCCCTACTGAGCCAGGTAACTCCTGAAACTATTTTAAACCCCCCTAAAGTAGACTCCCTAGAATTAGGTTAACTTTGAAAATGGTCAAGGTTATCACAAATCTTTCTGTTTATTCTCTCTCAGCTTCTCTTCAATCACCCCTCATAGCTGGCTTTATTCACACACTGCTTTCTCCCCTGTGCTCTCCCGAGCCGGCTTCTGCCTACTTTGGGAAGAAAAGCTGAGCAGCTGATCCCATCTCTGGACCCAGGTCCTTCCATCACCAGATGGTTCTGGCCCAGAACTGGCTCTTGGTAGGGCTCAGGCCCAAGCGTCTCTGACAGCGAGCAAGAGGACCGGGTGGAAGGAAGCGCCTGTAGGAAGGTCTCCATGGAGCCTTCACAGGGAATGTATTTTAGCAGATGAGGCAGCAGTTCCTCTTTGAGACCAGCTCTGAAAACACTTCCCCAGAACAACTGACTGACTGAGGCTGGGGAAAAGCTGGAGAGGAGGAAGTAGCATTAAAACTGACCTGGGTCAAGGCCAAGTAGGAGGCGGATTGCGCTTGAGGGTCGCTGCACCCGCTCGCCAGGCCCTAATCCCCTTTTCCAAAGTGGCGCAACCAAAGACCAGAGCGTTCTCAGCACTGGGTCTAATTCGGTGAGGTTTTATTGTAGAGTGAGGGACGCGGATCCCCGACCACCGTGCGTTGCAGGTGCGACCCTGTCCTCTAGACCAGCTTCCCCTCTGCCCGTGCCCACAGAGAAATCAGAGCCCTTGGACCCGGGCGGGACCTACTGAAACTCGGCATCCCCTCGCTTCCCCCGGGCGACGCAGCCCCCCAAAGGCATCTTTTCCAAGTCCGGCTGAGTTCACGCTCGGATTGGGGGGGGAGGGGTCCTCGGTGCCAAAGAGAGGAAGAGGCGGCAGTAGCCGCGGGAAGACAGCCGCGGGGCCAGGGAGTCCGGACAGGCAGCTCCCGGCTAGTTGCGCCCTAGCCGAGCCGTGCCTGCCCCTTCCTTGTGCAAAGCAGGGCAGTCGGCAGGCTCCTGCGTCCTGGCTGGCTCGCCGTCTTTCAGGAAGGTAGCCGGGCTAGACCCGCTGTCCGGAGGGAAGAAAGACTCCGCTAGGGGATCGGAACCCTGGTAGCCCGCGGCCGCTAGGATCACGCCCCTGCGCAGCCTGCGAACGCCTCCCGCTCCCTTTACGCCCCGGTGGCCGCTCGAGGTCGCAAAAGGTCTTTGGGTCAGGGCGCGGCTTTCCCCGGGGCCAGCGACCCCGGCCGTCCGGCTCGCCCGGCCCAGCTCCTCCCGGCGGCCGCCGGTGAGACGGGGACACTGCGGCTGCCGGCCCTGGCTCCCCCCGCCGCTACACCGGCCGCGACTTCCAGGGCGCGCGGGCGTCGCGCAGCGAACGGTCGTGGGGCAGCGCGGCGAAGGCCGAGTGGCGCAGCTGGCAGCCGATGAAGAGGACGACGAGCGCCACGGACAGCAGCAGCAGGAAGAAGAGCAGCAGGTAGGTGGGCAGGTCGGGCTTTGTGGCCGCGCCGTCCCTCATGCCGCGCGCCGTGGCCAGCTCCAGCGGCAAAGCGCCCTCTGCCTTGACCGTGGCTGCCAGGGCCAGCGCGCCGCCTCCAGCCGCCTCGGGGCCGGCCGTGGCGTTGAACACGTCTCCGTACATGGCCCGCGGGGCAGCCGACCCCGGTCGGACCGCCTCACTTGGTGTCGCGCCGACCAGCGCCGCCGGGCGCCTCCATGGCGCGCTCCTCCCGCCCTGCTGCGCGCACCTGACCCGGAGCCGGTGCCTTCGGGTCAGCCCGGGCCGCGCCGCTCCCTCGCCTCCGCGCTCAGCTGCGGTCCCCGCGGGGCGGCGGGCCCCGGGGCTCCGAGGTGGACGGCCCTGCGCCCTTGACCCTCGGGCTTTCCCTAGGTCCTGCCGTCGCCCCCCGCGGTGCCAATTACCCGGCTCTCGGGTTTGGAGCCGCGCTCTGGGCTCCGGCCCCCAGCTCCGGTCAGCTCCGGGCTCGGGGCTCCCCTAGGCTGCAGCGGCGGCGAGAGGTGCCCGGCGAGTGTGGCCGCAGTTCGGGGTGACTGCTGAGCGCCCGGACGCCAGATGCACCGAGAGCGGGTGACGGGGAGTCCTCCTGCGCCGCCGTGGCCGCTGCGTCTCGGAGCAGGCAGTCCTGCAGCCGCGAGTCCCCGCTCAGACGCCTGGTGTGCGGCGAGCCTGTCCCCACTTGCTTTGGCTGCTGCGCTCCTGTCTTGAGCAGGCGACTGCGCTCCGAGGCGGCTCCGAGCGCGCTCAGGTCCCCAGCGGGGGGGTGGGGGGCGGGACTGACAGCGGCTGCCCCCAGGGAGCAGCTGCCAACCAATGGGGCGAGAGAGGACACACTGCGACTGCACTGGCCTGGCCTCACATCACTTAAGGCCAGAGGGACACACAGAGAGAGGGACGGAGGAAAAATAGGGTTACAGAAAGACTGATGGACAAAGAAATGGTTACAGACCTATGAAGAGAGACTAGGCAAAACAGAGACAGCAGACCAACTCAGAGGCAAGGCTCAGCAGGACGTGGACACCTGCTTCCATTCTTCTCCTTGATATTCTCCCTCCTAGCATAGCCAGGTTGGCGCGGAGCCCCACTGGCTGCTGGGTAGCGCAGGCAGGACACACTGCCTCCAGGGGGGTCGGGGGCAGTGGCAGAGGCACTCCCTGACAAGCTGGGACTGGTGCTGTGGCCTGAAGCTGCGTGTGCTCCCCCCACTGTGAGCTCACTCACTCAGCTCCCCTTGCCTGGTCTCTGCTGGCACAGGGGGCAGGAGCGGGTTGTGAGGGTGGTGATGGCCCACCTGACCTGCCAGCCCTGGCAAAGGCCAGGTGGCCAGAAGAGAGGTGAGCCGTCAATGGGACAGAGGGTTTCTCCTGGTCCAAATTCTTCCCTTCGTTTGAGAAACTGTCTAAGCCCCCCAGACTGGACTAAGAACTGCTGCCCCGGCTGCCAGAGCCCCTGCACCTCTTCGGAAGCACTGACCGCCCTGGACTATCACTGACTGGGCCAGAGCTGGGGGGCCGCGGGTGAGAAGCCCAGGGCAGGAAACTATGGAGGCCCTCGCTTTCGGGGTCCTGCACGTGCACAGTCGGAGCTGAGTGTACCTCCTTCCGCTTTGCACCCTAGATACCTCACCCCTCCCCAGAGTCTCAGTTCTGTGGCCCGGCCACTTGTCTGAGATCCCTACAGGGTCAGCCATGTTCATAGCTGTGTCTCTCACCCCGTCCTGAGGCGCAGTGCGTGGGGAGAGTTTGGTGAGCCCTGGCTGAGTGAACAGAAGGAAGAGATAAGGTAGTTCTTCCCCTTGCCCTGACCACACCTGGCCACAAGCCTAACATGACCAACCGAGGTGGGCAAGGCCAATCATGGCCAGAGGTCATTCCCATAAATCCCATCTCAGCCCGGGAGAAACACCTGTGCAACCTCTTTGTCTAACACCGACGTTAGGGTCCAAGACCTGACTCTCCAGAGTGTTCGACTGCTAGCCAAGTGAGGCCTCCGGCTCTGCAGGTCCTGGGTGGTACTTTCCTCTGGGTCCCACAGATGGGTGGAGGGGGCCCTCCCCAGGGAGATGGATGTGCGTGCATGGCGTGGACAGCAGGACCTGGCAGGAAGGAGCACGGCCTCCTCCACCCACCTTAGTTCTGGGGAGCTGCCCGAGGTGCTTCTAGGGCACAGGATGCTGAGCCCCGAGGCCTGGCTGATGCTTAGGCCAATCCCTTATTTTCCTGGAGGGAAAGCTGGCTCTGAGAGGAGCAAGGCTTACGCATGTTAGCACAAGACAGCCACCACATTAAGAGTGATGCGGTGGCCATGGGAGGGGGCTGCTCGAATGGGGGGAGGTAGCCCTTTCTCTGAAGGCCTGACCTATTTTGGACGGCATTTTTCTCAGCCAGCAGGATCCCAGGGGACATTATGCGAAATCAGAGCAGGCTTCCTCCCGGACCCTGGGGGAGGGTCAGCACGCGGCCTGGATGGAAGAGATTTTGTTCAGGCGAAGACCCTGCCGTCGCGGTTCCCTGGGTCTTGGTGAGGCTAGAACGGTAGGGCTTGAATAGCTGGGGTTGGGATTTTGCCTGGGGTTTCCTCTTTGCTTTGAATGGGGAGTCACGTGGCCCTGCGCTCCCTACGTCATCTCTGCGCGACCCATGAGTTCAGGTAAGACCCTAGGTGAGGGCAGGAAGCCGGGGCGGCTCAGCTGGGCGGTCCTCAGTGGAGTCTGGGGCAGGCTCCAGACCTTTGGGCTCTAAAATGAGGGATTGTGGGAAGTGAATTCTGGTCATGCTCTGGAAACATGCCATAAGCATCAGGAAGTGGGCACGGAGCAGGGGAGCGTGCAAAGCTTTTGGTGTGGATGCAGGGTCCCTGCAGTGCCCTTGCTCGTGAATGGGGGAGGGGACATCTCTGAACCTGGGGTCCTTGGCGCGCTCACCCCTTCCCCGCAGCTGCTGCTCTTCAGCATCAGATTGCGTGTTGCGGAAGTGACCCATGCAAAGGCTTGTAGCCTGTGAGTGGCGGAGCTGAGGCTGGAACCTAGGCAGCCATGGCTCCAGAGGCCATGCCCTTCACCGTGACCATGACCGCGTCCACGGGCAGAGCTGCCACTCACGGGCTTCTTCCCACAGGCCAAGCTCCAGCCTGGGCTTCAGCGTGGTCTTTCTCCCCACGGGGACGTGGGAGCGAGGCACTGCTGGGTCCTCCCTCTCCCCAAGGAGGAAGCTGCAGCCTCTCGAAGTGGTGTCGCTTGCCGAGGCCCACACAGCTGGGTCCCGAGGCAAGGGAGCCCAGATCCCGCAGCCTGTGCTCGTCCGCCCCGTCTCCAGCTGCTGCTTCCCGGGAGACACCAGCCAGAGAGCGTGTGGTCCAGCTGCCTGGCATTTTGGTCAAGTTGGAGAAGGTATCTTGCCCTTTTTTGGGGGTCTTTTGGTCTCGAAGCGGGGAGGGCACTGTTTCTTTTCCGAAAGATATTCAGAGCCCTGGGAGGGCAGTCACGTTCCCCGAACGTCCCCGGGCGGGAAAGTAAACAAGGCCGGTGCTGAGTGAATGCAGAGATGAAGTTTACACAGCTTGTTACACAAGCCAGAGCGACCTTCCATTAAGGGAGCTTTGTGTACTCGTACATTTAAGTCTTGGAAAAGATTATAAAGGGGCTCGGAGTTGGCTTTGACAGGCAGGGGTCACGGGGCCAGGACCCCAGAGCGACCTCGTCCCCATTACGTGGTTGCCGAGCGACACGCGCTCCCTGCGCCCTGGCCTGTCTGTGGAGGGCCAGGCAGGCCAGACGAGGGTGCCTCTCCTGCCACGACTGGGCCATTTGGCAGCTGCTTAATGGAAACTGGGGAGACTAGGAGCATTAGAGCCCCAGGATTCCATAAATTGTGCTGCGTGGCCCGTGCAGCGGGGTGAAGCTATTTCTGGTTCTCCTGCAAGTGAGGGGAATTATTATTGAACGGTTCCACGTCCCCAAGAGGCTGGGTGCAGGTCAAGGGTGAAATGTTGGGGTCAGGGTTCGCTGCCGCTGGAGTGGCTTTCCGTGGCCGCTGTGGGCTGTGCCTGTTTCTCTGTGAATGCCGAGGGTGCCCTTGCTTGCAGACCTCTTCTTTTTAACCATGGCCCCCTGCACTGGTTTAGTTTTGTTTTGTTTTTTACAGATGGCTTCAGCAACCACAGTGGCTGGTGACTTAAGGTTGCATTTTAGAATGACCCTTTTAAGAACTAAATAGCAAGCAGGCTAAGCCCAGCTCTGAAACACAGTGTTTTTCCAAGGGGGAAACAGGCAGTATTGGGCCTTGGGGAATGGTCAGGCCGGACCTTGTGAGGGGCTGCAGCCTGGTCTGGGGCACAGGATGCCTGGGGAAAGGATGGGGTGTGAGCGTGCGGCCAGCTGCAAGGAGAGTGCTCACAGATGTCCTCCTCCCAGAAAGGGCATCTCCACCTCTGTCCTCTGGTGCCATGGGCCTGCGGCTTCTCTTGCTGGATTAGAGGGTGGGATGGAGAGAGTCAGTGACAAGATTCATGGGGCTGGCTGGGGCTGGGGCTGGAGACGCCTGGAAGTAGGCGTGAGTAAACTTGGTGTGCAGGTGCTGGTAGGTGGCTCTGACTCTGGTGATGGGATGACCCTGGGTGTACCAGGTTTTGGACAAAGTCTCACTGATTATGCCTTGATATTCTTCTCTATGGCTCCACCAACATGTGACCTCAGCTGCCTCTCTGGATGCCTTTAGCTGTGTGGCCTCTAGCTAAGCAGGCCGCAGAGACACAAAGCTTCCAAGGCTGCTGAGACTGATGATGACCAGTTGCCGCCCCCTGAGCTGGATCACTGAGACTTTTCCGGAAAGGACAGAGGTTTGCATGATAGTGAAGCTCCACTCCCCCTGCTGCTTGGACCCAACCAGTGTGGGTGGTGTGGAGTCAATGAGTGGGGTTGCTGCATGCAAAGGAGCAGGCCACCATTTGGGCCAAGAAAGGGAAGTAGGCCAAAGCTGGGACAGAGCCAGCATGTACCAAAAGGAGCAGCAGGACTTAGAACAGGGCTGGTGTTTGGAATCAGTAGCCAGGCTCAGGGGCACCTGGCAGTCTGGCTGGGTCCTCTGGTCCTGCCCTTGTATTTCCAGACGGGGTGTGGGGGTACCTGGCTCGTGAGGTTACACTTGGGGAGAGATTGGGCACCAGATGGGGTGTCTCTGGCCTGGAAGTAGAGACAGGCAGCAAGGTGAGGCAGAAGGTCTGTTCAGCCAATTGGGAGCCCCCCTCCCAACTTGTTCCATCTGCGGCATTGAGGGAGAACTACTTCATGGAAATGTCTGGAACTTGGTGGTGATGTCAGGGCACAAGAACTCATTCAGGAAGAGGTGGTTCTTTTCTAGGATTGTATTTCCTAAGACTGAGTGCGCGTCCGTCAGGTGGGATGGAGCACGACTTCAGATTGCCCGTTGGTAAAGCATTAAACATCCCTGAATCACAGGATGCAAGCATTATTGGCTTCTAATCTCCTCTAATTATTCTGCCTGTGGCAAGAAGAAAAATCCAGTTGGGCCCTGTGTCAGGTCAGGTCCACCAAGAAGCGCGTGCCAGAGATTTACTGGCGGAAATGCCTGTGGCAGACCAAAGGTGCGGGAGGCAGGGTAGGCAGGAGGGCTTTCTGATCACGGTGCAGCCTGGGGCTCGTGAGAACAGAGGGCAAGGAAGGACTTGGCAGGGAGCGCCTCCGACTAAAACTGCCTCGGCCCGGCCAGGGGTTTCCTGTCGGGCGGGATGTGTGCAGCTGCGGGCAGGTTGGGCTCTGTGTGTGGTCAAGAGGCGAGTCCCTTTTCCCCTGCCCGGGCTGGGCTGGTGGCCTTTTGCAGAGGGCTGTAGAAGCCGGGAGGCAGGGTTAGGTGCCAGGGGCTGAAGTCCCCAGGAAGCCTCACCTCTCCTCAGAAGCCCCCTCTGCTAGCCCTGGCCCCAGCTAAGCCTTCCTCTTTCCTGGGTGGGTGTGACCCAGGCGGTCTCCGGCTGTTGGCAGCACGTTTTGACCACGTGTCTCACATTCAGAATCTTCTAAGGCTGAGAGTCACGCCCTTGAGTTTTCGTCCATGAGTCTGGGCCAAGGTCAGAGCCCACTGTCTCCCCTATCCTCCCACCGCGGCCAGGGCCTTGTGCCTGTTGGCCAGCAATGTAGGGTCCGTGAGGGCCCCGGGCTATGTGTCGTGGCTGGGTCTTCTCTCTCTCTCTCTCTCTGTCTCCTCGCCGTTGGCATTTCCATCCGGACTGCTCCTGCCTGGGGGCTGAGCCCCGCTGCCAGACTCTGACGTTACAGTAGCCTCTTGCCCTTCCTCGTCCCTCTGCAGCCCGTCCTCAGGGGGAGAGCAAGGTTTGGTGCGGCCCTTGTGCATCTTAGGGGCTGTCTTGGAGAATAACACCACAAAATTAGGTTTTCAAGTGAGTATTTACGTAGAAAGAGAAACAGAATCAAAATAAATTACGGATCGTAGAAAGCTGACAAAGATCCAAAATGTGTGAGAACGGTCCAGACGGCCTTCGGGTGCCCCATGCGTCCTCATTTCCCTTCTGTAGCCACGGTTCCTGCTACCAGGCGTGTAGGAACACCTCNGCGGGGGGGGGGGGGGGTCCTCCACCCCTGACCTTGAACCTCTGTGTCCTGGCACCAGGGAGCCCAGAGAGCGGGTGGTGGGCGTGGTCCTGGGGATGACCAGGGTGGCAGAGGGAGCTGTAGGGGAAGACGGCAGTCTCACCTGATAAAATGCCTTCCCTTTGCAAATTATACAGGTGAACCTGAGCTGGGGCCCCCAAGCTCAAGCTTTGTGGACCTCGTGGTAGACCCACCTCCATCCTTCCCGGGTACACTCCCCTGCCAGCACGAGCCCAGATCACCTTCAGGTCACTGCCGGAGTCAAGGACTTACAGTGGCTCCCACTGACCTTTTTAAAGTCAAACTCATTTCCTCTTATTTTTATACTGGTTATCAGAGTAGTATTTGGTCATTATCTGGAAAATATAGACAAGGGTAAAGAAGGAAATAAAAGTCATCCTGGAGACAAGCAGTAGCAATTTAGAATTCTACTCTTCTCCCGTCTCCTGCTAGGAACTTGACATGACACCGATGGCAGAAAGGTTGGAACGTGCAGCATCAGCACATGGGCTCGAATTATGTTCCTCCCTTCAGTCTGGTGGGTTGTTCGAGAATATTCCTGTTTATCAGCCTCCATTATTGTTTCTACCCAGGGTCCTTTAGAGCTCAGATGAGGGCCTGGCTAGTGGATGCAGCACCTTTGTCGACTCGATATGTGAGATGCTGGCTCCAGCATGTTTGCGGCGGTGGGGAGGGGTGTTTCCACGCTTGCTGACCGAGATCGGTGAGGCTGAGCATTCCCAAGAACAGACAAACTGAAGGACTAGTTCTGCTTCCGACTGTGTCAGGGCTGCCTGATGTCTGGGGTATGGGAAGTAAGAAAGGCAGGGGGCCTGCCCCAAAGGAAGGACTGGAAAGGGCCCCTGGGCTCAACCTTCTGAGGATTCAGGTATGGCTGCACCTGTACCTGGGGAGTAGAGGAATGGCCCTGGGTGGCCTGCAGCCCCCACCATGGCTGAGGGCGGCACCAGCTAGACAGACCTGGTTTGAGCCAGCAAGAAGCTCTGGGACTGGGGACCTACCTGCAGGAAGGGGTGTCACCAGCTCCTGCCATCACTACATCCTTCTCTGAGCTGCCTCTAGAGTGAGCACTCTGGGTGGGCTTTGGGGAGCTGGGCCAGGTCTCTGGGTAGGCCTTGGGGAGCTGCGCCAGGTTGGGAAGCTGCAGCAGGCACCGGCTTGAGCTCTGCCTCCAAGTCCTGCTCCTGTGCTGAGTCCTGGGTGCAGTTAGAAGCCCGACTTCCATCTTAGGGGATTAGTCCTGGCCCTGCAAGGACAGGTACCCTTCCCTACTCACCTCCCTCCCCAAAGACCAGGCCAAGCCTGCAAACCCCGTCCTCCAGAGAAGGCTCTTGCTGAGGCCCTGGCGGCTGGGCTGGGCCTTCTGCAGACCCTGTCTTCATGGGCACAAATCCTCAAGTCACTTTTTTAAGTTAATGGGAAGGTGGGATAGGAGAGACATCCTTCCAACAACAGTCAATTTTCATGTCCCTCCCCCCACCTATGCTTAAAATATAGGGAAGGGTTTCCATCCTTGACTAGAAAGAGGGAGGAAAACCCAAATTTACAGAATCTGGAATCATAATCCTTCAGGGTTTGAAATGATGTTTTCTTTTTTTCCCCAAGGTTGGTTGGTTGGTTGGTTTTAAACAACTTGGTGTCTTTCCCATAAAAGTGTTAGGGGGCCCGATAATTTAAATTTTGGGTAAGCTCCTCCCTACAGCCAGTCACCCTGCTCCCACCCTGCCCCTTGGCCGGTGTCTGGGGAACGGCTCTGTCCTCCCTCCTGGTGGTGACTGCACCTCTGGTCCTGACGGATCCAGAGGCCCCCGGGCCGAAGGGGCCACACATGTGGGATAGGAGCAAGAAAGGCCTCACAACCAAAGAAGCAGCAACTGCTTATGAAAACAATCTGAGAAAATATCCTTTTTGCTCTGTCAGTTCCTGACAGGGAAGGAAGGACAGATATGCCCACGGCCTGATTTATGAGGAAATGTGATTATTTAAAAAAAGTTTTAAGTGAGAGAACTGAAGCTGTCCTTTAAGTGGCATTTTAAAACCTAAATTGGAAACGACATTAGCATTGCCATTTTGTGCTGAGGCCACAGAAATCCGACCTGCTCTTCTGCGTTGGGAATTTTGGGGGTGTCCTGCAGGGAGGCACGTGTGGGCCCCGCAGCCTGTCGATGCTGAGGAAGGGCTTGCCTCCCCCACCCCCCCACCAAGGAGGCTGCCCGTGGGCTCGCTCTGCTGGGTAAGAGAAGTGGGCTGAATGACTCGAATTGTTTGGTCCTTCTTTATGAAGGCCTTTAAGATGCTGCTCCCCCAGAGATGGTGTTGTGTGGATTTTCTCAGCGTCTCAACCAGAACCAAATAGGGGAAAAGAGGAGATGCTTGGGGGTGTCAGGGGCATTCTGAGATAGGGCCTCCACCATCCAGCCCAGCTGGGCCCTGAATTCGCCCACCTAGGCAAGAAAGGCAATGGCCTGCACCCCCCTAGCCCCCACCCCAAGGAGAGCCGAGGGCTGGGGGGCAGGGTGCTCCAGGCACTGGGTCTCAGTTTCTCCTCATGGTACCTCTTCTCCCCCACCCCCTGCAGGCCCACCTGGGGGAGCTTTTTAAAGTTAGGTTCTGGCTCCAAACCCAAAGATTCAAATCCAGCCTTGGAGCTGGGAGTGTGCCCGTGGGTGTGCACGTGCGTGGGTGTGTGTGATACCGTCAGGCGTCTCCTGGCACCTATGACGCTTCCTTGCAGACAGACAGCAGTCACACAGCGCCACATTAGCTGCCTCAGGGAGGGGACAACAGCACAGGACTCAACAGCGCAGGACTCAGCCATGACTGGCTTTTAAGTTTCAAAAGTCTGGGTATGAGGTTCGGAACAAGGCGTCCTGAGTAAGGGCAGGGCTGTGCCTGCCACATACGGCACCTTCAGGGGAATCGGGGAAAGGGGGCTTTCTCCTAGGCAGGGCAGGCGTTGGCCTCTTGTAGCCTCACCACTCAGCAGGGCACCTCTGTGTAGTGTGTACCCAACCTTGTACGGTAGCCCTGTGGAGGGGCAAGTTTCCCCATCCCTGACATCCCAGGAGACCTTCCTGCTCTCAGGGCAGGGTGACGTGGGAAGTTGCGTGGGACACAAGGAGACCTCTGTGCCTCGAGAGGGATGGCAGAAACCTGGAAATTCTGGGGATCAGGGAGTAGGAGGTCATCAATACCTGTCTTGGGTAGAGCCCCAGGGAGGCAGAAGCCTTTGGAGGATGGGTGACTCCCCGAGCTGCACTGGGGGTGAGGGGGTAGAGGGATCCCTGGAAGCCCACCCGGGCAAGTGCCAAGGGCCACAGCGAGCTTCTTCCAGCTCCAAAGGATTTGGAGACAGAAGAGCTTCGGAGCCAATGCTCCCAGAAGGGCATGCAGTGGAGGTGTCTTTCAGATGGGCGACTTTTGGATGGGAATTCGGATCCAGCTAACCGCGCCCTCCAGGACTGACCTTTAGGAAGCAGACAGGCAGCAGGTGCTTGGTGGATGCCAGCGCAGAGAGGGCTGTGGGTGGGAAGACCACCCACCCGCTGGCAGCCCGCAGAAGCCAGCACAGTGCCAGGAGAGTGGGTGTGGGCATCCTTGGAGCTGAGGTTCCTACCACCTCGGGGATAGTAGGGGTGCTCCTCGCGGAGACTGGCTAACGGGAATATAGTGTTACAGTCCTTGAGCTCCTTGAGCTTGTGGGTTAACACCGATATACACATGCAAATGAAACCACAAATACCCCCAGTAACGATCTCTGTACAGTGGGATTAAAGACAATTTTCATTTGCTTCTGAGTGCTGAGGATTTTGAAAATTTCTCCAGTGACTACCGTTTACTTTTATAATGAGAATAATAATTAAAAAAAAAAACAGTATAAAAGGAAACAGCAAAAGTAATTTGCTTGTTTATTTCTCTGCCCTCTCAAGGCTCCCCTCTTTGGGTTCCTCATCTGGTATGCTTCCCTCAGCCCCTTGGGAGCCCCCCTTCTCCCCGGCCCTGCAGGCACAGGCTGGAGGTGGGGCTGGGCGGCAGGGAGAGGAAGGAAGTGGGCCCAGCCGGGAGTCCTGGAGCCAAAAGCTCTGATTCACAATGGCACCGACAGTGATGTCACCGGGGACACTTTTCCATCCTCTCTGCACCCACTTGAGAGGACAGCCAGGGTGGAGGAGACACTCGCCGTTTTTGGCTTCAGAGAGAATGTCTCTCCTCCTTCACAGGCGGGAGGGTCCTGGCTGGGCTCTGCTGAGCCAGAGAGTGAGTAGGCTGGACCTTTCCACTGTCCAAGCTCCCAAAATAGCGTCCTTTCTGGGAATCTGCTTCTCTGGCCCCTCTGAGCCCTTGATCAGAGCCTCAGTCTGAATCACAAGGAGGACAAGGCCCACCCTTGGGGTCTTCTGTTAAGGCCATTTGGAAAGAAAGGGACAAGATGGCAGACCCGCTGGGCCCCTTTCAGGAGTCCCCACCTGGGAAGGCCAGGATGAAAATAGAACAGAGGCGGGAGGGGGCCTTGGTGAGCTGAGCGGGAACCACCGTGGTTATTAAGGAGCAGATTACTAGCTCCAGTTATGAGCGCACTCGAACAGCACACTTCCTCCTGATTCAGATCAGAAGTGGCTGCGGTTCCATCACAGAGAGAAGGAAAGGGTGACAGAAATAAGAGATGGGTCTCAAATCTGAGGACCCCAGTTGTGGTGGCAAGAGGAGAGGACGCTCCCATGTCTACCCCATGCCCACTCCCTCAGCCTGCTGGGAGCTTTTCTCGGATGTCTTTGTCTCCATTGGCAGAACCTGCCCACATGGGGGACGAGTGGGCCCCCCAGGAGGTCGAATGCCAGGGCACCCAGGAAGCGTGCTGTCCCACCCTGGCAGGCTGTCCACCTGAGGGCTCTGCTCTCTGACTCCTGTGAGTCCCGGGACCCCGGGACAGAGTGGGCGGGGACCACGTCCTTGCCCCAGTTCAAGAATGACATCGCCTCACCTCCAGGAAACAGAAGACAAGATCCTAGAGCACGTATTACCCCACCCCCTTGTTCGTATTTCCTGTCCCTTTACTATGCGTTTTCGCTTCACAATGATGGGGTTTAATAATGGATATGCAGCGTAGGGTAGAGGGGGACTGAATTATTCACCCCGACCTCTCTTGGGGCCTCCAGTGCTTTATCCTCCATCTTCCCCGGGTGCCCAGATCTTAGAGAGCCTTCCCGAAACTGGAATAGGCCCACCTCCTTGGTGAAGACCAGAGAGTTAGCTCGAGCGAGGATCATGGGGCCCTAGTCCCATTCCCACTCTTAGGGGTCAAGTAACCTGATAACCGTGCCATGTAGCAAAGGGACCTCCGGAGCAAGAGTGTTCAAATACGGTTGACCACCTGGGAGCATCTTAAATACAGGCCCCACTCCTGGTCTGCGGATCTACATTATTACTGAGCGTCCCAGGGCAGGAGGACAAGTGTGCTCCCCAGGCAGGAGGTTCTAGGACCACAGTGAGAAATACTCAGCAAGGAGCATGCCTCCTCCGTCAGGCTGCCTCTCAGGATTGTGCTCCCTCACTTGGTGTCCCACCCCAGCGCAGTCTTTCGATTCAGCTGTGTTCATGGCTCCCACCCTGCCCTCAGGCCACGGGACTCAGGGACCCAGGGGTTGAACTTCCAGTTCATGGGGGTTCTACTCAATGGGTCCCCCATGCTATTTAAATTCTTTCTTTGCAACAGCAATAATGAATCCTGCTCCGCCCGCTTTGCTGGGTTGTTGTTTTAATTAAAAGAGGTCAGGGACACGAAAGCACTCTGACACCTGTAAGATTGGCGACCTAAGGGCGTGTTCTCATTGTCCGCTGGGCAGTGAGTCACTGGCTGCTTTGTGACATCACCTCCGAGTTGTCCAGCGCTCTTATTAAAATCGCACCGATCCACTTAACTGTTGCCGGGCTCGCCTCCTTTCTCTCCTGTGGGCCTGCAGCCTGCCCAGTGCCCCAGAATCCACGCATCCTTTCAGGGCTCCATGTGCGGCCATGCAGGAGCTGGGGGGCTGGCTGCATCTGCAGGCAGCTTCCTTCTGCAGAGGCCAGAGCTGTTTTGGGGGGGTTCTTTTTTTTTTTTTTAAGATTTTATTTATTTGAGAGAGAGAGAGGGAGAGAGAGCATGTGTTGGGGGCAGGGGCAGAAGGAGAGTGAGAAGCAGACTCCCCGCGGAGCAGGGAGCCCGACATGGGCTTGATCCCAGGACTCTGGGATCATGACCTGAGCTGAAGTCAGACGCTTACCTGACTGAGCCACCCAGGTGGCCCTGTTTTGGGGGTTTCTGTTAGTGCACAGAGACAGGGTTTCTTTCTGGGTGAAGCAAAGCTGGCCTAGGTCACTGGGAACCCTGTCTGTGGCTTGATTAATGCTAGCGGAGTGGCATTGCTAAGGCATGTTCATTGAGGCCCTTGGTAGTTAAGTCACCCTCTTGGGGCAGATGGGCTTCACATGGAGTGAAAAGCTCGTGGACCACCTGTCAGTCCCTCTGTTAATCTACAGCTGGGGTAATACACCGCCTCCAGACATTACCTCCCATGATTCCATGCTTGACAGGCTTCAGCTGGGCGGCCCTTCATCCAGCCGAGTTTCTCCCGTGGCGGCACTCAGCTGGGAGCCTGGAGAGGCCGCACCGTTCTAGAGGCTTCTGGTGCTCCATAGTTCCTCCCCGCCCCCCTCCCCGCCGTGGCCTCAAACAGAAGCCCAGCTTCTTCAGGACCCAGCCTTGGCTTCCTAGAAGACAAGTCCCAGGGGGTACGTGCCTATCCAGCCTCTGCTAGCTCTTTGCTTGCTAATGTCCCCTTGGCTCCTGCTAGTTGCCTGACCAAGCCAGCGTGGACGTGGGCCGGGATTAAGCAAGGGCTGGAGAACCAGGAGGCATGTTTCGTTGGGGCCACTGATGTGTTAATTCACAGAAGCCTCATTTTCCTTTCTTTCTTAGGAGGTCACCCAAACGCTTCCTAGAACAGGTCAGTGGCCATGCCTGGACTTCGTGCGCCCTTGCTGTCTGTGCACTGGCCCCCCGTGCTGCAGGTGCTGCCAGGTCCCGGGCTGGGAGGCCTGCAGGGTGACGGTCCTCCGCTCTGTGCTGTGGGAGCTTGCTGCCCTGGTGTTGGAGGAGACGCCGAGGCGTGGCAGGTAAGCAGGCGCTCTCTTCTTTTTTTCTCTGCAGCCACGCGGCGTCCCACAAATGCTCCCTCTTTCACGTCGGTTCTGGCCTCTTCTTTCTGGGGGTGGCCTCAGAGAGCCCCGGCGAGTCCCTGCATGGCCACAGCCGGGGTCGCCCTCCTCATCTGCTGGGGTTGCCCCCAGGTCTCTGCGGCCAGGTGGACGTGTGTGGCAGCGTGCGTGGCTCAGCCTCCTCTTGCTGGAGGGCTGGGGGCTTGGGCCCGGGTCCCGTTCTCACCCTCAGGTCCCTCTCCTTCTCTCTGGGTGACCGGCAGCGCCCTTGGACTTGGCACACCTTGGGTCTCTTCACCGTTCCCCAGGCCCCTGCCCCGTGACCCTGTGTGTGACGCACACCTGGGCTGTGTGTGGAGGGACAGTCCCCGTGATTTCCGCTCCCACACCCGTGCTCTTGCCTCAGACCGTTGGCTCCGTCTTCCAGAAGAGCTCCCTATGCCTCACCTCAGGCTGAATCTTTCATGGCCTGCGTCTGTAGGGGGAGGACAGACCGGGAGGTCTTTGAGAATCAGGAACGTGAGATTGCTCCCCTCTGGGGGAAGCCCTGAAAATTTGTCTACAGTGACTAGAATCCTGGTCTATACCGACCTGTCTCTGCAGCCTCAGTTGGCTGGAAAGCAGTTGCTGCGAGCTGGTGCTTGGGGACATGAAGGTTCAGGAATCCCACGTCCCAGCAAGCAAGGCTGTGTATCTTCAGAGGGGAAACGTCATGAGAAGCGGCCGGGCCCCAGCCCCCATGGCCTTTGCTGAAGCGCAGAATACATTCTGTTCACGCTGTTGGTGACAGACAGCGATGATGCTCTGAGCGTCTTTATGGAAAGATGTGTCTGAGGAAACAGCTCGGCGCTCAGAAATGGTCACCTTCAGCAGGGCTCAATGGCCGTGGGGGCTTCTAATCTAGTTCTGCTGATTGGGAAAGCACCAGAGGGTCTGTTTTGCTGGGTTGTCTCTCCTGTGATTGATTGGAGCTGAGCATGGAACCCCGCGGCTCTGTTCTGTGCTGTTACTGGAATGATTGGAAGAGTCATCTCCCCTCTGTCTGACACCTGAGCCCAAGTTCAGGTCTGCTTCCCCTGGCCCCACCAGCCTGAAAATCCTCCGAGTCAGCAGTCTAGCTGCTGGGGTTCATGCGACTCCCCATGCTTTGTGCTCCTGGAAGGCAGAAGCAGCCTCTCATGGCCAATATTGAGTTGCATTTATGCAACTCGAATAGTCTCCTTCACTGCATGTACCTACAAAATAAGGCTCTTTATTTTCTATTTGGAGTGGAAGCCTCACCCACAGAAACTGGTCATCCTCAACGTGTCTCCTGGTTATTTCTAGAGTCTCTGAGTAGTGACCCCCACCCTGAACAAGAACAATACGTCTGGTTACCAGCTGGCGGCCTCGTCCCTCCTCTCTACCTCCCCACTACTTGCTGCCTGCACAGCTGTTGACAGGTGCCTCGGTGGGGCCACTGTCCCTCCCAGAGGTGCCCAGGGTGCCAGTTCTGGATCCTTCAGAGCTGGAGCCTGGGCAGAGCAGGGAGCTCATGTCACCTGGGCCCCCGGTAGCCCTCCTGTCCAGTGTCTTGTAGATTTGCTCTTGACCAGCTTCACCAGCTCGAGGACGTGAGCTATTGTCAGAACCTCCCTGAGTCTCCGGAGGAGTAGAACCCGCAGTTTTTGGCCCTGCGCCTCTAACCACAGAAAGAGCAAACAGCCCCAGGGGAAGGGTGGGGCAAAGAAGTCCTGGCGGCATTTCTGTGTCCTCCCGGAATGTGAAGGATGTCTAGAAAGCCAGTGCAGACCAGCTTCGTCAACAGCGGGGTTTATTTGCCTGTGTTAAGCTGAGAAGGCTCCTGGAACAGTTCCCGGCTGTAAGGAAGAGCTGTAGGAAGCCAGGCACAGCGGTGACACTCTGCACTGCTCCCTCCTCTTCTCTTCCCCCACCTCTCCTCACTTCCTTTTGCCCCTCTCCTCCTCTCCCCTCCCTCCTGGCTTTACTTCTCCCCTCTCCTGTCTTCCTCACCTCTGTCTGGCTTCCTTCCTGGACAGTCGCTGTCTGTAAGGCAAGGAGGGGTCTCTTGGTGTCTCGGATTCACACTGTCCTGTTCAGTGACCCCAGTAGGAAAAAGGACTTCTCTTTCCCAGTGTCCACAGGTATATACATTTCAAGGCAGAATGTGATTGCCCTGCTTGGGGCCATGTTGGTTTCTGGGGCTCTGGGTACTCTGGTCGGTGAAGTTGGGCTCAGGGGCCAGCCTGTGCCTGGGAGCTGGTGGTGAGATGTGTTTCCAGCCACCGGGTGGCTCACGACCAGTACAAAGCCTGTGTGTCCCATGGCCTCCCCTCTGCTTTATGTGTGCGTATACAGAGCTGGGGTTGGGGTGAAGGTGGCAAAGTTGGAAATGTTGTCTACTCTGCCAGGGTCTGTATCTCACTCAGATGCCCGAAAGTGTCGTGATAAACTTTTGTTTGGATCTAAGTTGCCTTTTTCTGCCTTCTAGCTACTGGGGCAGGTGGCCATGGGCCTGGGTGTGTGTGGGGTCAGCACCACAGGACCCATGGGCCTCTTTGGTCCATCGGCACAGCTGACACTGTGTCCCTGTCCGGACACAGCACGCTCTCCTGGACCCAGTTATTTCTGACTCAGTCGGAGGACGTGGAATCCACACTTTTTAACCGTATCATCCTGAGAGTGCACTTGGCCCTTGCCTGGGCTGGGGGAGCCATTCCTTCCTCCTCCTCCTGCCTCCTGGGGTGTGGATGGGGGGCAGCTGGGCTGGGCGAGGACACGGCCTTCCAGTTGTGGTCCTCATGTCTCTGGGCATGGGCTGCTTTTCCTCCACAGGCCGGACCCTGCTGCCTTGCTCAGGACCTGGCCTCCTTTCCTGTCCCGCCCCAGTCACAGGGAAGCGTTTGCGGGTAGGGGAGAGCCCTGTGCTCCTCAGACACCATTTCTTTCCAGCTCTGTGATTCTTCCCTCAGTCCTTTCCTTTCCTTAAAGACACGGGGCTCAGGAAATCCCAGCCCGGACACCTTAATTCTTTTCCTGTGCCTGTGTCCTTCCTTCCCTGAAGCAAAGCGTGGGTAAGCCTTCCTCCAGGAAGAGCCGGCTCAGGCGGCCTCTGCCCCCGAGCGCTGGGAGGAGGCTGGGTCAGGCTGGGCCCCTGCCACGTCCGCAGGCTGCGGGCAAACGTGCATGCCCTGTGTCTCTCCTGGGGGCCCTTCCCTCTAGCATACTCAGTCTCCGAGGGGTGAGGCAAAGACACGGGATAAACATAGAATGGGGGCGTTGCCTCCCTGCCTCAGATGATCCAACTCCTAATTCCTGTCAGCCTCTGGGAGCCTCAAGTGCACACTTTACATAAGCCTTAATGAACCCTTTGAGGAGTGACGGCCCGAGGCTGCTTATTTTTAACCAGACTCCGGGTGCTTGGAGCAGGGCAAGGTGTCTGGGCCTTCTGGGGGCAAGCGGACCTGAAGATGTCTCCCACGACCTGCCCCTCTTGGAGGTGGCCTCGCATGAGGGACTGTCCCCTAGGCCAGGGTTTGGGGTCGATGGTCGGTCCCTGTGTTGTCTTCTGGCATCTGTGGGAGGGCGGGAGACACTCTGTGACTGCTGGGCATGGGAGGCCGGCCGAGCCTTCTCAAGAGTGTGAGCGCATGTCCTTTAGGAAGAGCTGCAGGGCCTAATTGGGGGTTTTTGCCCAGGAAGTGTCACTAGGATTTGTTGAGTCCTCTTAGGAGCCATCAGAAAGTGACACGTCACGGGAGAGGTGGCTGCTGAACCGCTGGTTTCCCCAGCCGTGGCTGGGCCCCCCTTGCCCTAGTCCCTCAGTGGCCCCGGCCCCGTTGGAAGCAGCTCCATGGGGACAGAGGGAGCTGGAGCGGAGGCTCCTTCCACGCCGTGGCCAGGAGGGAAATGTGTGTTTCCTGCAGACTCGCCAGATTTTCAGAGCCCAGGGGTGCCCTCTGAAGGAATTCTAGAAAGCTAGGGCCCAGCCATGTTCACTCAGTGGCTACTCTCTGGCCCCGTGCAGTGCAGCGTGGGAATAAAACAGACCCAGACCCCCTCATGGAGCTTCCCGCCTGCAAGCAGTGAAGACAGATGTTACAGGCACACAGGAACATTACAGACAGACATACGGACGGCTGTGCAGCCTGCTCCAAGGGGACGGATAGGGTGCTTGGGGAAGCGGGCAAGCCTGGGGGTCTGGGGACTTTTGGGGAGGGTCTGGGCTCTTTCTCCTCCCCTGTCTGTGAGCCCCTCTCAGATGCCACTCTTCACTCTCCTGCTTTGTTTCTCCAAGAGTCGCTTCTCTCACCTGGTTAATTCAATAGGAGCCATGGAGATGGGGGTGAGGGCGGGAGGGAGGCTGTCAGTGCCTGGAAAATCACTAGGCTCTTGCCTCAGCTCCAGCTGATAGTTCTGCCAGCCTTCAGTTCCAAGGCCTTTGTAACGGCTTCCCATGAAAGAGGGGTCCCTCTCTGCCCCGCTTCTCTCTGGCAGCCATGAGTCCATTCCTGGACTGCCCTTACCTCCCAGGCGCGGCATCCAAAGCCTAATGGATGGTGCCAGGTTTCCTTTTTAGTTTTTAATTACTTAGTGGGGCTGGTTTTCCTTTATCTCCCCAGAGGGAAAATTTGAGGCTTAGGTTTGAAAGGAAAAGGGCACCCCAGGATTTGAAAATGGGGTTGCCACCTGCCTCTGGCTGAAGGCAGATAGAGAAATTGAATAATGCATTTTCCAAGTGTTTATTAGCATTCTGATGAAGATAAGTGAGGGATCTGAAAGGAAATCTTCCAGAAGTGCTGGTAATTTGTCCCCTGGATAAATCAATTTCTCTTCCTACAAAGCACATCAGTTTTCTTATTCAGAGTCCAGCCTTAAAAAGGAGCCCCCCCCCCATTCCTATGTGTGTCATCCCCAGCACTTGGGATTCAGTGGTAAATATCTGCTGGATGAATTCTGTCATCCTCTGCAGGCTTTGGGGGGCCATGGATGAGTATTTGGGATAAGCCGGAACAACGTGCCATCATCAAGACAAGCACACAATCTGATGGGCGCTTGAGGATTTATAGATTTTTTTTGAAATGCATCTACGGCCCCTCACAGGGACCCAGGTGAAAACTCCCAGTCTGAGCATACAGTATGCCCTGCCACCCGTCGGGCAGCTCGGTTTCCCTCTTGTTGGAGCTCTGGACGGTGGTGCCAGGACTGCCCAGGTGCGAAGCCACCTTTCTTGGCTGCCAGGGACCCAACAAATGTGGGCTCCCCCACCCCCCCGGAAATTGGGAAGATTTGGCAAAGCTGGGCCTGTGTTCTTTACGGCAACAGTTGGCTGGGCCAAGTGTCTGGGGGCCACTTTGGTAGGGCTCAGCTGCCCTGTGTGTCATGGCTCTGCCCCCACCTCCGTGCTGGCACCAAATTCCAGATTTGCTTTTTACCCCATCGCATCTGCTCTTTTCTTAGAGCAGTGTTAAGTAAAGAATGTTGGATCTCGGAAGATGCACTGTGTCTTGTGAAACACAAGCCCCCTCATACATATATATGTACAAGACAGAGCCACACACATAGACACACAGGTACACAGACACACACACGCATGCACGCATGCACACACAGACACACACATATATTTTGCCCTCCCAGGGTGTCTGCAGGGCATCTGAGTTTGTGACCCCGAGCCTCTTTCTCTTCGCAGGGTTGCCGTGAGGGTTCAGTGGATGGATGCAGGCAGAGCTCTAAGCACCGCGCCTGGTACCCAGCAAGTGCTCGCTCACTACGTCCCACTAGTGTTACCAGTAAGTTCCGTTGGGGCCAGGGGCCTGGGCATCCTCTCCAGCCTGCTCTGAATGGGTCTTGTTTGGGACTGGGGCTCCCTCTGGTGGCCGCTCTCCCCACTCACTCGCAGGTTGCTCCTTGAAAAAGATGTGGGTGTGGGGGGGTTCACCGTCACCCCTTCCCCTCCCACACGGGGAGAGAGGGCGAGAGGTGGGTGGGAAGAGATGTTTTGCTTCCCTCACCTTTTTCCGGACCCCCTTCCTGACCTCAGTGAAGTTGGGCGGAGTAGGTCTGCAGATTGGAGGAGGGCTGGAAGGTAAGGGTCCTGGCTACAGGATCTTAAGAGGGGGGAGTTGGTACCTTCTTCCCCTCACACCTGCCCCACTCTCCCCCCAGAGAAGTGCCAGGCCTGTGGGCTTCCGAGGCCACCTCCAGACAGGCCACAGGACAGCAGGAGCGCAGCACATCGACAGGCTCCCCAGGCTATTATGAGGTAATTTTATTTCTTTCCATTTTAGGTAAAAATAGTAAATACAAGATAATCATAATAAAGGTAAAAATACATCATTTGGATTTTGTTGTTCTCTAAACAGTGCTACCTACAGTACAATTTTTGATTTAGCATTTTTAAAGTTTTTTTTTTTTTTTTATAAACAAATAGAACTATTTTGCTATTAGGCTCTCTGTGTTCTCGTCTGGCACTTAAGAATAGATCACAGGTCACCTCCCGGTTCTGCTGGGATGTGGGTAGGTGGTGGGGAGGGAGTGAGAAGGGGCGCATGGGATGAGGTGGTTCGTCTTCCTGGGACACAGAGATGGATGCGGTCCGGATGCGGTGGGAGGGCACATGTGTGCATCCAAGAGGGCCTCTTCCTCACGTGTGTCACTGTGACTGGACCAACGGTCTCACACGTGTCACATCTCCTCCCCTCCTCCTGTGCTGGCCTTTCTTACCCAACAGCCTAGATTCACAACAGTTCTGGGTCAAGGCAGGCCACGATGCTGCCCATGTCAGCTTCTGCTCACATCGGAGCCAGTGGGTCCCCTTAGTGTCCTACAGGAGTGGGCCCAGGACCCTTCCCTGCCAGGCCTGGCGGCTAGGAAATCCATCCTGGCCTGGGAATGCTGGTAGAAGTCACGGATGCCGAGGGGGGCTGCTAAATGTCTTTGCCCTTGTTTACCCTCAGGTGGTCTTTGTTTAAATTCTTTCCAAATTTCTCACTGAGCTGTTGGATCAGGTCTGCCAGCTCCCCAGTAGCTTGAGATTTCTCTTCCAGAAGCTCATAGCGCAGGCTGGAGATATCTTGCTTGATCTCCTTTAGTTCACCTGCAAGGACAGACGAGCTTTTGGTGAGCATGAATGAGCAGGGACAAGGGGCTCACTCCACATAGGTTTGGGGCACACGTCTTTCCAGCACATTATCAGCGTGCTGGGCCGGCCCACCGAGGGTAGGGGTGCGGGGACGGGAGTTGTGTTTCCACCGAAGTCCCACCCAGCTCCTGCCACTGAGGGGCACATCCGTCCATTGAAAACCCTCCTCCTCCCATTCCTGGTCAAGCTCTTTGTGAAGGGTTTCGGAGGACGGAGGGGTCAGGAGCAGGGTCATGCCTTCCTAGCGCCTATTTTGTACCATGTTAGAGTGTCGGCCCTGGAGCACTAACGCCTGATTTCAAGACTCAGAGCAACACTGTCATTAACTGGAATAGTCATTCTCCTGATGCTCCCTGTTGTGTTCTGTGGTTGTTATCTGCAGAGGAGAAACTCCCAAGAGGGAGGGGGCCGGCTGGGCATGGTGCACGAGGCAGCCTGATGGGAGCCTCGCGGAGGCCGCAGCCTCCTTCCATAGCAATGGGCCACTGGGTGGGAACTTGGCCTGGTTTCCATGGTGAACCACGTGGGTCGAAATCCACCTGGTCCAGGGCTGTGCAAATCTTTTAGTGAACTACAAAGAGGACTCACGAATGTTCTTTTCTGATATTATAGATATTGGACTGGCCTCGTATGGGAGTCCAGTGCCCAGGAGCACGTCATTCCTATCTCTTTTCTCCTTATGTGTTGCGTACAGAAAATGCAGAGATCTTAAAGGTACAGGTTGGCCAGTTTTGACAAACGCATACATCCCCTGTTTCCTTTTCATGGGGTGCTTTCCTGAGCCCCGGTTGCGTGGTAGAATTCCAGTGGCAGGAAACCTGGCAACCCCACCGTCTGTCATCAGCTACATTCCTGTCGACCTGCACGATGCCCTGTTCAAGGTGGCTGGCAGGCCGCCTGATGGTGTCACGTTCCAGACGCAACAGCAGGGGTGGCTGGAGGGCTGCTGTTCAGCCCCTGGACAGTGTCAGCCCAGGACTGAGTCCAGCTGCTGGTGGTCTTCGGGCTGCCTGCTGGAGGCTCCAGGAGGAAGCAGAGGGTCACCAAGCGACCGGGCTTTTGTAGTAGGGCCCCTGTGGCCCGAGTGAGGGGGACACTGAGTGCCTTCATTCGTGGGGAAGGCTGTTTTGAGGTAGCAAATATTTGTCCTGTGTGTCTCATGAAGATTAATGACCTGGTATAAGGTAATTTGCTTTTCACTTAAGAGTAACGGCTTTAAATGGACTGGAAAATCACCGGAGCAGTGAAAATGATGGAGGCTCAAACCTCAGGGTGCATCAGAATGACCTGGGGCTTTTATCAAAATGCACAGCCCCCAGGCACCACCCCGCAGATGCCCATTCCTTAGGCCTGGGTGCGGTCTGGGATGGGCGTTTTTAACAAGTGCTGGTGGCGGGGGGAGGTACTTTGAGAAACACTGCTGGCTGTCAGGTTCTGAGGGCCTGGCAGTGAGACAGGCTGTGCAGGATCTGAAAGAGGTGTGGGGTCTGCTTGAGGCTCTCTGTTGGTGCACCCTCGGGATGAGGAATTCTGGGCCATCCTGCACCCATGGGGACGTGATGGGGAATCGAGGCAGCCATCGCTGCACTAGGCAGGATTATTACCAAGCCCCTGCCCCCGAAGAGATGACCAGGTCCTCAGCCCTGGTGTCTGGTCTGAGTACGGTCACTTCACATGGCAACAGGGAACGAGGGTCACAAGTGGAATTAAGGTTGCTCATTGGCCAGCTTGGACTAGGGAGATGATTTTGAATTACCCAGTCTAATTGTGAGTCTTTGCAAGTGGCCGAGGAAGGCATCAGAGGGTCAGAGAGACATGAGGATGGAACAGGAAGGAAGGTGGCAGCTGGAGAAGGGTTCGGGGCTCCGGGGGGCTGGTTCCGAGATGAGACAGCTGTAGGCAGCCGGGGGGCAGGGGGTGGCCCCAGCCCACAGCCAGCGAGGGGCAGAGCCCTCCACCCCACAGGCACATGGACCTCCTCCTGCCCACACTTGAGGCAGCAAGGAGAGGACGCGGTTCCGCCCGCGCCACCTCGACTTTAGCTGGGTGAGACGGCGCCCCACTGCCGACCTGCAGGAAAAGAGCCCATCACTCACCTTCATTGACTTCGTCACTTTCTCTATCCACCTGGGCCTTCAGGACGTATCTTTTTATGAGCCGCTTCATGATTTTCTGAAATGGGAGCACAAGGAAGGGGTCAGACAAACCTGGCCCAGGACAGAAGCAGCCCGCATGGTGTATGTATGCACTGCCGCCCCACCCTGGCAGAGCGGCTGGGAGCGTCCCCATGCCCGGTGCCTCTCTTCTCAGGGTGCCTCGCCTGTTGGGGGAACCTGGGCCTGTGTCTGTTTAACCTCTCCCCTAGGATGATCCTGCCCCTGGGACGTGAGAGCAGGACACTCAAAAGGGCGAGGCCAAGCCAGGGAAAGAGAGAGAGAGAGAGAGAGAGACCGTCATCTAAGATCCACAGGTGCTGTTTGAGGGACCTACGCCTGACTCCACCCTGACCTTTTTTGTGACCTTAGCCAGTCATGTCCTCTCCCCAGGGCTTAGCACACAGTCAGGACCAGGCTGGACAAGTCCACTCTACCTTGGAAAATTCCTACCAGAGGCAGAAACAGATGCAGCCGGGCCTCGGGAGGTTTTGCCAGCATCCCACCTCCCCGAAAGCCCCCGTGCCTGAAGCTGGGCTGCCGGTCGTGCTGGAGGGGAGGGTTTGGCCTGTCCTCGTGTCTATTATGCAGATACAGGTT
The DNA here is from genome assembly GCF_017311325.1 of Ursus maritimus. Taxonomy (NCBI): domain Eukaryota; kingdom Metazoa; phylum Chordata; class Mammalia; order Carnivora; family Ursidae; genus Ursus; species Ursus maritimus. The sequence goes on along the minus strand of NW_024426663.1, from coordinate 57,087,642 downwards.
CTTTAAGCAAATGAGGAGGTAGGAGTAAACACTTCAGAGACTCCAAGAATAGAGCCAAGTGCGAGAAAGACGGCAGGAGGTGAACTTTAGATTTCGCCAGCTAGTCGTTGGAGGGTTCCTGGGAAGCCACAGGATTCAGAAATACTCAGAGAGCGGAGACTTCTGAATCTCCCAAGGGCTGAGCAGATGGCAGAGAGGGAGGGACTCCCTGCTCCTTGCTCATCCCTTCCTGTGACCTGCTCACACCTGGGGACTCAGGGGACAGAGGTAGCATTTTCTAGATGGAAGGGACCTAAATTCCGTCCCCAGCCGTGCTCTGTGTGGTCAGTCAGGTTACTGAGTTCTCTCCGACTACATGGGCTCAGGAAAAGCTTTTTGTAAGCCAAGGGACATGGAGGGCTGCGTGGCAAAGAAGGATTTAGCACATTCTTGTCACCAACTGCGGGTTCCCTCAGTGCCTTTGATGGCTAAGACCTCAGCCCAGTTTCTCCAGGCTTTGTGACTCCAGGCTTCTAAATGAACCCGGCAAAGGCTGTCTGGGGTGAGCCCTGCATCACCTGTAGGCCACTGCTGCCCCCACCCCCAGCCCTCGGGCTGCTGGTCTCTTTGGCTCTGTGCTTCGAGTAGTGATCTTATTTTGGCCGAACAGTGAGTGAGCAGGTTACCTCCGTGCTGCCCTCTGTCAGAGAGGCCGGGGTCTTGCCATGTTAGTGGTTCAGCTGCACTGCTAGATTTCTCCTGGACATTCTCCTCGTCCCTGAGACAGGTTACCCAAGTTGTAAGAATATACGCCTTTCCTGGGACTCAGTAATGTTCTTTTCACTTTGAACTGTAAAACCCACACAAAACCAACTTTGTCCCAAGCCAGTTCTCATGGGAAAAAGCACAAACCCCCCAAAACCCAGATACCCAGGTATCTGAAATTCTTCCTGAATATAGAATTCAGAAGTATTCTGCAAATTTTCAGGCTGAGGCAAATCAGGGGCATCTAGTTAAAGTTTGTTGCCATTTTAAGGAAAACCTCAAGAATGAAGAGTTCTTTAGTTTCTGGATTCATCAGTTGAAGAACTTTTCTACGTGTGGGGTAAAAGTATAGGCTGGAGATGGGAAGTGGAGAGTTCTCTTTTCTGCGATGCCACCGAGTCGAGTGCTTCTACAGGTAATGGCCGTGACCCCCGTCCTCCTGGCTTACGGCATACCCTGTGTTTTAGCACATGACTCAACCTATTATGTTAAAAGATTCCATGGTATGTCTATTATTAATACACAGTGTGTCCCTCAAACTCCGTTTGTTTTGAATAGGTGAGACCCCGCTCACAAGCCCCCTTCAGTGTGGCATGGCCCTCTGGGAGGAGGGGAGGAAGGGTGAAAAAGAAACAAAGAAACACACGTATTGAGTATTTCCGGCAGACTAGGAGTCCTGTTAGCCTCCTTGACAGGATGACCTCCCTGAATCCTCCCAGAAACCTGGTGAGCCTAGGGAGGTCGCCTCCATTCATAGATGAGGACACTGAGGCTCATGGAGTGAGGGGACTTCTCCAAGGCCACACAGCCAGGAAGTGACAGATCTGAGATGTAATCAAAATGGAAACCAAAGCTGGGGCTTCTTCCAACCTTCAGGAAAAGTTTGTGTGCAAGGTACTTTAGGGGATGAGATGCAGGAAACCGGTTCCCATTGGTCAAAGGGGGTTTGGGCTGCTTGTATGTACCTACTTGTCCTTTAAAAACAGTTTTGTATGCAGGAGGAAGCCTCAGCTAGATTTTTGGAGGATGGATGGCTTTGTTCAGTTGTTACCCCTTGGGGTATTTCTATAAAAAAAACTGTTGAGAGAAGAAGGTCACTGGTATGTCATTGTCGTGAGAGCTCATGGTCCATTCTTGAGTGCTGGCATGCCTCATCTGAACTAAGGTTTGCACATCTGTGGCTCCAAGGGCAGAGAAACAAACATTTGTTATTAAGCCCCTCACCACACATCAGGATTATAGAAGCTTAGTAGGGAAGCAGACTCTCATGAGCCCTGCAGACAGGCAGGGACCCGTTACCCTTCCTCCCACCCCCACCTCACTCCCAGGAGTGACAGATGCCTTAAAGGAGAACAGTGTGACCACCTAGCATCCGCTTAGGGATTCTGTGTCCTGATGGGCACCTGGTTCCCCCTCTAGTGTGTACATGTTAGACAACCTGGGGTATGTAGGAGAAGATGCCAGTCTTGTCCCCAGAAATGCGGAAGTGGTTAGAAACTGCCCAAAGTTCTCTTTAACACAGATGCTAGAGGGGATATCTGTTTTCAGAAAAGATGGACACCAAAAGTCTCCCCTCCTTTACTGTGTTTAGGGTAAAAGAATATTCCTTTGTGATGGGTTTGAGATGTCCCCTTGCTCTTTCATAGAGTTCTTTCACTTCAAGAAGATAATAAACTCCCCAAGTGGATGTGTCCCCCCGTTGGTGTCGATTCCACCGACCTTGCCCTCCTGCCCTTAGCAGGTGCTGGAGGTGAGTATAGCTAGTGACGAACTCAGGCCAAAGAACTAATACTTGGGGGTGTGAGGATGAGACGTGCGAGGGGTCAGAATGGTCATGACAGTGAGGTCCAGGGAAGGAGGAGCCTCACAGTTCGCCCTGCCCACATTCCCAGGGATGTTACTGGTGCGAATAGAAAGCCTTTCTATGGAAGACAAGCATCTCTGTGCATCCAGAGCAGCTCAAGATGTAAACAAAGAGGACATAGATGGGACATTGAAGATGGTCAACAAAGCAGAATCTAGAGGGAAACAGTGTTGCCACCCAGGAAAATAGAAATCGGGGACACTTGGAAGAGACGTGCCACTTGTTAAACTAGGGTTTATCAGACACCAGGAATAGAAGGAATCAGCGCCGGTGAGTTGTCTATTCTGTTTGCTGTGGTCTCTACAGAAAAGGCCACCTAGAGCGTGAAACGGAGGACTCCCCACTGGGTTTGGGGAAGGGATTGCACCCCAAACACCGGGGCTCGTGTGACGGACAGACTGTGCCTGGATTCTCTGGTGCATTTGGGATGCAGCTTGTTTGAATTACCCAAGAAGGAAATGCAGCTCTCAGAGTGGGAGTAGGTGAGTCTGCACACGCCCCAGCAGACAGGCACCCTGGATTTTGGAACAGGTCACAGAGTAGCTTTGATGGGAGGCATCCTTTGACCCCCTCACCAGTATCTTGGTTTTGTTTCATTGTTTACTTTCATTTGAGCCCAGATTGGAAAAAAACAAAAACAAAAAAACCCAACATTCCAAAAGTAAGGGAGCAGTTTTGTGAAAAAGAGCCATCAGACCCCTGGAAGCTGAAGTTGAAGCAAAGCTCAGAGAGCCTCTGGTCTGAGGGAATGGCCTTCCCTTACAACAGAGAACCCCCAGCAGTCGAAGGATTGACAAGCTTAAACACCCCAAGCACTGAGTTTGAAAAATCAAGCAGATCTCCTGAAGAGATGGAAAGGCAACAAGCTTGAAGAGTCCATGTGTATGCACGACGGGGCCTTTGTCTTACTTGGAATGCTGCAGAACTTCTCAGAGCCCTGACAGTGTAAGGGACTGTGGTTCGGTCACATGTCCTCAGGGAGGCGCCCGGCTCTGGGTGCAGCTAGGAGTGTAAGAAAGAGATAGTGGGCCAGGCTCCTTCTGATCTCTGCACATTTGGAAGTTGCTTTAGGAAGACAGTAGTGCAACTTGGAAGGCCACCCCAAGAAAACAGAAGAGGTTTTGCCAGACCCTTGCCCCAATCCTTCGTTCTAGAAGCTCCTTCTATACCTTGCTCCCTCCCCTCATGCTCCATAGGCTCAGACGTTTCTCAGGCAGACAGGGCACTTCTCAGCAAGGCTTGGGTGCCTAGGAAGTGTGATGTAGTAAAAGAGGGGTACCCTTGTGAGTCAGACAGATAGTTCAACCGGCTGTGGACCTTCACCACGAAGCCTCAGTTTTCTCTTCTGTTTAATGGGGTTAAAGCTACTGCCTCTCTCACTGGCATAGGGTGAGATTACACCTGGGCTAGTGTCTAGCCTGCACCCCACTGTCCTTCATGCCATCTCTTGCTTTTCTCCTGTCTGAGCAATGATGGCTCAGGAAGATGCCCAGACTTCACCTTGCAGGGCTGAGCACAGGAGCACATGGGCGAGTGCAAAGTGCTCTGTCTTCTTTGCTTTCTCTCAACCCATTCCCTCCGCTGCTTACTGGCCTCAGGTTTTCTTTCTTCTTTTCTGTGACAACTGTTGGAATAAATAGCCCGAGGCTTTTCTTGGTGGAGTCACAAAGTAGGTGGGGTGGGGAGCAGGCTGCCCAAGGTCATCAGTAGCCTGGAGCCCAATACTACCCAATCTCTGTAATCACAGCGGGAAGCTTTTGGGGACGTTGATAGCAGCAGGGACTCAGCCAGTGATGAGGGACGACAGAAACGGGATCACCCCAAGGCTGCTTTTGAAAACAGTCTTGCTCATAAAGGATTCATTCTGGGTACAGGACATTCACCACATCATTAGTCTTCCTTTATCTCGGCAGCTGATTCTTCTCGAAAGCAACCCATCAGAGATTTGACCCTAACCCATGAGGGCTTTCTATCTCTTTTTGTGACACAGATAATCTATACTTTTCTCTGAGAAGCTGAGAAATAAGAAATCCTTCCACTGACCGAAGGCTTTGTGCTGTAACACAACTCAGAGCAGGTCAAACCGGTCAGGCCCAGTTTTGCACATGATTAAATGCAAGATTTGCCTGTTTCCAGTTTTTAGCCTGTGTCAGCTCATCAAACTCTTAAGTACTTTGAGGGATGAACCGTTTCTTAATTGTGCACTTCAATCCTCCTACCTGCGTAGCTGGCTTCTGAAATAGGGGCGGAGATACATTTAGAGACCTGCGTCTGGAAGATGCGAAGGCTCATTGCTCCCTCTGGGACGGTGGCACCAGGGGCCCCGCACCTCCACCGCACGCGTGCTCCAGACAGCCTCAAGTTTACCTCTGATAAGAACTGATCAGCATGGATAGAACTGCTGCTCATCGGGAAGGGGAAGGCAGGAAATGAATGGCCTGTACTTCTATAATCAATAACCCGTAGTTACCATTAATCACAGGCTCATGGGCTGACTCAAACGGATACAGAGATGTGGCATTAATTTCCAAAAGCAATGCAAAGGGCTGTAAGCATAAAAAGTCCTCTAAGGTTTATGTACAAGAACAGACTTTGGCAGGCTGGCGGTCTTAAGTCAGGTGCTCAGTGAAGACACCCATGTCCACCTGGTCGCTTAAGACAGACTCCTGGGAGTCCTGCTGGGTACCGTCCCTGCAGATAAGCAGCCTGTCCCATGGCCTGGGTGTCCAGAACGTATATTGAATCTGTCTGCTTTTCTCCATCACTACTCACACCCAGTCCAGGTCTCGCTCCCTTGCACCTGGATGACTGTCCCCTGCCTGCTGGGCTCCAGCTGCTCTGGACCTGCCAAACTTCTCCCCTCTGGCTCTTGTGGATGCCTTTTCTAAGCCTGGGAGGCCCCACAGGGATGCCTCCTTCTTTGAGGTCTTAGCTAACTGTCCTGTCCTTGAAGATGCTTCCTCTGATAACCACACCTAGGCAGGGGCTCCCTCTTATTCTCCATGTTTGCACCCTGCTGTTCTTATTCTCCATGTTTGCACCCTGCTGTTCTTATTCTCCATGTTTGCACCCTGCTGTTTTCTTCTTTCCACTTTTGTCAATTTGAGGTTATGGATTTACTTGTGTGTTTACTTGTTACTTGTCTCCATGCCTCACCGGCTAGGAACCTGTCTCCATCGCCAGTGGGTGGTGCGGTGCCTGGCATATCGTCGTCACTCAGTGCGTATTTGTTGAAGGAAGGAAGAAATGAGGCTGTGTTCTGGGGCAGCTGACACAGCCCTGTTACTAAATCCATGTCTGGATAGTGTCCGCTGCTGCCCATACCTGGGAAAGGTGTGGTTACCTGGTATCGGGTGGGCTTGCTGAAACTGTTATTTGCTGTCAGGTTTTCAGAATTCCTCATGCCAGCCTGGTAGCGAGTCTTCTGGGGGGGAAAAACCCAAATACATAATAAATACTACACACACACACACACACACACACACACACGTGTTCAAATAGCATATACGACAGCCATCTATGAGGAGCACCCATATATGGGGCTGTCTCTAAAAAGAGGACCCTCAGGAAGCTGGTACAGCCACAGCTGCCAGGCTTCCTAGAACAGTGTTCTTGGGGCCTTGGTTCTGTAGGATGACTACAGGTTATAGAATATAGGTTGGTCAACTTGGGGAAGCATGGAGTTAAGTTGATAGGGGGTGTCTTTCTTCCAGGACTCCTCAGAGATTTTCAGATGCTACTAAGGTGGGGGAGGATCTCTAGGGGGGGAGATAATGGGCAGGGAAACTTTCTTCCCAGAGAGCATTCTCCAGATACTTTCTGGGAAGAACCATGCCTCTTTGGGGGCCCACAAAATGGTTGCATGGCTCAGCCCCATGGCCCACTCAGCCCCCAGCAGGCCACCTCTTCAGGGAACTTCGGGGAGAAGGGCAGCTACCACAGGCAGCCTTTGCTGATGTGCTCGCGGATTCTGAAAAGTGGGGGCCCCTCGCCTACTTCCCCCGTATCAGCTGAATCAAGCACCCCCGTCCCCCTCCCCCGCCCCCCCCCGCTGCCTTCTCTTGCCCCATAAACCCCATGTTACCTACCCTGAATTTGGAATTCAGCATGCCCATTTCAAGGTCATTTTCACAGCTTTTGGCCTTGGATTTACAGAGTTTTATGAGGCACATCTTGATTCTCATTATGAGATAATAAAATGATTTAGGACTTGGCACTAGATTGAAAGGAGCAGGAAGAGTTCTTCCTTCATCAAAGTAAGACAGCCAGAGCTTTGCTCGGGCAAATTTCCACTCCACGTCTGCATCCTCCTGTGGGACAAGGGAAACAACACACCATCAAAGGCCACAATTGAACAGCGGAGCTCAGTGTGAGCAGCGGGACACAGGCCACATGCTCTGACGGCAGACTTCACTTCTAGAAAACAGGACTCTGGCTGATGGTCCAAGGATGTTCTCCCTCTTTACAAAGGCTCCAGATGGGGAAGCTCTTCTAAAACCCTATGAAACTAGTCATCCCCAAGATCTCTACCTAACTCCTTAGCATTCATTGCTGAAAACCTCAGCCTGACTCTCCGCTGGGCATTTTCACAAACTTTCTCCACTTGCCACAAACCAGAGACCTTTTCTCACTGTCACGTAATCCTGTTAGCCACTGACAGCTTTGCCGATTCACGAACCACCACGGCATCAAAGTATTGGCGTTTTAGAGCATTGCTGCCCCGTGGAAATATCAAGTGAGCCACAAAGGGGAACCATGTAAGTAAGTTTAAATTTTCTAGTAGCCACAATATGAAAAGGAAAATGGAACAGGAAATTTTTTTTTCTTTTCAAGTTTTTATTTAAATTCTAGTTAGTTAACATATAGGGTAAGATTGGTTTCAGGCATAGAATTTAGTGATTCATCAAAGGTTACATTATTTTAAAGTGTTATTTATTTATTTTAAGTGATGTCTCCACCCACAGTGGGGCTCAAACTCACTCACAACCCTGAGATCAAGAGTCTCACACCCTCCTGACTGAGCCAGCTAAGTGCCCCTACAGAACAGGTGAAATGAATCTCAGTGATATCTTTTATTTAATCCAGGAGATCCAAAATGTTAATCATTTCAGTGTATGATCATTATAAAAATTCTTAATGAGATAACTCACATTTTTTTCCTATTGAGTCTTCGAGATTGGTGTGTATTTTATACTTACAGCACATTTCAGTTTGGACCTGTCACATTTCACATACTTAACAGGTGCATGTGGTGAGCAGCTCCCATATTGTATCGTATCACTGCGCATTTCTAATTAGAAAGCATATATCTTATTGGTCAGAGTACTGCCACAGAGGATGTGAGGAGATTCTGCACATGTCATTTAAGAGAAACAGACCTGACTATAGTCAGCACGAAGTAGCCCAGCCATGCTCTTTTCCCTGATAGCGGTGCTAGGTTTAAACCCCACATCTATTACGTCTGACGTGGTGTTGATGCCAGAATGCTGAGTGGGTCCCCTAAGAGGTAGCAGGTGTGGGTTTTTTTTTTTTTTTTTCTACAGGCAGGCTCTTTACGCTTCTGTCCTAGTGGGGCAGTTTGAGAGCAGCAAAGAGGCGTGGGATTTGGAGTCAGACAGACCTGGACTCACAGCCCCTTACTAGCTGTATGACATAAGCAAGGGTTTTGGGCTTGCTCACCAGGAGATGGAGGTGCTGCTGCCTCCCTCACGTAGCCCTGAGATGGGCACTGAGTATGCACTCCCTGAGGGGGTGGGTTCCAATCCTCGCAGATACTCGCTACACTTCCAGGGACCGTGAACCTAGCAGGGGCCCCCAGGAGCCTGCTGGGAGCTGTCACATGATACAAGAATTATTGCCTGCAGGCTTGGCCATTTTGTTTGCTTTTCCTGAGACCCTGTTAGCACCTGGCCTAGTCTCTGGGGGATCATATTGGAGTCTTTGAGACTGGAAGCTTTATGAGGGCAGGGTTTGCTCCCTGCCTTTGCTGCCTGACAGGGAGATGTAACAGGGACACCTGACCTGAGAGGAACGGTGGTATGGTGGTGACAGCATGGGCTCTGGAGCCTGCCTAGGTTCCAGTTCTGCCTCTCTTCCTCCCTAGCTGTGTAGCCATGGCAGGTGGCTTAGCTGTTCTGGGCCTCAGTTTCTTCATCTGTAAAATGGCGGTAAGAATGCCTACCTCATAGGTCATTATGAGAATGAAATGAGTTCACTTACAGTCAGACATTAGTAGGCCCTCCGTAAGTATTATTTTCATCTCCGTAACTTAGCACAGTGCCTAGAGTTCAACCTTTAGTCATTCAGCAAACAGGTATCAAGAACCGACTATGTGGGTGGCCTAGTAGGCACTGGGCTAGGTAGGCACTGGGACTGACTGTCCGTGCCCTCGTGGAGCACACAGTCTGGCCCATGACATGAATATGGTGAACTGCTCATCACCTAGTCTTTCACGTGGAGTTGTGCTAAAGGCTATGGGGTCCTCTGGGTGTAGAGCTCCTGACCTGGCCCCCGGGGCTGAGCAGGCTGCCTGATGGCTGGTGTCGGAGCTGAGCTCCACGGGGTGAGTAGTTCTCTACCGGGTCAAGTGTGGGTGGGGTGAGAGTGGAGAAGAGTGGGAGTTAATGAGTAGAAGAGGCAGTGAGAAGCGTAAACAGCTTTTCTGAGAAAGTTGGCAGGAAAGAGCAGGAGAGAAAGAGCTGGAAAGTGGGATCGAGGGAGGATTTTTTTAGTTACTTTTTTTTTTTTTTTTTAAAGACCCAGAGTCTCATTTAGATGCTGACAGGAAGGGTGAAGTTGGGGGTGGAGCAGGGATGACGTGCGGTGGCAGCTCCTGAGGAGGTGAGAGGGCAGGCAGCCCGGGCACATGGGCAGGGCAGCTCAGATGGAGACCTTTCTCCCCCCGCAGGAGGGCAGGCGGGGGCGTGGCAGGTGTCGAGGCAGGCGGGTCCCTGGATTTGGGGGGCAGGTGCTCAAGATCTATGGCTGAATAAGTAAGTGTTCTCATGGCAGATTTCACAAATGTGTACTTCTTCAAAGTTCAGTGGGACCAGGGATACTGGGCACTGCCTAGCGGCCTCGTTCCGCCTTTCCGAGTCATAGCACACGCATCCCCGGTGAGATGGGAAGGGACACGTGCTCTCCCCTGAAGAGAAGCCTGGAGCCCTGGGGGAGGGGGTGTGTGGGCTGCAGTATGTTCTCTCCACCTCATGGCACAATGCTGTGCTGGGGTAACTTGACATCACAAGCCCACGTGATGTCCTGGTTGTGCCCAGTCCTGCTCCAAACTAGTGGGCATCTCTCCACACTAATCGTGTGGTTTCCATGCCATACTCATTTGGACCAAAGCACAATGTGCTTGTTAGGATGGGCACAGTGCCCTGGGTAGGTGGTACAGAGACTGGCATATAATATCCAGGCACCATCTGTTTTCTCTTACATTTGGGGAAACTGAGGCCCAGAAGAGCAGGGAGGGCTGGTTAGCAACAGCTCATCCACATAAGTGACCAAATATGTACACCATTACAACATACGCTTGTCCATGGAGCATGGGGGGCAGAGGGAGAGTGGGGAAGGGGGTTCAGGCTTCATGCTGGCTCCTCTCCCTCTTGCCTCTTGCATCTTTTCCTGGCACAGTCTACCTCTTGCAGCCCAAGAATACCGTGTTATTTCACCCCTCCTGCCTTGGCACGTGTTGTTGCTCCTGTTTAGAATACTCTGTTTTGGGGGAGGTGTGTGTTATGAACCAAATGTGTCCCCTAAAATTCCTAAGTGGAAGCCCTAACCCCCAGGGCCTTAGAATGTGACTGTATTTGGAAATAGGGCCTTTAGAGAGGTATGTAGAGTTAAATGACGTTGCTAGGGTGGGCCCTGATCTGACGTCACGGGTGAACTCATACGGAGCATAAGAAACGCCAGGGACACACGCGCAGGGAGCAAAGGCCATGCGAGGAGGCCATGAGAAGGCAGCGTCTGCCAGTAGAGGAGAGACGCCCAGAAGCCAGCTCCGCCAACACGCTCATCTGGGACGTCCAGCGTCTAGAACCGTGGGAGGACCCGGTTTGTGGTGTTTTGTTACCACAGCCCCGCAAACGAATACCGGGAAGTCTTTCATTTCTTCCCGGTGAGCAATACACTAGTGCTTGTTTCTTATGAAAGACCCGAGTGCTAAGGTGTGGCAGTCCCCTTCCAAAGCTCTCTCCTTTAACTCCCTTCCCCCGGGGATGCCCCTGGTAAAGGGGCCAGGGGTGTGGTACCTCTTCTCTACCTTTCTCTGCTGCTTCTTTCTCTATATGCACTTTCGTATTGTTATGTGAATACGATTTTCCTATCTGCGTTTTCCCACAACTTGCATTTTTCCCCACTTAACAGTATCATAGAGATTTTGTGATATCAGCACAAACAAGTTTTTCTCATTGTATATGCAGTGTTCTAGAGTCTCTGTCAGAGTTTATCGAAACCCTCTGTTGTCGATGGGCTGTTTGCACATCTTTCCTTTAGTGAACACCTATGTAAAACATACTCCTGCCTGGGTCTGTTCCTAGAATTGCAATTGTTGAGTCCATTCAAAATAGGTTAGTGCATTTTATTAATCCTTAGCTTAGTTATTTTACCTTGTAATGATTAAAACAATAATAAGATTTAAAAACCATGAAAAGGCACAAAGAGAAAGGCATTCTGCCCCCCATTCCCCCCGACTGGCTCCCGACAGTTAGCCCCGCCGTGTGTGCCTTGTGGACCCTTTCAGAGATATTTTCTTTTTTAAAGGCTTATCCAATTAAAAGTGAGCATGAATGCCCTTTTCTTCCTTTGTTACACAAGGGAGAGCACACTATAAACACTGTTCTGCATCCTGATTTTTTTCTCTCAGCCCTGTGACTTGCAGGTCTGTCGCCATCAGCGTGTGGAGAACGTCCTCATCCTTTCTAAGGTTGCGTACTATTCTGTTCAGATGCGTTATAATCTGTTTAACGGAATGCATCATCATCTATTTCACTAGATTCCTTTAATGCTCATTTAGTTTGTTAATTTCTTGCCCTTCCAAGCAGGGCTGCAATCAATAGCTTGTGGCTTGTGCATTTCAGATCTTGATAAACTGCCTCCTGAGACATTCTCTGGACTCCCTTAGCTATTTGGCAAAATTGTATCACTCTTCGAATGGCCTTCAAGCCCCACCTCTGGAAGCTTCTCTGCTTTGAACCTGGTAGAACTTCTCTGGGTGTGATGAACCCAGGGCAATGGAGTGTGTTCATCGATGTATCTTGTTTTTCTCAAGGGACTGAGTTCTTACAGGGCAGGGACCTTCTAAGTCATCTCTGTGTCACCAGTGCTAGGCAAGGGCATTGCATACAGTAGGTATTTAATAAATAACGTGTGCGAGGCAAAGGGAATGTTGGCTGAACAATACAGTCATTCCAATTGGCCGGGGGCCACCTGCATGCTGTCTCGAGGGGACACGTGAAAAAGGAAAGATTCACCGTCCTGATTCTCTCAACCCAACCAGGGCCCAACCAGGGCCATTTTGCGTGTGGTGCCCACTCTGCCATGTGGCAGGTTGACCGAAGGTGTTCCTTGGGGCAGCGTGGTAAGCACGCTGGTTGTTTGCTGTTCTGGCTTCACTTTTTTTTTTTTTTTTTGAGAGACAGAGAAAGAGAGAGATTGGAGTGGCAGAGAGAGAGGGAGAGAGAGAATCCCAAGTAGGCTCCATGCCCAGTGCGCAGAGCCCAACGCGGGGCTTGATCTCACCATGCTGAGATCATGACCTAAGCCAAGAGTCAGGTGCTTAACCCACTGAGCCACCCAGGCGCCCCCTGGCTTCACACATAATAACACACGAACTTCTAATGTCGTTACCCCCATTGCTTTGTACAGCCATGTAATTCAAACGCAGGGAGAGAGAACGATTTCAGTGAACTGGTCTTACCTCGATTTCCTGATACGAGTTGTTGATCATGGCTATCAGCATGTTGAGCAGCACTACCACCATGGTGACGTTATAGACGCCGTAGAGAACGTAGCCGATGTTCTCGATGAACTTGTGGTCGTATTTCAGCACCACCGAGATCACTTCAGACAGGCCAAAGATGGACCAAAATAAGGTTTTGAAACTTTCTTCCACCCTAGAAGGAAAGACAGTCCCTTCAGGCGGTTTGCATCCGCTGACACGTTTCACATGGAAGTTCCCACTACCCAGACGTCGGTGGTTACCCTGCAGTGGGGCTGGGCTGGCGGGAGGTGCCTGTCTCCTGAAATAATGGCATATTCCGATTTCTAAGAAGACTTCCAAAAATATCATAAAGGGCAGGCTCTTTCTTTTCCTTTTGGTCCATTTATTGGGACTCCTGGCTGTGGTATCACTTTTCTAATTAATTAAACATTTAAAATTAAGCAGCAGGTCAAATGTTTGTTCTTGCACCTTATCAGCCACACTCTTCCTAAAATAGTCTCTTGAGTGTCTCAAGCCCCATGTGCGGGGGGAGAGGACGATGTCCATGGATGGAGGCTGCATTGCTGGTCAGAGCAGCTCCTTAAGCCTCGTGACCGTGTCCGTGTTGGGCTCGCTTATTACCTCCATTTACAGATGAAGGCGTGGATACTCAGAGCTTTATCCTTTCTAGTGGCATCTGGCTGGAAAGTGGGGTGCAAACCCAGGCACGTCTGGGGTCTCCAAAAGCACGTACTTCCAACTACTAGGCTTCCCCACCCCTTGGCTCTGGGCAGTGAGGCCAGCCACACATCTCATGTTCTCACGACTGGAGTTGAATTGTGAGAAGTGTGAGTGTGGTGTGTCTTTATTGTTCAAAATCAGCAGGCAGCATCCACACTCGCCCTGCAGCTCACTCAAGGTAGATACTGCACATGCTTTGAGGGCAGTGTGGGGAAAATCTGGCTTTTAGGACACACTGCTCTTTGACCCTTTAGAGACTGTGAAGTTGTCAGAATACCCTAGCTTAAAGACAAAGATCCAAGGATGTTTCATCATCTGTACTTTGTGGCTAGGACCCCACATTGGGTTTACAACAGAGAATCCAATCGGAAAGCTGGGTTTGGGTTGGGAGGCTTAGAACACCCCCATGCATCCAGTAACATCTGAATGCTTATATACAGTGCTTTTGGTTTGCATCCAGATCTGGGGTACCTCATGAGAAAGCACTTTCTTTTTTCTCTTTAACATTTCAGGTTTTCAACACTCACCCACAAGTGGCCAGGATTAGCTAAATCTCAAAAAAAAAAAATCAGCGTTTCTTAAGGATTGGTATTTATTTGACAAGATGTACAAAAATACTAGTACTTGTCACTTAGGCTAAAAAATCCAACTCTGACTCGCGTGAATTTTCGACTCTCCTGTGTGTGAGTATGTGTGGGTGTATGTGTACGTGTGTGTCTAGCCAGCTGTTTGACTCATTCCCAATGTATCCCAGAGTCTGAAAACTGAAAATTGAAGTGGGTTTTTGTTGTCGTTATTTGTTTCCGGTTTCTCCGAAAACTGTGAGTTTGGAATATTTAATTCATTTGACTTTTAATAAGAAGGAATTTCTTTGGGGGTCTGGAAGTAATGACTGGGTATCCAGCATTACTTTAGAGCCCCAGGTCCGATGCTATTCTGAGAAAGAGGGGAACACTCTGCCTCCTTGGGCGAGATCCACTTGCTGTGAAAAGGATACCATTCAATCAGCAGCCGTGATTCTCTGCAGGTATTGTCGTCCATTAAGAAGTAATCTTTTGGTTACCACCCTAGTGGAAGGGAACAGTGGCAGAGAGACTCCAGAACCATCGGCTGAGCCCCCAGTCCCAAACGGGAAGGAGAGAGCAGGATGTGATCTCTCTGACCGTTGTCCCCTTCCTAGCTGGATCAGCAGAAAACTGGAGGGCACACGATCTGAGCAAGGGGCTGGGCAGGCAGGCACTGGTCCCAGATGATGCACTTACCATGAACACCCTACGAAACGGATAATGTATGCAGCTGAGCGCTGCTTTACGGAAATGCATCTTCCCTTGCTTACCTTGGAAAACCCCACAAACCTTTGGCTGACACAAATGAAGGAAGCAATTACAGAACATCCAGGGAAAGATCTTCTGAATTTTGATGAGGGAAAATGGCCTAGATTCAGAGTGTTTTTTTTTTTTTTCTTATTTGCTTCTTGCTATGAATTTTGCCACTAAGCTCTGATTTATCCTTGGTGCCTTCACTTTGGCGTTCTGTTTTTTAATAGAATAATCTAAAGGAGACAGAGCTGGCCCACTAAGCAGTGTGTGCTGTAGTGAAAGAATATTTACAGACCCCTAAATTCAGGGCTTAGCTCCTCCTCCATCGGATCCCCTCCGTCTACCCCCCACTTGGAATGCTGAGCCTTTAGGTTTGTTATCTGGCTTCTAGACAATCTGTACACCTGTTTCATCTCTATTCTATAGATCAGGGATTAGCCTCTGGACCTGAATTTGGCTATGACCTACAGGAGTATCTCATTCCAAGAGGCCCAGACTCACTGGGATTTCCCGAGTGAAAGTGACCCCCTCCAGAGCAGTTAACACTCGGACCTGACTGGGCAGGAAATGCAAAGTATGCATTTTTAATAATCTCTTGTAAGCTCTTTCAGGACTATATAGCCCTGTGTCCTCTTATTATGGGGCAAAATGGGTTGTCGTAGCGAAGACCTCCTGTAAAGTAAGGCCGGGTCCATCAACTCGAATCATCTACAATGGCTAGATCCACCATTGGTTGGGTCTTTCATTTGTATTTACCCCTCTTGACTCAATTGGACTAACCGAATGGACTAATTTTGTTGTCATTGTGTCTCCGTAAGGGACCCCGTGGGCTGAGTTATGCACAGGTAGCTGGACTGAACGGTAGGCAGTACAATATGTTATCCATAGCGCCACCTATAGAACTCAATTCTAAGTGGAATTGAAGAGCCCAGTGTTTAAAAATGACACCTAAAAAGCTAGAATAGAACATTGCTATTTATATAATATTGGGCTGGGAGAGGTTTCAGCTAGAAAGGGAAAGATGGAGGGATATGAGCACATAAAACTTTACTTGTATACAAAAAAGTCATAATAACTAACAATGTAAGGCAAGAGACTAAGAAAAGAATTTGTACCTGCAGTACACATGACAGACACTGCGTGTCTTTCTGCTGATATAAGAGATCTTATAAATCAATATGAAATGACCGACATCCTAGCAGGAAGAAAAAGGAGGGAAAGAAACTTGTATGAAAACTTGATGCTTTTTATGATGATTAGAGCTCCATAATTAACTTGAAGCACCATGCTAGTGGCATCTTCTGCTTTAATATGTGGCAGGAAATAAAGGAAACTTGTCCTCAATGCCCCAAGTGGGAAAAGGCTGTATTACTTTGACCTATTATGGAAACGTACCATAATATATTCTCAGAGAGAGGGCTGGCCTTGGAAAGGAGCCAAACAGTACGTTACTAATGCCAAGAGCTTGGGCACCAGAGCTGGCCTCGATGTTCTGTGTGGTCATGATGCTCCCTGAGTCATGTGTTAATCATCACCCACAATTTTCAGGAACTACGGGACACAGGGCATGGGGCAGAAGGCCAGTCACTGTGGAGGTTGGGGGCTGTCTTTCAGGAAGAAAGTATCTTGGAACTGGCTTAGCTGATAATCACCATGAAACCACTTGTCTCACAAAAAGCCCCTACTGTCAGCCAGTTGGTCTCCAGGCTAAATGTGAGGTTCTTTACTCAAAGGGATAATGGTCACGGGCTCCGCATCCTTCTCCTAACCACTCTGGCTACCTACGGGGTTAGTCACAGATTCCTTCAACTGTGTCAATCACGGGAAGCTCCCAGATATAGTCAAAGGAGTGAGAAGAGCAAAGATGCATGCCTGGGTTCAAATCCCAGCTCCAGCATGAACTGGCTGTGTGCATCTGGGCATGTTACCAACCCCTTTGAGTCTCTGTTTATTCATCTATGAAAGAGGATAGAGGTGCCTTGCTAGGGAAGTTGCTGTTAAGATTAAGTGAACAACCTAGGTACGGGATGTAACGCAAGTCCTGTAAGTGGTAGCTATTATTTTCATTCATTTAATTGCCAGACATGCACTGAACTCTAGGTGCCAGGCAATGTATCAGGTGCTCATACGCTGGTGCCCACACCTTGCTTCTGCCCTTGTGGAGGTCCCAGGCTAAGGCAAACCCAGCAGGGCGATAGAACGCTGCAAGGCTGGAGTAGGCAAGCTCTCCTGGCCTGGCCTCACCCAGGATCACACAGCGCCCTGTCGGCCCCTCCAGTGCCGCCACACAGGGCTGAATGGAGCTAATCGCTCAGGTGCCATCGACCTCACTGAACAAGCCTATCGTCCTTCCTACCTGCGAAGAAGATCATCACAAACCCTTGATTTCATGCAAATCCTCTTTCTGACTTCTCCAGCCCAGGCTGTGCCTTGTGACATTTGACTGGGCTTGTCCTGGAAGGAACTGGAAAGTTGAGTCAATAGGCCACCCTAGCCTAAGCAGTGCTCCTAATGAAGGAAAAGAGGGAGAGCTCCTGTGAGTGATGTTGAATAGGGCCATGATTCACGCTGCTCCCACTGTGCGGGGGTGTGTGTGGGGGGAAGGTTGGGGCTGACTTGTCAGGCAGAAGGCAGGGGCATCGTAATGAGCTCTCTCCCAGGCCTGTCTCGCCTGGATAATGGGGCTTTAATAACACGTTGCCTGAAGAGGCGGTTGTGTATGGGTCTCAGAGAACAAACTGATCAACAAGGCGAGGGTTTGGGGGCAATTGTTAGGAAAATTGCTGCTTCTTCAGAATGCCATGATGCCCTCCCCCTGGTGTGGGAACTCTGCCTCCCCGCTTCCCCCCAAAACAATTCAGTTCGGTTACCTACCCCAAGCTGCACACAGCAGGCTAAAATTAAGCGGGAGGCTAGCTCCCGAAAGGCCGTTTCTCAGGCTCGGGAGACAAAAGCCCGCACCATGCTAGAGCCCTGCTGAGGTAGAAGCAGTGCCCGCCTGCCATCCAGGCTGGGATGATGGAGGACGGCGCTTGGGATATAGAGAGACCCCGCCAGAGCGCTGGGCTGCTCTAATGCCTGGACCCGGAGACCCAGAGCAGCTGGGCCGGGCTCGGAGGTCAGCGCGGAGCCCCAAGTGCCTGAGGAAGCCCGAGCCTTGGCCCTCGTGCCCCGCAAGCTTGTAGCCCCTGAGTGACCTCTTGGTTTATCCCGGGTCCTAAATGAGGACTTGGATTCAGAGTGTCCAGAAGGAGAGGAGGCTCAGCCCAGAATCAGTGCCAAGAAACGGGGGTGCCCAAAACCTGTGCAGTCCAGATTTGTTCCTCCGGGGATGCCCGGGAGCCTGCTTGCTCCTCGAGGGCAGAGCTGTGTTTTCTTCACCCTTGAAACTCCAGACCCGGGTACGGAACGTGGCACCACTGAAAGCCTTCAGGAAACTCTGTCTGATGAATGGATGAAGGAGTCCCTGATTCCAGTCTCAGGGTGGGGGGGCTCTGGTGAGGCCCTCACAATGCAGTTTCTCAGTCAGGCAAAACCTGGCCACATCCCAGCCTCTCTGGGCCTCTGTTTTTCTAGCTGTAAAATGGGAAAATGACAATCTCTCCCTCACAGAGTTGTTGTGAGGATTAAATGAGTTAATTGAATACTTGGGAAGGGCAGAAAATACTGCCTGGCACGTAACAAATATGTGATCAGTGTTACTGGTCTTAGTATTAGTGTTCGTTTTTTCTCTCTTTCTTAGCTGCTGTGGACTCCGGTGTCAGGCTGAAAGTCTCTCGTGGCCTACAGTCAGCTCTCAGCATAACCCTTTGAAAATAGTGATCAGATCCTGCCCCTTTTCTTGAGTGACTTTCTCAGGGCTGACAGTCCTTCCTGTAACCTGGGAGGCCTCAGGGACCCTCCTAGTCAGACTCCCGACCCCCCCACCCCCATCCCCACCCGCACTCACAGAGCCCTGCTGGCTCCCTGGCTGCCCCACCTCTGCTGTTCCCTCAGCCTTCCCCCTTGTGTCCATGTGGCCGCCCCTCGTCGTCCTCCTCACGCACTGACTGAAAACCTGATTGTCACCAGCTCAGGTAGGGCCTGTCTGATGCCCTGGCTGAAGGAGGCATCCCTAGTTACTCTTTGGCTCAGCATTTTAATTTTTTTCCTAGCCCTCAACACTTGATCTGTAATGATCTTCTTTGTCTCTTTGTTTAGTTCTTTAAATTATCTTTTGCCTCTTGTCCCTCTTTCCCTGTTCACGGGGGAGTGTGACCTCCATGAGGGCAGGGCCTGCTGACTCGCACACAGCTCTGTCATTGGTGACAGACAGTGCCTGGCTCATTGTAGGGACTCCGTCAACATTTTTGGTCAGTGAAGGATTGAATGCTGGGAAACTGAGGCATGAGGTGACTTGGTCTTAGCCGGCTGGCTTTAGACCTGCCTAAAAACTACACTTCTGATAGTATCTCTGGAGCTAACTCTGGACGGCCTGGTCTCCTGTCACTCTGTCACTTTGAGGAAGGACAGTTTGACCCTATTTCCATCCTAGAATCGATTGTTAGTGATAAAAAGGTAGGGCTTTCTTGCTGTGAAGGTGGCGATGATTAGTCTGAGAACAAGATGGAGGACACAGGGTAGGGCCTGAAAATGTACTGTGAAGACATCATTGCAGAGAGCAGATTTTCTGTGGACCATGAAGCCTTTCCCTCATGAATTTGTGGGCTCTCAGCCTGTTCCAGAAGCCTAAAGGTACCAGGCTTTTAAAATTTCATGTCATGAATAAACATGAGGAGAGGGCATAAATAAATATTATATGATAGTAGAATGCCTGCTGTAACAGGCTTAATCATTCTTCTGAGCTAGTCCAGGAAAAGATCTATATTTTTATCACTTCCTGGAGAATTATGCAAAGACGAGAACTTATATTAGACTCCAACTGCTTTTTTGACACATAATGGTCATTTCCAGATGCCTGGCCTCTCTGAGCCTTCAGTGACCACGGCTGCCTGCTCCGCCATGTCTGAGGACCTTCTTACGACTGTCTTCATGTGACAGTGGCCATAATAAGCTCCCCCCAATCCTTATACCTAGCTTGCAGTTAAAAGATGAAAGGCGAGATTATAACTTTCAAAATACGATAAAGCATGCCGTAACACTTCTGTGCCACAGATGCCCAGATTTCAACACTGACCCGGAATCCTGGGAGAATCTGTCCCCTCTGAAGCCCAGCAGGTCAGTTCCATCCCCGGTTCCCACCGACAGACACATGGAGCATGCTCTGCCCGAAGAACACAGCAGTCAGCCGTGGTCCCGCAATGCCACACTGTGCCCTTTCCTTGATTTGTCTTCCCAAAAAAAATCACAGGAATGAAGGCATGTTTATAAATTGAGATGTTATGAAAGAAGGGAGTTATAGTGAGTTTTACCAGGGCAGGCAAGAGGATCCAGTCCCTGCTGCCCCAGCAGGACCTCCTCTGCAGCCAGAGCCTTCTTGGCGGTATGGCCCTTGGCTGTTGGGAGGCCCCGCTGGCTCATCACTCCCTTAGAGATATCTTGGGGCTTCTACGGGTCTTCTTTCTCCCTTTTATTCTCTTCCATGGGCCAGGGACATTTCCGAATCTTTTATTTGCAAAGCACAACATGGCATTTTTAGCTGAAGAGCCTATGTTGCTCCTTTAGCAAGTGGCTGCTTGGCCCCTGGTGCTGGGCACGGGGCCTTCCTTCCCAAGGCCTTCTGGTTCCTCTATCCCTTAGGATGCGACCTCACCCACGACACTGAGTATGCACCTGGAGCTGAGTGTTTGCCTTCAGCTCTGCTGCGTATGGGTCCTGCAGAAGGTTAAAGCCCCCATCTCTCCCCGAAATCACCAGGGACCTTGCCTTTCTTCCCATCATATGCTCCTCCAGGTTGTCTCCCCCAGATCCTTCTGGGGCCTTCCAGTGTCAAAACCCCCAAAACATCCTCCTTCCCTCTCAACCCCCACATTCAGTCAGACACCACATCTCCACTCCAGCCTCCCCAGCGTCCCTTCTCCATTGCCCTGCCACTCCTCAGCTCAGGGTCCTGTCCTCCCTCACGTGGCTCCCTGTCCCAGCCACCCGACAGACGGCGTTCAGCTCTCTTGGGAGCTGCCTTTCTCTCAAGCTCCCTTCTTTCATAACATCTCAATTTATAAACATGCCTTCATTCCTGTGATTTTTTTTTTTTTTTGATTAACGTCTGTCTTCCCAACCAGTCTGCAAGTTCCATGAGGGGAGGGGCTGTGACTGTTTTTACTCATGATGAAGTCCCGACCTTGGGCTTCCCCTCCCACCCCTTCCAACCCATCCTTTACACAGTTGCCCCAGCACACTCCCCAAAGGCAGCTTTTCTTTCTTCAAAAAGGTCTTAGCAGAGACTCTAACACCCTATCAGGACCCTAACACCCTTCAGAATCTGGATCCTCCTGGATTATGTTATGTAATCTTCTCTCGTTTCCCCAAACTCTTGCTTACTGGCAGTTCTTCAAAAATCCTCTGTTCCTTTACACCTTGCACAGGCTAGAATACCCTCCTAGTCATCCTCCAAGACCCTCCATGGCCACCTCCTCCATGAAGCCTTCCCTGACTCTGCCAGGGAGAGTTCAGAGCTGCTTCCTCCGTGTACTGCCCAAGTGCCCTTTGGTGATAATCATGTGGTGTGGCAATTGATGCTGTTTTTTTTTCTGAACCCCGCACTTGTCTGTGAGTTCCTCAGGGAGAAGAGGATTGTCTTATTAATCTCTGTGACCCCAGGGCAAACACAGAACTCGGCTTGTTGTAGCTGCTCCATAATGGTTGTCAAACAAATTTTGTTTGGAATAGAAACCTCCTTTACCCAGGGGGCAAGCACAGGCTGCGTATTTAGAGATGACGAACGTAGAGCCATCAGGTTCTCAGTGATAACCGCATCTGAATTCGCGATGCTCTGCTTTTGAATTTAGTGCCACAGGAAAGTGACCCAACTTTTTAAGAGACTCCCCCTCCACTTTAGAGCAGAGGCTCCACTGGGGAAGTGGGGACCCCACTCTTGGGAATTGTAGGTCAAAAGGTGCAAGACAGGAGTCATGCACATCTGGGTTCAAATCCCCTCCCTGGCTCTGGGATTTGGGCAAGTCTAGTGTCTCTCTGAGCCTTAGTTTTCTGGTAGTAGGTGTTTATCATGCCACAGTTTGGAGGATTAAGTGAGAGATCAGATCAGGTGTTCGTTCACCGAGTTGTTCAACAGCAGGGTGACCCCATGTTGCTGGGGCGGGGTCGGCCACGTGTGGGCAGGGCCTTCGGGAGCTTCTCCCCAGCCCCAGTGCCCCTCCAGGTTCGCGGGAAGGAAGAGCTGGCTTTTCTGTGGCCCTGCGACGCTGGGTGAGCTGAATCAGCACCTCCTGCCCCTGGTGGCCAAATGAGTCTTTCTCCCTTTATAGACTGCGCAAATTTTCCATAACTGTCATGGAAAACGGAAGCTTCTAATTTTGCTTAGCCCTGCTGAAGCTCCTTCCATTAAAATGATTCCTGGGGAGACAGAATGACCTTAGGAGAGGTATTATTTTTGATTAGAAAAGCCTCAACCCAGCTGTGCTATGAAGCTGACTCTACAACAGCCTGGCGGAAAAGATGGGCTGGCTCGGTTGTTGGGAGGCAGGCCCCATGTTTAATGTCCAGTCAGAATGAAGTAGGGGAGGCCAAGTTCACCCAAAGGGGAGACCAGGAGCCCATCGTGAGTCATGAGCGATGTCAGAGAGTCCTTCACTTCCCTGCTCTGGGTCACCTCCTTGCCCCCCAGTCCCTCCCGTTCTTCTCTGTGGACCTGTCCTGCCATAGTCACAAGCAGAGTATAGGGAAGGCTACCCCTTTTCGTGTGCATTCTTGACTAGCTGTATTTCATCCATGAGCCAAGGATTTTTTTGTCTCTCTCTCTCTCTCTGTCTCTCTTTTTTTTAAAGTAGGCTCCAGGCCCAGCATGGAGCCCATCAGGGGGCCTGAACATACTACTCTGAGATCAAGACTTCAGCTGAGATCAAGAGAAGGACGCCCAGCTGACGGAGCCACCCAGGCTCCCTGTCTCTCTTTTTCTAACACTGTAACCAGAGTGCTGGGACCCCACAGTTTTTGTAGAGTTTCTAGGCTGAAAATCTCAAAACAACCCCCTCAAAAGGCAAATCCTCTTTGTCTGCGGACTTCCATGATCAAGTCAAAGATACGTTCCTAATAAGAACAGATTCCTAACAGAATCAAAAACTTTTTTTAAAGACTTTCTTCAAGAAACAGCAGTCTCTGGTGGCTTGCTCAGCTTTCTCTCTGCTTCCTGACCCCTGCCGTGGGATACTTTGATTTTGTACCCTGAGAGCATAAACCTTGTCTGAGCGCCGTCTCTTCCTCCCCTTTGGACATTCGCAGTGTCTCATAGAAGCAACTTGGAGATAATGAGCTGCCGGCAGGTGCACGTCTGTCATGCCCAGACAGGCCCAGCTCACCAGCCAATGACCCAGCCACTCACATCCCTGCCCCCTTTCAGCCAGCCCCCGACACAGTAGCAACTAAGAAAAATAACCCAGATCTTTGAGAGCGCCCTTGGTTCTGAAGTGAATGGAGGCTGACAAGTTGGGAACTGTTCACAGAATCTGACTGTCCAGAGCTGGCTCCTGGCTGGATCTGGTTACCTGTCCTGACTTGAACTACTAAAAACTAATCCCACCTGCAGGGCCAGAGAGTCTACCACTAAGACACTCACTTAGGTTAACAAGCCCTTTGTTTCTGAAATGCACGTGGCTGAGAGTGGCCTCTTTCTCTCAGTGTGAGTAAGGATGAGGTTGGATAGCATCAGCATATGTCACCATGGAGCCCTAGGACCACCTTCACAGAGCCCCCCAGTGGCTCCTTAATCCAGACTTGCGGGCCCCACTCTAATTATTGCAGTTAGACTCTCTAGGGGGTGAGGCCTGGAAAGTCCCCAGTTTAGCCATTTCCCCAGGTAAGTCTGGTATGGTTTGAGAACCACTGACGTCAGTTGAGACTGTTCATACTTTATTTTTACTAGGGCAGAATTAGTTCAGTCTGTCTATTTTCTTCTAACCCTCTCACCGAGGTCTGCTGGATGGAGGGAATGGGAATTTGGGGTGGGGAGGGAAGAACTGGAACATGTGGGGGGTTAGAGCAGGGCTTGGCTAAGGGCTGAGGGTCTGTAGCTGGTAGAGAGACTTTTCCTCTTTTTCCTTTGGTTCCAGAATGTCCCCACCCCTCTCATTTGCGACAGTGCTGTAACCTGGTGGGCTTCAGGTGGGACTGGCTTTTGCCATCTGAATGGGGACTGCACTGCTAGGGTGAACAGAGCTCTTATGGGGCAGCAGTCTCTTAGTTCCTAACAGCTGACTCTCAGAAGGGCCTCCTGAACAGCCTTTAGGAACCCCAGCTGTCCTTGAACAAGGCAGGCGTGGGGCTGGGGGGAGGACACCTGCAGTGTGCTCCAGCCCAAATTTCTCTTCTACAGGATTGAGTCTTCTGACTCTGTAGAAACAGATAGGGGACCCATCTTACCCTACAAGCTCAAAATTCCACAGGAGAAAAGCCCCCCACCCCTGTGGGAAGGCCAGAGGGAAGATCCCCAGGTCGGCAGGGCGGCCTGGGGTGGGCGGCTCTGAAGCAAACATTCAGCTGAGGGGGGGTCATTCGACTACCACCAGCGTAGCTGGCACACAGAATAGATCTGAGTCCCCTAAAGCACACATCTCATTTATTCTATCATGGCTTTTTGCTGATCAAAGATCTCTTAGGGGGACATGCTCCAGGGAGCAGTCAGAAGGTAAAAGATGACATTTACAAAAATCCATTCTCTCCTCTGCACTTCACTGCCCTATTGACTGTTCCCTGTTCAATCACACCGTCTTGCAGCTGCACGTCCCATTTTAGGATCTGCTAAGCTAGGCCATAAATATCCCGTCCTTTCTCTACTGTGCTTGCCACCGCCGCACCTTTTCTTCCCTTCCCCATCCTGGGGGGCCTGGGTCCTCTTTGGTTGGGTCCCTCATGTCTAGAAGGTCTCCATTTGGTTCCCAGGACTTGGGACAAGCCCACTGTATTGCCACTTCCTTCTGCTTTCATCTTTTCCCATGGTTTTCCTGAGCCTGAAGATTCCCCGTATAGTTCAGCTGCATCCAGCTGAGAATTACGGCCAGGTCAGCCCTGCCCTCAAGCCATGATCTTTTTCATTTTCTCCTGTGTCCTGGCACTAACCTTCTGAGCCACTGTGTGCCAATAGCACAGGCTCCCTGCAAAGAGCAGGAGGAGGGATTGCACAGAACACCCAGGCCAGGAGAAATGCAACCCAAGTTCACGGGGTCAGATTCCCAGTCCCATGTTTACCCTACCACCTTTGAACCTGGCTTTGTGTCTCCTGTTCCTTCTATCATTCAGGTTCGTGGAGAATTTCGTGAGCCCTACTATGTGCGCAAGGCATTGTGCTAGACTGGAAACACAGGAGGGACATCGAGGCCTTGGTTTGTTGACTGACAACTTGCCTGTCCTTCTGTCACGATGCCTCCCATGCTGAGTGGATACACCTAACTGATCTAGAGCAAATTTGCTTTTGGGCGATTCCAACTTATCTCATTCCTGCCACAGCTAATCACTGAGTATGGGGGTCATACGAAGTAGTCCAGCTTATTCGGTGATATATTTGGCCTGATCTGGACCACAGTTTGTAAGCGAGGCCACTGCTCAGAAAGGGTGCAGTAGAGCCAGATCAGTACCCAGGTGTGTGTGCGTGCCGCTTCTCCTCCCGCCCCTGCTCCTTATTCATCATTTCCGCGATCGTCATTGCCATTCATGGGAGCCTCATTGTATGCCAAGCAGGGTATTCTTATGGGGTCCTTACAACAATCCCGTGAAGCTGGCCATCTTACTATTCTTACTTCAGAGCAGCAGGGGACATTGAGGCCCAGGGGATTTATGCACTGGGCCAAGGCCACAGCCAGTGAGAGGAGAGGTCACGCTCACACCGAGTCTGTCTGAGCCACGGGTTGCTGTGGGCAGAGGGCGGAGCCAGGCACATCTCATCTGCATCTCTCTGCTCTGGGCCAGGCACCTGCTCTTGTAAACACACACTACTTCTCTGCCCCATGGAGTAACGGCTTCCGTGGTTCGGCAGCACCAGGGTCCCACCCTTCTAGGTGGTTCCTGTGGGCAGAGCAGCGCAGTCCCGGATTCTGAGCTGAGGGGGACAGCGCTCAGTGCACAGGGCTTGGGTTCTCAGAGGTAAGCGTCTTCCCCTGATGGGCAATTTCTCCAGAAGAAGGGGAAAGTGAGGCTGTGCTACAAGCTGGGAATTGCTCAGGAAACCTGTGGCTGGGCTCAGCCACTTTCACTGGCTGGGAAACAAATCCCAGGCCCCTCAGGGTTCCTAGGGCCCCATGTCAACAGTGTGAGCCCTGCAGGTCCCAGCTGCCATGCTTCTGCCTGGAGATGTGACTGTCCTTCCCTCAAGAATCTGGGCGGGAGCTTGAAGAAGGCAGGGAGGAGTTCTGAGCCTGGGTGGGCCGGGGGAAGGACCTAGACTGGAAAGACTTGTGTGCTGCAGACCCTTTACATGACCCCCTCATTTATTCCTAAGGCTATTTATGAACAAGGCAGAGAGTCATTTCCATTTTACAGGTGAGGACAGAGAGGCACAGATAAATCAAGTGACTTGGCATAAGGTCATCAGCCAGTAAACAACCGTATCAGGATGGAAACTCGGGTCTGCCTGACTCTTCTAGACCGCTGCTCCCTCTGGGCTACCGATGGCCCTCCAGGACACTGCCTGGCATCCCCCTCAGCGGGGAGGAGCCCTGGGTCTGCATGGACACGGGCTTGGCAAGCTCCAACACCACGTCCTTGTGGGAGGCTGTGGCTCTGTCTTGCTCTGCGCACAGCAGCTACTTCTGGACCATGATGTCAGTTGGCTCGACAGTGCATTGTTTCAGGCTGGTGCACATGCCTCTTGCCTCCCTGCCTGGGCCTTCCCGGCTGCTGCTGAGGCACGTGATGCTGCCAGGCTTGCTCAGTGTCCACACCTAGAGCTGGCTGGCCCAGCCAGGCATACAGAGCTGTTGACCTGCACGCACTCGCACACCTACCTCTCATGCTATGTGGCCCTGGCTTCCCCAGGGCTGTCCTGGAAGGGTAGGGAAGTTCATGTCCTCTGGAGCGAGTTTGATTAATGGAAGACACCAGATGCAAAGGCTCTGGCTGATAGATTTTGTATTTCTCATTCTGATGGGATATTCAGAGATGTGGTGTTTCTACATGATCTCCCCAGAGAGTGTGTCATGACCAAGTTGTACGTTCTGATAGATGGTGGCCAGGTCAGCACCCTGTATCTGCTCTCCCTCCTCCCCTGCTTCACTTTCCTTTTTCCTAAAGTCTTATTGCTTTCCGATTGCAACTGCCTTTCTCCGATAATGTGTTGGCATGCAAGATTTGCCCAGGGCTCTGTTTTCAAGGTAGCACAGGTGAATGCATGGATAACAGTAACCACAATTCCTTTCATGTGTTGAGAGTATACCATGTGGCTACTGTATCATCCCCCTGAATCTTCATACCATCCCCATTAAGCAGCTATTATTTTTATCCTCGTTTTAAAGGTAAGGAAACAAAAGCTCAGAGAAGTTAAGGAACATGCTTATGGCTGCACAGCATGTAAGTGGCAAAAAAAAGAAGATTTAATACAGCTTAAAAAATTGGATTCTTTCATGTCCAGAAACTGAACTACAACCACCCTTAAAGAAAGTTACCTGTGGCTTGTAGAAATACCAATGAAACATGAGTCTCTGCAAGGAGCTGCCTGTGAGAGACTCCTAAGGATTCCCGAGGAGCCCAGAGAGACCCTCCGAGGAGAGCGCTGGGGTACTCACGTTGTAAACGCAGGGTTGTACTTCGCACCTCGGTAGTAGGAATAGAGATTGAACATCCCAATCATGAAGGCCACAAATACCATGATGAAAATGACCATGAACTTGAAGATATCCTTCACGGTTCTCCCCAGTGAGATCTGCAGGGGCCCAAAACTTTCGTTGGCTGGCAGGATGTACGCGATTCGAGAGAAGCTCAGCACGACAGCGATCGCATACAGCCCTTCGGATATGATCTGAGGGTCTGAAGGCCACCACTTGTCCCTGGCTGAAAGAAAACAATCTGGGTTACTCACCAGGTCACCAGGGCCCGGGGATGGGGGTGGGGGGGAGGGGGGAGGGAGATAGGATCTGCCGTGCTGACCTGTGTCTGGCCGAGAAACCAGTTAGGCATCTTTCGAGGTGTCTGACCTCATCATTGCCATTCCTGCGCGTGTCTCGAAGTTGATCCCAATACACTGAAGGTGCCACCCTCCCTCTGGGAATGTGCTGGCTCCTCTGCCGGGAACACCCTGACCTCACTTGGAGGCCGATTCATTTCCACTCATCTGTTAGGTGTCAGCTCTCTCAGGAAGCCTTCTGTGACTCCCACACCTGGGCCAGGCTCCCCATTCCTGTCTTTGCTCCTGCCGTATCCTGTGCGCCCTCTGTCATGGACCTTTCTGTGCTGCTCACTATTCTGTCCTCCTTGTCCGCGTTTGAGCTCCAGGAGCAGAGCCTGGCCCATTCACTGGGGAAGCATCACGGGGAAGCCGTGGGGAGAAGCATGGGCTCAGAGTCAGACAGACCTGAGGTTGACAGTGGCCTTTCTACTCAGGGGCTGTATGACTGCAAGCAAGTCAATTAACCTTTAGGAACCTGGTTTTCTCCATTTGTAAGTTGGGGATAATATCAACCTCACAGAGCTATAGTGAGGAAGAAATGCAACCTTATGCATAAAGTGCTTAGCATAGCGTCTGGCACACGGCACGTGTTGCTAAATGTTTGTTAGATGACTGACTGAAATACCACAAGTTTGGACTGGCCACAGATCAGAACACACGAGCCCACACGAGGGCTGGGAATCTGAAGGATCTTGCCTGAGAAAATGCTCTTGGGTTTTGTTTCTCAGGCAGCGCACATCTGGAAGAGTTGCTCTGGGTTTGAGCTGAGGTCTCCAATATGGCGACCGCTTATCCAGGTTTGCCATGCCAGCCCTGTTCCAGGTGGCAAGAGTCCTGGGACCTGTGCTGGGCTGTAGAGTTTCTGCTTGTGGCCTCTGGTGAGGGTCTGAGTTGTCCAGAGTGTATTCCGGCAGCAGAACAAGGCTGTGAAGTGTTCCTATGGCACAAGGAGCGGCATCCATCACTGAAAAGGCTCCCTGCTACGTGTGGGGACACGCAGTGGTTCTCTGTAGGGCAGCATCTTCATCCTTGGGAACTGTATGTGGGTGTCTGCGGTTGTCACCATACCGGGGCAGGAATATTACTGACATGCTAATACCCTGCAATGCTCCAGACAGACCCGTACCATGAAAATTGCTCTGCTGAAAAAGACGAGAGTCTCCCTGTTGAGAAATGCTAAGTGAAACTTATATTGAGAAACATTGAGAAACTGAAATTAGCCCTTACACATACGTTAGCTGTAATTTTACTGACAGCCCTGTAGAGTAGGCATTATTATTGCCATTTTCAAGATTGGATTAGGGGTATGGGGTCCTTTTCATAGCCAGGTAAATGCAGATAGCAAGGAGATTACATAGCAATTCTTGGCACCCCAAGGGAAATGGAGGAGGAATTTTATCCTTTATTTTCAGGGCTAGACTGTGTTAAACAATTATAATAATAAAGAGCAGCAAGAAACCTTTAGTAAGGGAAGCCAGGCCTCTATTTCCCACGAAGTTTCATGTAGTGTATTCTAAATTACATTTGGAAATACAATAAAATTATAGACTCTATGTTCTCATCAAGGTCATAACTCAGAAGTCCAGGAAAGACAAGTAAGGAGAACAAATTATGTTTTTTCAATGTATCTGTCACCCTCCAAGGATAAATAACACATTTGGGTAACATGAAATAAGACTTGGCTTCTACAAAGGGACACCAAAAAGGAATTTCTTTTTTTTCCTCCTCCTATAATTTATCATATTAAACCTCAGTTGTAATAATAAAAGCCACTTCTATTATCTAGTAAGATAGATTTAGCTGTCCTTGGACCCTGGTGTCCAGGTGAGGACTTCTAGTGAAAAAGTGTTCTACTTGGACTGGCTTGTAAGAGTTATGATGGGTGTAAAAGCAAAGAGCAGGGTGATGATTCAGACAAAGGGATTTTCTTCTTTTTTGGAGCTCTTTCCATGAGAAAAATTGCCCTATCACAACCTGGAAAACTGGCATCGGCCTATTTGGAGCTGTAGAGGTTGGAAGGCACCACCGCCTGGCTGGCCACCAGGGGGCTCTCTTGCCCCACAACTGGAGCACAAGTGAACACTATGAGCCAGATGTCCAAGGGCACAGGGTGAACCTCAACGCAAGGGCAACATTGGCAGTACTTTGCAGTTGGGTGAGATCTTAACACAATCCTTAACAGGAACAGAAGTCACAGGTGGATAATACTTCAGCCTGAATCAGGGCATTAAGAAAAGTATCCAATTTAGTATCAAGTTTCTCTCATCTTTCATTGATGAACACTGAATGGCACAGAAGAGAAAATATGCAAGTCCATTTGGCCTTTAACAAATCTGAATTCGCTAAACCATTCAACAAAGAGTGAATGGTTTGTAAACTAGAAGGTTCCCCGTTTCTCAGGAGGTGTGTCCTTACCACATTTACGTGTGACATAATCTGCAACACGATTTATATAGAATATGGGTAAGCAACTCAACTTCTGTGTTAAATGGCCAGCCCTCTGCACTCACTGCTTTACCTGACCACGGACATTCTGAGGTCACAGGAGCCATGTGACTTCATCTAATAGGGACTTTTGACACTCAAACCCTTCATGATGTAGCAGCTGCCATTAATGAATGTCTATTAAGTGTCCAGCTAGTTTATTGGGAACAATAAAAAAGATCTTCCCCCCACTTCTCTTTCTCTTTTAGAACAGAAAGTAGAGTGTTAGAGCAGGAAAATGAACCAACAGGCGGTATTGATAATAAGTGTTACCATTTAGTGAACATTTAGTATTTCCAGAGCACAGTGCAAAATTCTTCATATCCACTCTCTTATTTAAATCACAAAACAAACTTCCTGACATGGGTATTATCCTGGTATTATGTATGAGAAAATAAAGGCTCTAAAGAGTTAATGTAAACAAAATCTCAGAGTAAGCTATACAAGTAGGGTTTGAATCCAGGTGTAACTCCAAAGCTAGGGACATGAGCACTGTGCCATTCTGCATGGTTTTCTCTTCATGTTGGGCCAGGATCCCTTGCTATCCAAGGCAGTCCTGTATTTCTGAGAACACTGTGAGCCCTGCCATGGAAACCCATTTCATCATCTGTAAAATAGGGACAGAAAGACCCTTTTTTTTGTGGGCCTTTTGCAAGGATTGGAGTTTATGGTGTAGTATGTCTATACAGTTCCTGGCACCTACTAAGTCCTCAATAAATGTATGCTACAACTCTTACTACTCCTAAAATTTCAACCTACTACCTCACACTGTATGGCCTTGTGGCTTGAAAGAATGAAGGCATCTCCAAAAAACTACTTTGGCCATGAGAAAAGTATTTTTGAATTGGGGAATCAAGGACCTATCTTTGCACAAAACACAGGGATCCAATATAGAAGGACATTTCTTCCATCTCTATATTTCCCCTTAGTGCTCCTGGATCCACATGAGAAATGAGATCTTTGGGGACACATGGGTGGCTCAGTCGGTTAAGCATCTGCTTTTAGCTCAGGTCATGATCCCAGGGTCCCAGGACTGAGCCCTGCATTGGGCTTCCTGCTCAGCAGAGAGCCTGCTTCTCCCTCTGCCTGCCGCTTCCCCCCCATACTCTCTCTTACAAATAAATAAAATCTTTTTAAAAAAGAGGTCTTTGTTATAAAAAAAGAAAAAAAAAAAAACTCCCAGAAACGTTCTAATAGCCTTTGAAACCAAAACAAATCCATCCTTCTTAACACATAAAAAAATTCATTTCTTATAGTCACTAATTCCACGTTCTATTTAGCTGGCTGTGGGGCAAGGAGCAGGGCTGCTTTAGAGGGGGATTTGCAGGGGGAGTGGCGTGAAGGGCCTGTGGCCACGCCCCAGGAGCGTGGGGCTTGACGCGGGCGGAGCACCGCCCTCCGGCTCACCGTAGGTGAAGTAGGCCACTTCCGGCGGAAGCGAGACGTTGTGAAGCGAGTCGTCCTGCACGTGCTGGTCCACGTACAGCTGGGCCTCGCTGGCTTTCAGGAAGGCCATGAACCTGGCGGTGAAGGAGGCCACGAAGATGGACAACATCCCGAAGTCCAGCAGGTTCCACAGGTGCAGCACGTACTCCCGCGGCCCCTCCTCCCAGATTTCCTTGCATTCGGACCAAATCATTCCTGCGGGAGAGTGAGAAGGTTAGGCTCGTTTTTTCAGTTCCGTTGGCATTTGTCCACAGCGGGGCACGGAGGGAACCAGGGTACGAATGTAAATATGAGCTCTTGAGAGCTGAGAACGTTCGTAGCCAGTAGCAAATAGAAACGTGTCTTCTTTAAAAGCAGATTTAGAAATCTGAAGACCCGTCACCTGCCCCTGTGCTTGCAGATAAACCATCTCCAGAAGTGAGGAGAGAGTTCTCATCCTCATAGATGCTTGGAGGTAATATAGGAGAAATAGAATGTCCAACATTTGTGCGTTTTAAGAACTGAGAGGTCTTAAGGAAGCGTCCAGTTCTAAATGAAATGTAAGGAAATTGAGGTCTGGGAACGGGAAAGGGCTTTCTGAGGGTCCCGCATAAGGCCCAAAACCCTGTTCTCCTAACTCCCACATTGGAACGCTTTCTGTATTTCTGTGATTGCTTCAGTGAGCATTAATTTTGGGTGGTTATTTTTTTCTTAATTTTTAAAAATAACTTGCTGGATTTTAAAAACATATCTTAATTGTTACATATTAAATAATGTAGAGGTATGTAAACAAAATGTTGCTAGTTCCACCCCTTGCCTCAGGTACAGGTTGGGTCATGGTCACTTCCCCCTGCACTGTACTCCTTGACCCTAAGATAAAGTCCAGACTGCAGAGCTGGGCTGTTGGAGCTTCCTGTGATCTGTGTCCATATGTCCTGGATTTCAGCAAAGCAGGTCTCCCCAGCTGTCCCCCAACAGTTCCAGCCCAGCCATTTGCTGGTGTTCCCTCTTCTGTCTCCTCCAGACCTCAAACCCAAGCACACTGGCAGATGACCGCATTATAATACAGTGACCTTTGAGGACTTAGCTGTCTACAAAGCCTGGAGTCAAGGATGATACTAGGCACAGACAAATGGTCATGGGCACGGAGCATGGCTGACTTGTCACAGGCCCGTGTCTGGCCACACTGGATCATCTCTCATCTGCCCAGGGGCAATTTTAATCAGAGTTTTCCCTTTTCTGGTGAAAGTGGTCCATTATATAGGAGGAATTGAAACAAAGTGTTTCTCTAAGGAGAAAAGTTAATTTGAGAGCTTCTGTTTAGAGGAGTCGGCTTTGTTTGATGAAATAGATTCTAGGATCTGCATGTCTGTGTCACATCTGAGGCTGCACAATAGGAAATATACCAAAACATTGCAGGTCTGTTTACAAGACACCCACACTCCCCACCTTGCCTTTTTTTTTTTCTTTGCAAGCCACCCTTCTCAAGCTTACCCTTTCAAAATTTGTATAGTAATTTAGCGAAGTAATAATTTTCTTAACACTGAAATTACTTTCAATTGTGCCAGTCTGAATAGATATTTTAGGAATGTTTTTAGAGAAACCATTACAGGCTGGAAGAAGTAATGTTTATTGCTCTTGGCTACTCTCAAATTAAAATTCCTGCTCTCTTAGTGGAAGTGCTTTTAGCTGGGCGCTAGGACAGTTGCAGGCTATTACTTAGGGCTGTCACTGGCCTTAATTCCGGAAGCCCTGGGTTCAGGTTCTAGCTTTGGCCACTTACTGGGTATGTGACCTTAGAAAAGTCCCTTGATATTCTTGGAATTTGGGGGTAATTTCAAGCATCAAAAGCTCTATGAATCTGAAATGCAAATTGTTTATAGAAAACTGACTTTTTTGACCAATATAGTAGCTCCTCATTGGGCATTGCGAATCATTTCCTCCATAGTCAAATGCCCTCGTCAGTTTTACTAGATTTAAATATTAAGTCACCCAGGCTAATTTAAATTATTCCAAGGCCATGAGTAAAAGTAGCATGGGCCCAAGGGTTTGAGCAGCAGGAATGCTTAATGAAAAAGAAACGTGGGAAATTAAGTACTTGAGTGAAGTTAGGCCCCTTGCTTCCAAGGTTCGGAGGGTAGTTCAGCATTTTCTATCCAAGCTGAGTGTGACAGTCTCTTGCCCTCAGCTTGTCAATCAGAGGAGTGTTTAGAGCCCAGGGGCTCAGGAGTAAGGATGCTGGGCACTGGAGCCTCCTTCTTGCAAAATCCCCTTCCCTCAGGGATGCCCCTGGAGCCCAGAGAGCAAGGTCACTGATAATTCATGAGGGTGGCTGACAGTGGAACGGGCTGGGAAGCCTGAGGGGAAAGGGGTAGCTTCTTTTGGGCACGTTCTGAATAACGGCCTGCAGGCTGCCGACATGGAGCTTGTCAGTTCAGAAGGTGCTTCACTTCCATCCCTGCTGCCGATGAAGCCTGTGAGACTTAAATACCCACATTCTTAAGGGGTCCTGACCCCAGGGTGTCCTCTCCTCTGTCCCAGGGTCCTCCGCAGAGTGGACTTCAGAGACCACCTCCTTGGAGGCCTCTTGGTTCTTTCAGGTCAGCTTCCCATTATTGGGCGGAAATGTAGGTGTTCTGTGAACTCACAGGAGGGAGATATGCCCTCAAGCTGTGACAGCCGAATACTTTCTCAGTGGCAGGTCTTTGCAACAAATCTGGGCCTCATACGTATTTGGGATTCAGTTGTTTTCCGGGCAGGAAGATGATATTAAGAGATTTAAAAATTTCTTAACAAAGCTCTGCCTCTTTCTCTAATTTTAATAGCTCACAAATGCTGTGCACCTGGTAGGTGCCAGGCCCCGTGCTACGCACTTGAGCAACAGTGAGCCTTCCTAGTAGCCTGATAGCTGGTTAAACTGTAAATATCTCCACCTTACAGATGAGAAAACGTGTACGTAGTTGGTACACAGGCACTGCAGGACCTTGCTCTCCACGGGGCTGTCACCTGCCATGCTCTCTGCTAGGCACAAACTTACTCTTATTGGTTAGGAACTTATGCACCCACTTAACAGACATTATTGAGTGCTGACTCAGTGTCAGCCACCATTCTGGGGACACCACAACCAAGATGAAAGCCCTTCCCTAGCAGGCTCCGTCTAGTGCTGGAGACAGATGTATCACAAGCAATAATGAATGCTCCAGGGTGACAGATGCTGTAATGAACATGTCCAGGGATTGTTTGTGGAGACACAGGGATAAGAGCAGTCCGTGCTATAATCACGAGACCCAGCAGAATTCCTGGAACAACGTGTATTTGTTCACCGATGGAGTGAATTCGTGGAGGGGGTGACACTTGGTGTGCGGAACCAGGTATTAGCCAGGTGAGGGAAGAGGGGCTGGCAAAGTGTTCCAGATAGTGGCCGTGGAAGTGTGGGAGGATGGGCTCCTCCATGGTACTTGAAGAGGCTGACTATGGCTCAAGAGTCAGAACTTGGGGCTGGAGACTGGTAGCAGGGAGGGTTAGTGAAGGCCCAGTAGACCTTCCATCAGGCCATGAGGGGGAGACTGGGCTTCTCCCTGAGCGGCTAGATAATCCCTAAAGGTGATAAGCAGAGCAGATACCTGGTCTCGCTTGTTGGGGGAAACTTTGAAAAGTTGGCTGGAGCCGTCTGCTTGGAAATTGATCTCAACAAATGAGGAAACCATCAAAAGAATTAATTAGGTGAGGAACCCAGCCATAGAATTTTATAAGTTCATTCTTGGCCAGACCTCACTGTATGATCCTGGAGCTAAGACTTAGCACTGCCCTTGGAGAGTTTGTAACCCTAGGTGGGTGGGGTGAGGGAGAGCTTGATCCTCACATTTTACGCACGTGAAAACTGAAATTCAGACAGGCAGGGCCACGAAGGGCAAAGGGACACAGGACTGGGTTTCCTGACACCCAGTCCCAAGCTCTTTTCTGCAGCTGTTTAAGTGTATTTTTCTACTACGTTGGGCATTTACGTCTGCACACCACTTGCAATGCTGGGACGCCTGTTAAAGAAAACACTGCCAAGATCTAAGAGTGGTGCAGAATGCGTCTTCGGACATGAGTCTTTTCCTAGGTGGAGAAATGACATGCGTTGTGGAGAGACTTCCTGCCCTCCAAGCCTGGTGGCTTTCTGGGAACAACTCATGTTGTTACACAGTCCTCTGATGAGTGTCTCTGGGGCCACAATCTCCCATTGAAAAGCCTTATTATAAGCTCTTACAACTACCCCAAAGTTCCTCCTGAAACAGGCAAGAAAGAGGTTCCTTTGGTATGAACTGATCCCGGAGGTTCTCCAGGCTGGACGGAGTGATGGTCCCTGGATCGCCGAGTCCTCCCCAAAGCAGCTCATTTGACAGTGCTACAGAACACACATGTCTACTATTTCTAAATTGAGCTCTCCTTCCTCTCGTACTCTTCTCTTGCTTTCCTTAATACTGTGTCCTGGCTTTTCTTCTATCTCTGGGTGTGTCTTAGCCTCCTTGTGCCTTTCAACCCCTATGTCTTAAATCTCTTGGATTGACAATCTAGGATTTCCCCCCCAAATCCCATTGGTAATCAACTAAAGCATCTGGAGTGAAGGAAGAATGCATTTCTAATTGGGTTTGACTTTTCCACAGAACTGGACAGCATAAGGGGAAAAACCTACATGCCTGTTAGGAGGAGAGGCTTGGGGAAGTAAGTTAGACTATTGTCACACAATGTGGCATTGAAAGTGGTCGTTGGGAAAAGCACATGGCCAGATGGAGAGAGGGCTACTGAAAGATGAAAAGAGTCAACTGCAAATTTATATTATTGCAGAAATGTTAATATTAACGGAGACAGGAGGAAACAAAGGAAAGCACGTAGTTTGGTCAGAGATGTTAACTGTTAGGAAGAAAGGAGCATGGGGAATAAGGCGGTCAGGGTGGAGGAACTTGCGGCTTTGAATTGGTTGGTTTATAAAGGCCTCGCTTTGAGGAAGATCTTTGAGCAGAGACCTGAGGAGGTGAGGGAGTGAGCCATGCACTGTCTGTGGGAAGAGCTCTTGGGCGGAGGGGACAGCCCCAGCAAAGGTTCCGAGGTAGAAACAGTGTGCAGCAAGGAAGCCAGTGAGGCTGAAACAGAGCGAGTGAGGTGGGAAGTGGTGGGAGATGAAGTCACAGAGATGGGGTGGAGAGGTGGAGGGCGTTGTAGGCCATTATAATGGCATCGGTGTCACTCTGAGGGAGATGGGAAGCTGCTGAAGAGCTTCGAGGCAAAGAGGGACAAAACCCGATTGTATTTTAGATGGATCACTCTAGCTCCTGGGCTGAGAATGTAGTGAGGCCTGGGGTTGGGAAGGACAGAAGCAGGCCACCTGGAGAAGGCCGTTCACTTCTTTGTGGCCACCGTCTTCATCCATGAAAGGAGCAGATTGGACTTGCTAGGGTTGTAAGGTTCTTTTCAGCCCTAGGGCAGCTTCCGGTAGATAGGGAGTAATAGTGTTGGTACAATCGGTCTGTCCACGGTCCTGTGTTTCTGACTATGATCCATTAAGGGGGACAAGACTGTGCTGCTCTGTATCTAGCCGATCAAGGCCTGCCTGGCAGAGTAGAATTCGAAGGCTCTGTCAGTAGGGGCCTCACACTCCTTCAAGCGTCTCCATGTCTGAGCAGAGTAGATCAGACTGTAGATTTCGGACGTGCCAGTAGTATACACGGTGTTCAAGAGCTTTCCCTAAAAGATTAGTGTTACCTTGTAGTAAGTCAAGAGCTCCAGAATGTATTTGGGGATAAGATAACGTTAGTCTTATTTTATAGCTGCTTCCCCAGTCTCTGGCACAGTGCCTGATATTTAGTATAATGTCTAATAACTAGAAAATATTTATTGAGAAAAGAATTGAGAAAGTAGAAGAAATACCCGAAAACTTCCACATTGCTCCCCCCACTACATCTAGCAAGCCACCTGCTCTGTGGCCTCACCTCCAGCTTCCCTCCCGGTGCAGTGGGTGAGGAGTCCACAGGCCTGCTAAGGCCGGGCCCTCCACTTGTGTCCTGGATCCCATCCCCTCTGGTTACTCAGGAACTTAGCTTCTAGATTCAGTGGTGAGGTCTCAGGCCTCATGTTACCTGATCTGTTGGCATTCGATGTAAGTCATCACTCCCTGGTTCTTGACCCAGTTACTTCGATTGGCTTTAACACCACTCTCTTGGCTCTCCTCTTACCTAATCTTTGCTGGAGACGTCTCATCTTTCCGTCCTTAAGTATCCCTGTGCCTCAGGGCTTGGTCCCAGTTTGACCACATTTGCAGTTGGGGTGATTGCACACTTAATTTACTGTAAGTACACTGACATGCTCATATTTATGCCTTCAGTCCCAGCCTCTCCTTATATACTTATGGACTTCAGACATGTATGTCCAAGTGCTCCTTGACATTTCTGCTTGGATGTCTAATAGGTATCAAACCGAACTCTTGATTTCCTTCTCTCCTTCCTCTCCAAACTGCTCTTCCCCTCGTCTTTCCTGTTGCAGTGAATGACTCTAGTATACCGTTACTTGAGCTAAAACACATGGAATTTTCCTTGACTGCTCTCTTTCTCTCACACCCCACACAAAGTCGAATAGTAAATATTATTGATTTTACAGAACGTAAATCACCATCTACCACCTCCTCAAAACAAACCATTTCTTGTTTGCGTTACTGTAGTGGCTCCTGACTGGTCTCCTTGCTTCTGTTCTTGTTCCAGAATTCTCTGTCCTGTACATAGCAGCCAGCAAATCATTAAAAACTTCAGTCATATGTTGCTTCTGTGCTCAGAACTTTTCCAGGGGTTTCTTGTCACCGTCAGAATAAAATCAAAACTGTGTACCATGGCCTGCAAGGCCTCGCGTGATCCAACTCCGCCTGTCCCTCTGAGTTCTCTCCTCGTTCTGTTCTCTCCTCATTCACTACACTTCAGCCACACCGGTTTCCCTGAATCCAAGCCTTTAACACACAGCGATCCTGCTGTCTGGAATGCTTTTCACCCAGATGTCCACAAAGCTTACTTCCTCTCTTCCTTCAGGTCTCCGTTCAGATTTCACCTGTCAGAGTAGGGAGATGGGAGTGCATGTTCCTCCTGCTCAACTCCTCTGAGAAGGTAAACTTTGACCGGAGACCTGAAGGAAGAGCAGGTCGTTGTCCAGCTAGTCTCCTCAATCAGAGAAATTCGAGTACTGACTAGAAATTTGAAGGTACGAAGAAATTATAAATTTTCTTTTATGTTTGTGGTTCTGTTTTAGAAAAGGAGTTCTGGTTTCTGTTACCAGCCATGATGGATAAGAAACCAAGAAAGAGAAAAAGAAAAAAAAAGAAACCGTCCTCAGACATTGAGAAGAGAGATTCCTTCAGTAAAGGGACACCAGCACGGTAAGCCACTTGAACACCATGTCTTTCTTTATGGAGGCACACTCCACTGTGCAGTGCACGGAGAGGAATCCCAGAGGCATGAAAGGCAGTCCCACAGGGTTGAAGAGACAGAGAGTTCAGGAAGGCAGAGATGATTAGAGGTTGTGTGGCAGAGTTTCAGAGAGAAGGGTACTATGCATACCAAAACACAAAACCACAGATGAAGTCCAGAAAATTATGTGGGGGTCCTTTTGAACATTTCTAAATTAGAGGTGCCCATAGTAAAACTGTGCAGACAGCAGCCAAAGAGCTGTAAGCTGAATAGCTTCCAGAGCTCACCCCCAGCGGAGAGACGTTTGAGCTTACAGCATCCAGAGTTGAAGTTCTTTTCTGATTATCCAGGGCATTTAGTAGAGACCGCAGATGGGTGTCTCTGTAGTACAAGGATAAACAATCCTTATGGTTAAATTTCTCCAGATACACTCTAAGGAAGCTTGAAAAGCCCTGAACTCATCTGCAGGTAATTTAACAGCTTGTCAGAATAAAGCCAAATACTCTTTCAAGGAAGACAACAAAATCCTGATGCTCAGCAGCGTAACATACGAAGTGCCCATCGTTCAATCAGAAATTGCTAACCAAGATGCAGGAAAATGTGATCCATGTTAGGAGAAAGATTAGGTAGAAGGAAGTAACCCAGAAATGACAGAGATGATGGAATTAGGAGTTAAGGATTTTTTAACAGTTACTTTAAGCATGCACAGTATGTTCAAGGATTTAAAGGAAAATGCAAGCATCATGAAAAAGGAAATGAAAGATAAAAAGAGAGCCAAATGGAATTTCAAGCATTGAAAAATATAATATCTGAAAGGAAAAATTCATTGGTTGGGGATTAAAATCATAGACAGTGCAGAAAAATTATCCGTGAACTTAAAGCACAGAGAGAAAAAAAGATTGAAGAAAAGAAAAATGACTTATCTTTTAGTAGATACACATAAAAATGCTTATGGATGAAATGTGATATCTGAGATTTGCTTCAGAATCCCACAGCGTTGGGGAAAGGGAACTAGGGAAGGCATAGAAGAAACAAAGATTAGCCATGACTTGCTAATTGTTGAACATGAGAGATTGGTCCATGGGGTGTACTATACTCTTATCTTGATTTTTGCATATTCTCGAAATTATTCATAATAAAAAGTTAGAAAAAGTTATCTAAATAAGGAAAATTAGTTAGAATCTTTCTTCCACCTGAAATATAATAGGAAACAGGTCAATGAGAAATAAGTCCTCCCTTCCCCAGTACTTTTCATGTGACAGTCTTAAAAACTCAGCTCTGCTTTGCTGGGCAGGCCCTGGGACCAGGCTCTAAAAGTTGGGTCCCCCGTAGCTGGAGAGAAGTGCCTCCTCCTGGGACAGTGCTCTGACATCCAGGAAGAGAAATACGGGTCAGGAGGAGGTCCTGCTTCAGTAGGAGCCAGGAACCTATGTTCGCTCTACCACTGAAGGACAGGTGTGGGTGCACTCACCACAGCCTTCTCCGTGGGGGCCGGGTGGGGAAACGTGGGTGAGTGGTTGGGGCCATAAATACTCTTTGAGCTTTTACCCATAAACCCAACATGTGAGTTATGGGTTTCTGTTTTTTGTTTTTTTTATTTTTTCATCTGTGTCTTAGTTTGGGCTGCTGTAACGAAATACCACAGGCCGAGTGGCTTGTAAACAAGAGAAATTTCTTTCTCACAGTTCTGGAGGTTGGAAGTCTGATATCAGGATGCCATTATGTTTGGACTCTGGTGAGAGCCCTCTTCCGGGTTACAGACTGCTTGTTGTACCCTCACATGGCAGGGAGAGAGTGAGAGAGCCCCGAGGCTCTTTTATAAGGGCACGAATCCCATCCATGAGCGTTCTGTCCTCATGACCTAATCCCTTCCCAGATGCCCCAACTCCTAACCCTGTCACATCGGGGTTAGCGTTTTCTCAGATGGATTTGGGGCTGTAAAACATTCCATCCCCTGCAGTGTTAAAGTGTTTAGTTTATCTATGACGGTGGAAGGGCGCATAGGGAGGATTAGGGTAGACCCTGAACTGTGGAAGTCAGGCCACAGAACTCACTCTGCCACCGGCTTTAACGTCTCTTTACAACTTTAGTGCCAGGGACTCTACAAGTGAGCCTCTGGTTAGAGACTGGCAGGTTGATGAAAAGCCTGTGGGAAGCATGGTGTGCTCTCCTGCTTCTTTCCTTTGGATCAGACCATTCTTCTCATCTCCCTCTTCCTATTTAGAGACCTGGCTCAGAGACCATAGCTTGGACATCATAGGCTGTTCTCATGTGGTTCAGCTGCTGGGGCTCTCTTAGGCTCTCTCGTTTAACTACAGCAGGCGCTGTGTTGGGCCGTTTTCAAGTACTTGTTCTTTTGTGATTTTGTTGATTAAGGGGACAGATCCTTTGACCCTGTGTACATTTTGACTCAATGTTTGTTAACGTGAACACAGTGGAAATGATACCATTATTGAATGTTTGTGAAGAAAGCGAATTCTGGGGTGTATACCGTTAGGGTGGTTTAATTAATGGGGTACGTCTTGATATTCCAGAGTTAAAAATTTTCAGTTCTCTTTTCAGTTTTGTTTTGTTCAAAACATTCTCAACAAATTCATATCTTTTGGCTGTAAATATTATAATCTATTGATCAGGTTTTAGTAATGTGCAATGTCACCGATGATAAATTTTACATTTTTTCCCACCAAGTCTGATTTTTTTTTCTATGAAGTAGTTTTTCAGTTTTTAGTATTAGAAAAACCTATCCCATTTTGCCTATACAGTTTTAGCTTTTATCATTTTGGTTTAGCTTGTTTGTTCCTCTTAATAATAGTTCTTACGAAGTGGGTAAAAGAGAGATGGTCTTTCTTAGCTAGTCATTGGGGAAATTGGGAAAATTTCCTTGGCACTTCTAGTGGCAGACCTTGGCAGCACAAAGCATCTCCGCAAGGAGCAATGTCACAGCTTCATGATGTTCATTAATGCAAATAATGAGAAAGTGTAACTCCCCTAACTTTTTAGACTTATATTTATCATCTGCATTCTATTGTACATTAGTATTCAGTGATAAAAATTATCATTTAAGTTATGCAATTTTATACTCTTTTCTGAATCAGACCTTGATATCCTAAGGCTTCTGGTAGACTGTAGTTAAATGATCAAAATACGTTTTCTCATGCAAGGCTACTTTACGAGCATTTTCAGTACACGTGTAATGAAAAGCATGTAGCAAATTTCCTCCAAACATCTCCTTCCAAAATTGGGATTCCTGTTACAGGCCTGTGCATCTGATACACCAGCTTGTATAGCCGTTGACTCTGGCTTCTTTGTTGGTCATCTGCTCACAATTTTGACTGCCAGAGTGCGCTCAAGAGGAAAGACAGAGGTTCAGAAGTTGGAGTTTAATAATGTCCTATTATTAGTAGAGGAGGAGAGAATAAATGACAGAGTGACTGCTTACCTAAGACCCACTTCATGATGAGCATTTCTGTCCAGGAGAATTGTGTGGTTTTCACTCTGAAGATCTGTTTCGGGTAGTCTGTGAAGGTTTCGTTGGGCAGGTTTTTAACGCCTTCAAAGCGGTCTGATGCATTCACAACTAATAATCCCAAAAAGATTGTAAAAGAAACTGCATGGGCTACAAATTTCATGAAGGGGCTCCTCAGAGTTCTTCCTAGCTGGAAACAAAATATGTACAAGACATATTAAACTGGCATCTGTAGGTGGGTGCAGGTCTCTCTTTAAAATGCTTTTGCCAAACTATAACCAGAGAATCCTCCATCATGGACAGAAGCTGCTAACTGAACCCAGACAGCCTTTTCTCTTGCACTTTTATGTGAGGTGCTGCCTAACCAAATATATTTTCTATTGAATTCAGTTTTTTCCTATTTAGGAGATTTAGTGGGAGTGGTTTAAATAGGCGTACAACACACTGATGTATCGTGTCGTAATCTGCCCGGCTTTTCCCAACCATGTAGATATGCGTCTTACGACATTCACATCTGGAAAAAAAATAAGCTATCTCAGTAGAGTTAGAATTTAAAGAAACACATGTTGGATATGCTCTGTTGCTCATTGGTCCATTTTCCTGAGTTTTGTTTTTTTATGATTTGTTTTCAGTATTTCTTGTATGTTGGTAATTTACTTAAAGCTCTACACTTCTCTCTGCTTTAGCCATATTCCAAGA
The DNA here is from genome assembly GCF_017311325.1 of Ursus maritimus. Lineage (NCBI taxonomy): Eukaryota > Metazoa > Chordata > Mammalia > Carnivora > Ursidae > Ursus > Ursus maritimus. Next base: position 57,044,278 of record NW_024426663.1, on the reverse strand, counting down.
AATTTTGACAGCTAGTATGTTCATCGATATTCAGGTATCAATATTTTACAGTTTCCCTTTGGATTTCATTTTTAAATCACAGGTTAATTTCCAGACGTAGAGGACTTTTTCCTCATACATTAAAAAAATTCTCTTTTTATTGCCATGCGTGTGGAGATCATAGAGTCTGATACTACTCTGAACTCCCTGAGGTTTCCCTTGTGGCTCTTGTGCACAATTGAGTTGTGCGGTTGTTTCATGTGAGCCTGAAATGATCCAGAAGATGCCCCTTTAGGGAGCAAGTATTGGCCACATCTTCTCTGGCCCTGGCGTGCCACCCAAGGGCTACTTTGGTCTTTGAGGACTGAACTGTGGGCCGCCGGGTGAGTCTGCCGACCCCTGTTAATGAACTCGTGTGGGTCCCTTCTAGGTCACTGCTATCACTTGCACCTAAGCACCAATCTTACCCCTCACCCTGGTACACTAATCAGACGAGAGCAGAGAGGGAAACTTTCTGAAGCCCAGTTCCTTCTCTAGAGCAGATGTTCACCTGTAGCCACTGTCTGGTTAATTGATGTTCACATTCAGCCCCGTTCAGGAGTCCTAGAGTGAGATGTCACCCGGGAGATAGAGTATTGGTNNNAAGCAGATGATCAATTACAGGGGTTTTTGCAGGTAAAATTTCCCCAATTATGACTGTGTTCAACATAACATTTCTAAGTCAGATGGCTTGATAATGTTCTTTTGATATGCTTCAGCATGGTAATCATCTACTTTAATTGTTCTGGTTATTAGTGTAACATGATTTACTATGGTTCGAATGCCATAGAACCTATCTATTGAAATAAAAAAAAGTGATAGTTGTAATTTTTTAAAAACACCCAGCATCTCAGGTTCAGACATTGGGAATCTGTACTATGCTGGAAAAAACTTTTTTTCAGTTCATTTGCATTGTCAAATGTCCTATGGCACTAAATCTAGTGCCTGAAAACCTGAAATTCTAGTTACCTGGAAACCATAAAACTTACAGACATTTTATAAATGGCCCTTCTTTGTAATGTTTAGCTTCATTATTTACAAAATTGGACTGCAGATTAGTTCTGGCCGTAGGTAGCTACATTAAATTCAGAATGCACAAGTTAAATGTAGGGACAAATAAAACATCTCACATAAATTCAGTAAGAAAAGTGAATTCAACCATGTCTCATTTTGATTTATGTATCAAATAGCTAGTTTGAATTTTTCAGCATTTTAGTTGACCCTGTTCGAATCTTGAAGCCCTATTTCCGAACCAGGATGCTGGTGTACCCAGGAGACATCCTTAAGTAGTCCCTGCTTCCTTTCTCGTCACCACGTCCTAGTTGGGGAGTAGTGAGAGGCAGTGGGAGATGGAACCTGACCACGGGGTGGGGAGATCAGATCTTGTGTGTCCCAGCAGGGTCCCAGAAGTGTCAGAAAAAGCTGGGGACCATGGAGATAGACCTGTATCTTAAGGGACTGATGGTCAGGTTTCCCATCCTTTATCAGTGGGGCTCTACATAGCATCTTCCGGTGACGACCTGGATGAGGATACAGCGACACTGCTCCTTCTTCTCACCCATGGGAGGCACCTGATGAGCCTGAGCTGGCCTTGGGATTCCCCAGAAGATGTGGTTTGAGGCATTTAATGCTCTCTGTGTTACCTCCTTCAGGTTGTTATTGTCTGGCAGAAGAGGAGTCTGTAAAAATTACTGTATCTACTGCAGAACATAAGGCAAAACCCTGATAAGGCCCTGTCGTCCCGTGGAAGGTGACCCTGGGTTCAGTTCCCACTTGAGTTGGGCCATAGGGAGGAAAGCGAGGTTAGGTATAAGTGCGCCTTTCCTCATTTTCTCCTGGGCTTGAAGACTTCTTTTTAATTGGTCAAACTTTGATAAAGGTCATTTGAGATCAAATCATTTCAATGGCTTTCTTTTTCTTTTTTTTTGTGACTTTTCCTTTTTGTCTCAAAAATAATTTTTGAAACAAATTACGCCTGGGGAAAGCTTCCTCCTTTTACAAGGCCACCAGGTGAGGTAAAAGAAGGGAGAAAAGTCAGCCAATATGTGCCAGCAGCTCTTAGCTAGGGAATCATTAAAGCTGGGTCAAGGAAGAGTGTTCGGTGTAAAAAAAGGACAGTAGAGCTTTGGGAGATGTAGACCTTGGCCTGCTCTGCCGTTTGCTCAGCGGCGCACAACTGGTGAGTCTGAATAACGGGCTAAAGCACTTGTGTCATTACTTGGACCTTGTGAGCGGAGAACTGATAGCAGGAAATGCAGGCTTGTAGTATCTCAACGTCTGGCTCACCCCAGACCTCCTGGGTACCATTCTTCATCTCTGGGAAATATATGAGAGCGACTGAGTAGTGCTCTTGAATTAACAGCAAACAGACGGCATTCATGAGCAATCAGAGGTGGACTTTTACTGGTTAGCACACCTCTGCATTCCATGCCTCTGGGCTCATAGCCCTGACCACAAGTGTAAGCATCTAAATGGGGACCCGGTGGCCACGTGCCTGTGAGGTAGGTCATATCTGCAGGAGAGCACCCAGAGAGCGTTTCCATCATCTCCCTACAGTCTCGTGTCACCAAATGGCACCCTCACTCACCACCAGGTGCCAGTGGCCTTGAGGAAGGGCTCAGTGTAGAAGTTGGAAAACGGAATGGAGGCAAACTTTGGATCAAGTGCTCCAAGAAGAAACACGCACATCCTCAAGGTCCGAATGATTCTCGGATGTTAGAGATCCTGGTTAAATTAGGGGCAGGTTTCTCCCTATGCTCCCTGTAGAATTCTCATTCAAAATGTCTAACTCAGGGCTCAGGAGGCTTCCTTTTCTGGGTGGGGTAGGAGGATGTTCACTGGGTGTCTCTAAGCTGGGAGTTCTCACATGGCCATGTGAACCCACCCTTTGTCTGTGGGCTGAAGAGGTGCTGAGTGATAGGCTTGAAGGTAGGCTTTCTCAGGAAAGAAGAGGAAAGAATATTGTTTGTCAATCGTGGTTTTGACTCCTCCCTTCTAGAAAAGTCCTGCCACCTCTAACTTTCTGAACCAAGTCCATTGCAAAGTGAAGTAGTCAGCAGTTAAGATGTTTACGTTTACCGTTGAAGGTTATGATGCTGCTGACGTATTGGAAAGGGTAGAAGGGTGAGGGTGTGTGTGTGCTGTGGTTAAGGTCAGGTCTCTTGAGCCAGAGATCTTAGGTGTAAATCACAGCTCCATAGTTTGCGGCATTTACTTAATCCCTTTGTGTCTTAGTTTCTTCATCTGTAAAATGGGGATAAAATATAACTTGCCACGTAGGGTTGATATAAGAAACGAATAATATGCACAAAATCGAGCAGCTCCTGGCTCACAGGAAGCGCTTACTATGTGGCGCCAGAGAGCCTCGGGCAATTCTCCTAAGGGGAAACTTGAAAGAAACCCAGCTGGCTCTTTTAAAGCTTACAGGCAAGGCTTCAGAAGGCGGGAGCTACACAGAGTCCTAATGCATTTATGCCACGAGCCCTTTGGGGTACTGTCTGTGTGCGACATGATCCTGGGCACTGGAGGGGATAGAATAAATAAGCCGTCAGAGTTGGTCCTTCCTTTCAGAGTTGCTGATTTTCTAGTGGAGAGAGATGCAGGCCGTAACCTGTGCTAGGAAATCGATGGAGAGTTGGGGAGAGAATGTCACAGGGCTCAGACTGGGCTCAGTATGGAAGTGAGCAGCCTTCTGGTACTCTTAACTCCTGTCCCAGCAGGGTGACAGGTGATGGACTCTCCTTTTGGATTTGAGGGCAGACGCTTTTGTAACATAAGAGCAAAATATGCTCTAATTCCTGGCACGATTTCCCCTTCCTGACAATGCTTCAAAAATTACAGCATGATGTTCTTTAATCTAGTGCTCTCTGGTAGAGGCAGATGAGGGGACACAGAGGCCTTTGGAGGCATCATCCTCTCCTGGTTGGCCCTGGACCACATGGTGTGAGGACCCTTGTTTCAAACCACTTCAACTTTGACAAGGCAAAGCAGGGATCTTCAAAGCTGCGGAGTTACTGTACCCCCTCACGAGGTGTTTTGTTCGGCACGGGGCTACGGGTGGGGCGTGGTAGATAACACTTTGGCATTCTCCATTTAAGAGTTACGTGGCATGGGCGCCTGGGTGGCACAGCGGTTAAGCGTCTGCCTTCGGCTCAGGGCGTGATCCCAGCATTCTGGGATCGAGCCCCACGTCAGGCTCCTCCGCTATGAGCCTGCTTCTTCCTCTCCCACTTCCCCTGCTTGTGTTCCCTCTCTCGCTGGCTGTCTCTCTCTCTGTCGTATAAATAAATAAAATCTTTAAAAAAAAAAAGAGTTACGTGGCAGTATGTGGACTGAGGGCTTGGACCCTGCAAAGGTATCAGGTAGGAGGCTGGAGTTGTTTACAGGCCTCCTTGCTTGAGTCCTGGGACTGAGTTTTAAGGATAATTGAACCATCAAAGTTAACAGGCATGGAGGACATGAGTTTCACCTCTCATACCTTTACAATTAGAACTTGTGTTTTTCCTCAGCACTTCACCATGCTGACTTCCTCCTCGACCCACCTGCTCTAGAGACCCTGTTTGAGCCCGTGAGGACGACTGTTAACTGTTTCAGCTCTCAGATTTTAATGGGCAAGTAACCTAAATTATGAATCAGAATGGAATAACAAAGGATGCAAAACAGGCATTGAGCCATAAAGGGCCTTTGGCATCAGAACCCTTCTTGAGAGGATGAAGAGCTCTGTGGGCAAAGATCTACCTGAGAGCAGCTGTGAGGTCAGAACTCACCAACCTCCCAGTGGGCTGCATGACCTCAACCATGTTGGTGACTAAGATGAGAAATGTTAGAAAAATATCACTGTTCTCTTTATGTTCTCTAAGATCCAGCCAGGCCGGCCGTTGTTATCTTATGTACACATCTGTGATGTCGTTACCCTCTTCAACCACCCTATTAGTAAGCTGAACTTCCGTTGACATCCTTGACCTTATACTCTCCTTATTTAGCTGTCTTTCTTAGGGACCCTCAGAAACTTAAATAAAAGTAGAATTGACAGCTGTGGGGATTCAATGGGAAAGAAATGATGAGGTCATTTTGGCAGGCCAATCAGGTAATTTCAGTGTCCCTAGTGGTCCCTAAATTAGGACAGCAACTATTCAATAAATGGACCATTAAGTTGGAAACAGAAACTTCACCATTTGTTAGACATTGATGGACATTAGCTGGTTGATGAGGTTTGGCAGTGACATTTTATGAATGCATTTAGAAAAGAATATCAAGTTCTCATTTCTTGAGGCAGGTGTCATAATGTGGTTAGAATAGGAAGTTGCTGGAATGATACTGGCTTTTTCATAGATTTATTAGACAGGTATAAAGTGACCCCTTGGCAGGAGGGATGCTAGCATTAACAGATTTCCCTACTGTGCCGCTGTCCTTGGGGGACCTTGTGTCTGGACGTCAGGAGCCTTTGGAGAGGGCTGGTTTCTTCACATGGAAGATGTGACCCTCTATAATCCCCTGTAATATAATGTCTTTGCCAAACTTGAAAAGATTTCTTTGTAGTGGTGAAAGGAAAGACTAAAAATATCTTGACTGTTTTATCTGTCTTTTGGCTGCTTCAGAGCAACTTTGACAATTAAAGTTCCCTTCCTTAAGGAGGGAATCTTTCCTCAGAATGAGCAGTGCCACCAAGAATGATTTCATGCCTCAGACTGACTTGTCACTCTGACGTGGACATACCCTTCAATGTGCGGAATTCAGATTTGCGGCCCCGAAAGTGCCCAGAAGGCACAAGTGGCTTAATGGCCAGCTTGTGTTTATCTGTAGTGCTCTTTTTTTAGTCTTACTGGAAGCTCCACAAACACTAAATGTCAATCAGACATGTATCTGAACAGAGAGGAAGTCTCGGCCGTTGGGCTAAATTTTCCTGCAGTCATTTCTTCCAGAATGTTCTACAAGACTACTCTCATGTGACCCTTATGTTTCATGGTGGCATCAGTCTCCTGGATTTACTGAACCCCAAGAATGTCCAGAACTCCCTCCCCTTCCCTTGCGTACTTTTTTGGGGGGGGCATCACATCTGCATGATATTGGCCAAGATGATGATTCTTAGACCTACTGAAAATCTAAAAAATTTGGGAATATTATTTCTTCTTGAAGATTTCCCCAGGTGGCCAGGCAGGCAGAGGCAAATCAATTTGCTGGTATTGGCTAGTCCCAGTTTTCTGCTGGCTGTCACATTTGGTTTTAAAAGCAGAAGTGAGGATTGTCAGTGTTTTCTCTACCAAGTGGCTATTATTTTAATGACTGTCCCGACAGTAGTTTAGGGTCCAAGAATATGGAGGTGAGTGTCCCTGTCCATTGAGGCTCTGGATGAAGGCAGGGGTCTAACCTGCAGGGCAGACTAGGTACTTCCAGTGTGAAAACCTCAGCCTAAACCAGTGGCTTAGTCTAACCTAGCTTTAAATCTGATTAGGTTTGTTTTACTCACTGTACTTTTTCCAGCTCATAATGGAAGACAGAAAAAATGGCCTTCATTTGCACGAGTAACATTTGGGGAATTCTGATTTAGAAATCCATGGCATGGTAGAGCATCAAAGAAACAAAATCTTCAGTAGATGTAAGGTTGAACACCACAGATATTCAGTTTGAGGACTTTCTAATACCATTTCACAGAAGACGGAGTCCGAATCCTGACCTGTCTCTATAGCACGTGACTTACTCGAAGGCAGTGAGCTCCTTGCCTGTCTAGTTAGGTGGCCTCAGCAGCAGCCCTCAAGTCTTGGGCCCATCATCCTGGCATGAGTTCCCTGTTACTGGAGTTGACAAGAGGTTCCATTTTTTGTTCACCACATTAGCTGATCAGATTCCCTGTGGAATCGTTTCTCCATGATTTGGTCCTATAGTTGCTAACTCTTACCTGAAGCTGGAGTGAGTACCTGGCTTTCTGTGGCTGGATCAGATGGCTGGGCTGTAGGGGTGGTGGAGCGGGAGGTGGGGGAAGTTCCATTCCCTCTGTTAGCAGCCGCCACCAGACACTCCCCTTCCCTGTGAGAGAAGAACCCAGCTCTGCACCTTTGCAGCTCTCCTTCTCTTTCCTTTTTGTGACCCAGTTAGCTGCCCGTGTGGGCCAGAGCCTAATCAAGGAAGCCGGGGAAACTGGGACGATGTGGCGATGGGGCTGCAGAGCCCAGCATGAGCTGCATTCGACTCTCAGCCTATTAGTTATTTCTCTTCTCTGAACCTACTGCATAAAGTATATGCGTCATAGTGTAATTGAGGGAGTGAAATGAGATCTTCCATGAAAAGGGCTTAGCCAAAAGAAAGTACTCAATAAATGTTGCCTATTCCTGTGACCATTATTTAGTTATTACTGTGAGTGTAGAGGACGTGTCTAGGACATTGCCTGTCTTCCCTCTCTCTTCCATTATTGGTCAGATTACGCCTCACGTGTTTTAAATGTCCCATATTATCTCCTCTCTGTTTTAAAAAAATGATGGAGAAAAGCCAGGTCTGTGTGGTTTTCTACTTTTGCTAAGTATCTCAAGGCTCTTTTCTTTAAACACGGGAAACTCTCAGCTGTTGCTTAGAGCCAGCGGCCTCTAGGTCATGCTAAGGAGAAAGAAGAAATCACTGCAGATGACATGCACCTTAAGCAGTCTGTACCTTGCTGCACGGAGCAATCCAATAGGCTATGGCGAGAAAAGGGAGGCCTAGGGAGACTCCAAAGACAGCCAGGAATTTCACAGCGATAGACTGTTGACGTAAGCCTGAGAGATTTTCATACCACATGGTAAGCAATTGCTGCTGACAGTTAGGATGAGCAACGAACTGTAAAAACAAAACAAAAATAAAAACAAAACGCAAACAGGAAAATGGCATCGGTAGCACTTGAACAGTATACGGCCTACGAGTAGCTAGGGGCAGAGGTGTTTACCTGGGGCATGGCCGGGGCGTTAGGGCAGAGCAGCGGGCAGGTCCCCGCAGGCCCTTCCCACCTGAGGACGCTGGGTGTCATGGTGCTGAGGTCAGTGGCCTCACAGGACCAGCTGCTTCAGGGCTTGGCGCTTATCTTGGGCAGAGTTCATTTGCGAGGCAGCACGAGTCATGAATGGAGCATGAATGGGGTTTTGGAGTCCCACTTGGGTTTGAAATTTGCTCCTCTGTTTTCTAGCCAGGTGACCTTGGGCCGCTTACCCAACTACTGTGAGCTTCGGTATCTCATTTGCAAACAGCCTATTGTCTTGTAGGATTAAATGAGTTTTTAGAAGCGTTCTGCTCTCTTTTCTTTCACTGGCTAAGGAAAGTGCTTACAGTGTTTCTGGAGGACACCTTAAAACTGAGTATTTCCCCACTGGGCTTTAGTGGTGATGGCTTGGATGCACAGAACCTCTCGTGACCTGCCAGAGCCTGACACGTGGTGGCCCTCGTGCAGCAGCTTCTCATTGCTCTCTCCCTCTCTTCAAACTGCCCTGCCCTAATGCCCGGGTTACAAGACAGACCTCTTAGGCCCTTCGGTATTGTGTGACCTCACCCATTCTGGATATAGCTTGTTGGTCTAGCGTGGAACCCTGACTTAAACTGGCCTATCCTGTTTTATCACCTGGGCTTTTGAGACTGAGAGAGGCTGTTTCTTTATTTACTGGGAGTTAACAAGTGATCTTGAGAGAGGTGGGCAACCATCTTCCGCTGTGTGAACTAAGTGGCAAAATGAGCCAGTTAAAAAGAAAGAAGAATGAAAAAGTGTAGAAAGAGGCTTAGACAGTGTGTGCCCTCTCTTGGGCCCGGCTCCACTCCGCCCACGTGGTACATGAGACAAGCTCTTATTCATATATGGAGTCTTCAAGTTGGCTTGAGCTGCTGCAGCCAAACAGCCCTTTTCTGCAAATATTTGGTGCCATTTGGCCATTTGTTTAGATGAATTTGAGTCCTTGTCAGTGGAAGTGGGTAAGAGGCAATAGTCTTTATGGGAATGAAGTTGACATGTAAGAAAATTTTACTCCTTAGTTTATTTCCCTCCTGTGATAAGAGGAAACTGTTGAATGCTTTTGGTAGCCCTGCTCTTTGGCCCTATTCAGGATAGCCCTGCATCCATCTCCTGGAGCAGACAGCCTGGGCAGTCTTCAAAGGGTCTGACTTTTCATCTGATTACTCTGGAGCATAATATGCCAATTTTCATCCATTTGCCTTGTTGGCATTAAGGGGATATGTGCAGTGATTATGAGGAAATGTAAAAACATTTCCTTTTCATTATAAGAATAGTATAAATGTTTTAAAACCTTCTCAATGCAAATGGCAGCATGTTCTGGGTTCCAGTTTCTGGGAACTCAAGGCAGCAGCCAGGCAACGTGTGAAGACACTGTCAAAGGTTTATTTGGCCACGCGGCAGCCCCCGGTAATACTATTCCTCAAACGTTCATGAAAATGAGGCTTTTGTGGTAGCATTATTGGGCCCATAGCAACCACTGTGATCTTTCCCTCTGAGGATAAGAGCAGTGGATTCTCCACAACCTGGGGTAGAAATCCCCAGGCCAGCAGGTGAGAGGCTTTTCTATGCCGTTCCTGGCTCACAGCAAAGTGGAGCAAGCAACAGAAGCTCATGTGGGTGTTTTAGTAATGGTCAGCTTTCTGGGAGCTGAGGTCCCTCAGAGGGGTGGTGGGTGGGCATGGGGGACAGTCAGTTTTGTTTTCCAACGGCCTGCCTTCTCTGGGTGCTGAAATGGATCTTCTCTGAGGAAACTCACAGTCTGATTAGCAGGTGGGATGTGTGCTCATGAAATCGCGGAAGACCACTTGGCTCTCCCTATGGCTCTCCCTGCACTGTAGCTGCTCTGGAAGGACTCCAGTGCTGCTCCCCTCCGTTGGTCTCTCTGTACCCCGGGAGAGAGTCCATCCGAGCTTTGTCTGCTGCCTCCCGCAGATAAGTCAGCACAACACATTGAGCAGCAGAGCTGGAGGGGAGGAAATGTTGAGACGGAGCACAGTGGGGACCATGCCCAATCTCCCTCGCCTGCCTCAGGGGAAGACAGTGGTCACAACTAAAACAAAGGGGCTCTCTGGAGACTCTGTCTTCTTTTGATTAGACATGTGCTAATTTTTATAGCTGCATTTCTTCCCCCATAATAAAGCAACCTAGCTCCAAACATGATATTAATCTGTGGGCAGACTTTATAATTTATGGCTCCCAGAAAGCTGACGGCAGCTAATAGCTGACGCCCAGATTATTTATCTTTATATGGGCACTTTTCTATGCTTGTGGTAGGCTTTTGAAATTCAGTGTGTAGCAAAGGAATTTTTCCACTGTGCTTTTGAAGCACAGAGAGATATCATCTGTGATCCCAGGAAGATGAGAGTAACATGAGCATGCCACCAGGACACAACAATCAAACCAAAAGGACACTCAGCTAGGGAACAAAGACAGGAAGAATTCCTGCAGGGTGAGGTGGGGGTGGGGAGGTGGGCAGGGGAAGGATTTTCAGAAGTAGGGTCAGAAAGGAACAGACAGAAGAAAAGCCCACAGCTAGAATAGAATGGGAACAAAGAAAATCAGTGTTGTCTTGGGTTTGCTCTCTTTGGCATCTAGCTCACAAAAGGGTGGATGACACTGGGGGCTTTGCCCAGGCCATTCTCACCCCAAACCATTGTGCACATGTGGTACACTTCACAGGAAGAGCTGATGACAACACCTCAGTTTTCCCAGCAGTGTGATTCCCACTCTTCATAGCGGGGAGTTCCTGACGGCCTGGAGCTGCGAATCTGTTACGGTGGGCTTACGGGAAGCCAAGCAGCCTCTTCACAGACAGGAAATCCAGCCACCTGATGGACCGTGCAGAGAACTGGGGCAGGAGGGGGAAGCTGAGAGGAGTAAAGTTGCAGAGATAAGCGGGAGCTCAGAGCCAGGCCCTCTACGTTGGACAAGGAGATTGGCAGGAAAACAGGACCTGAGAGTCGGGAGGAACCAAGGACTTGTGTGGCAGCCGGTTTTTGAGTCCATCTCATGCCAGTTATCCTAGTGGCTCGTTTGACCAGCGCTCATGGTTAGGATCACATTACACCCGAAGCTGCTTTTCTGTTAACATCTCACCCTTTAAGTGCCTTGTTGCTCCTCGTCCCTGGTGACACAGTGAGAATATGATGCTGGCACATGGGAACTCCTGGGCATGGTAGCTCAGTCTTGGCTGTTACTCTGCTTTTATTTGATCCATGGGCTGCTCCCTCCACTGTTTCCCTGCTTTATATTCATTCATAGGGAAATAGCTGACATTCTAAGAATACATAGTTGCTGAAGAGATAACAGACATTGCTTAACTAACTGTTTTTAGGGCTGTCTCACAGGTTGCTAATGCCTTTGGGCCAGATCCTCCCATCACAACAGTGTCGAAGACTTTCCTGATGGGGGGTGGATAAGGGCATGGACTGGTGCGTAGCTTCCTGGGTTCAGGTCCTGGCCCTGTCACTTCCTGGCCGTACGCTCTCAAGTCATTGACTCTCTCCATGCTTAGCTTCCCTCTTCTAGAAGTGAAGCTAATCATGAGGATTAGGTGTGAAGTGCTCAGAACAGTACATGGCAAATAGTAAGTACTTTATTAGTATGCAGTACATCAGAGTAAGCACATGACTCTGCTTTCCTTGCCCATTTTCTTTGTCCCTCTTCCTCTGTTTCGCTCTTCCTCCCTCCTACTCTCTGCAGCTCTCCCTCACCCTCCTGTCTTTATTCTTGTCTCTACCTAGTGTGAGCAGGCAGATTCTTGAAGTGTTGGCGTCTCTGGAAAGGGCCATGTCGTCTCACGATGTGGGTGAGGCCACTCCCTCTCTAGTCAGTCCCTCCTGCCCCATCCTCCCCTGAAGGTGCAGCTTGATTTGTCTGTGCAGTTAACTCAAAATGGGCCGGTCTCTGCTGGGTAGGCGGGGTCACTATCAAGTGTATTCTGCACCCTGATGCCCGCCTACTGGTTACGGAGCGCTCCGTCAGTGAGGAGCCGTGTCGGTCCTCACACCCTTCTCCTTCCTCCTCAGTGCCCCTCCCCTACACCACCTTAAAAGCTTTTCAGTCCTGCATTTGGCACTCTTCTTTCTCATGGAGGAAAAGAGGACTATGTTTGAGCTCAGAGGCTTTGAGACTCTGTGATTTCCATATCCTTTAAGCACACATTTTTTTCCTCGGACACTAAGTCTCATTTCCAGAATGATGAGATGTGGTAATGCATGATTTGATAAGCTGAAGAATAACTTAGCTGGAACAAAATTTATAAAATCCAGTGTTTATAGATAGAATGACTTTCTTTTATACAGCTAAACCATCAAAGGGCCCAGCGATGGCCGATGTGACTGTGGTCAAGATTTTCCACTTAACCCAACACCACTATTTGCTTATGGAAACCTGTTTTCCCTGGGAACTCTCTCCGTTGGCAAAGGGAGACAGACACTGTCTCAAGCTGCAGTAACCAAGTGGCTTTTCTTAGTGTGGACCATCGATTGGAATTAGAATAATTCTGTGGTGCCATTTCCTGTTTGGAGCATCTCGTGGGATTGCGTTCAGTGGTGCTAAGGTTTTTCCTTCCCGTTCTGTCTTGGGAAAGCTCTCAAGTCTGGGAAGTTGAGGAGGGAAGAGAAATGGAAGTGTCGTCAGTCATTGACTGGTTTAGTTTGTTGGTGGGTCATCTGTTCGTTCATTCATTCACTTTGCCCGCGTGTCCTCAGTGCTCCCTCTCACCGGGCACTGTGGCCAGCTCTAGAAGTACAGAGAGAGCTTGCAGTCCTTGTCCGCCTGGAGCTCTAAGCCCTGTGACTCTGGAGGTGGAATGGGGACTTGGAGTAACACACCCTGCCGAGTCTGGAGGAGGCCCTCCCTTATGGGCGAACACTGAATGATCATCCCACCAGTGGGTGTGGTTGGTGGGCTTTCTCCGTGAGACTTGATCGCGAGAGCCCTACAGCCTTGGCACGGCTAACTGCTTTGTCTCCATTGATGACCTTCACGTTGCTCTTCTCTGCGCCAGCAGTTAGTAGAGCGGTTGCACGCACAGGCTTTGAGGCTGGCCCATACAGGTCAAACCCCAGTCTGCCATTTCCTAGCTGTGTGACCCTGGGCAAGCCACTTCACGGCTCCTAGTTTGATCCAGGAGAGGTGGAAAAAGTGTGTTGGGTGCTCTGAACATGGCCTGGTGCTTAATAGTAAAGGTATTACTGCTGGTGCTGTTCTTACCACCACTTCTGCTCCCCCCCCAGGGATGTCTGAATGGTTCTCTTGATTCTTCTCCTTGCTGAGTTTATGCCATCACCAGAGGATTGAGTAGCCATGGTGTTTTTAGAGTTAAAAATTCCTGAAGAATTTAGTATGCTTGATTACAATTTTTAAAAAAGCAGAAATTGCCATTGTTTTATGAAGTTTTAAATCAGTGGAGCATTCTGGTATGGAACCAACATTGTCACCATGCTCACTGAACCTATCTATTCAGCCATGCTTCTCCCACGTGGCCACCAAGGAGGATAATCCATGATAGTTCTGGGTCGATGGTGCTGGGGGTGAGAAAAGATAGGTGTGGGGCTTGGGACTCCGGATGGGGAATCCAAAAAATTATACCTCTTTCAAGGAGCCTCTCAGCGTGGGCACTAGACAAAGTAAAAATTTTTGAAGTCACAGCTTGAGTGTTTCTGCTAGTAATCATTGAGGACCTGCTACATGAAGGAATTTTAGTTATGTTACCTATAATATTCACAATAACTTCTCCAAGAAAATGGATGTCTATACATCCTCATACACAAATGAAGATGTGCTTTCCTCCCCATCTTGCAGGTGAGGGAGCTGAGACTGAGTCACCTCAAGCTGCCCACATTCCCACAGCTAGAAATTGCTTCCAACTTGGGTCTTTCTGACTCCAAAGCCTGAGGTTTTTGTATTCCACTAAGCTCCCTCTGGAATGCTCTGGATCTGGTTAGCTTGGACTTTAGTCCTTCCTTGTCTTAGTTCTCTGTCATAAATAATAAAAACCTGACATTTATTGAACACTCATATGGATTGGGCCTTGTGCTGAGCACATTATGGACATTTTCTCATTTAATCCTTTTAACACAATAAGGTGGGAACTGATATTATGCTCATTATAAAGCTGACGGTACTATCACTGTTCACGTCTGACTCTAGAGTCAGCTTCTTAGCCACTTCCTTATCTTGCCTCTCTCAGGGGAAATTTTCTGCATCTCTTCTGGGTCAGGTCACTGTCTCATTCTGTCTGCCAAGCTGGAGGGCATCTCTGTGAGCCTGTAGATTTCAGATGTGCCCCAGAGATGTGCATGTGGTTTTCCAGCCAGAGTTCTGGGTGTCTCCTTTCACTCTGTCTCAGTGGGCTGTGTCCTCCTGAGGGGGACATTTGATCTCTGACTCGCTTCTTCAGAGCACTGGAAGTTCTGCGCTAGTCCCCCGTCCACTCCATTCATGCTGTTTGGGATGGATGGAGCCACGGAGGCATAGATGGAAATGAGCCAACGAGGGAGACAGGTATGGGAGCTCCGGTCGAGGGGATTTTTACTTCTTTGTTTCATATGCATTGCCTCAGCACGCTGCCTCACTGTCCTCACCTTTTTGCAGTCCCACCTGCAAAATTCTTTTTCTGACTACTTTAGTGTCTTTCAGACCTCCTCCTCATTTCTGGAAGAATCCATTTGGATGCCTGTACAGATGTCTCTCACTCGATTCCAGGCCCCCTTCCTCCTCTTCCACTTGAGCACCCACAGGCTTAACCAACCCTGGCGTGCTTCTTAGTTATTCCTACAGCCAAGTATCCCGCCAGGCAGCTAGCTCCTGCAAGTCTGCTGTGTGGCGAGAGGGGATGGCTACTTCTGAAGGCTCTTCCCTCCTATGAAGATTTGTTATCATCTCTTCAGTTGAGTAGCTTGCTCCATTGTTCTCTGTTCCTGTTTTCCAGGGACAGCAGGACACAAAAAAGTCTCTCCCACCTCAAAATCAGCAGTCCTCCCAATTTTATAGACCAAGTGGAGTGATGCAAATGGTGAGTTACTCTGAGCACTATACCTGTGACTTAGCAGCTGTCTCGATCAGAGACAGAATGATTTTCTCATGGAGACAGTGGCTCATGAACAGCCTGTGCTTTAGTCTCTGGGGTGCAGAGACCTAAACAAATGGTGCCGGACTCCTCCCAGAGCTGTGGGTGAGCCTTTCCCTGAGTGCAGTTGCAATGGCCAAGGGTCTTGGCCGGCCCTCCTGGAGGCGAATGCTAAGTACAGGATTTGCCAGTGCTCACCAGGCGTCCTCCCATAGCACTGAGCCCACAGGGTGCTGACGAGGTCACTGGGTTTCCAGTCTGACTTCACTCTCATGGCCAGAGTCCCACTGTGGGCTCCAGATGACTGCCTCTGCTCTCTCACAGCGCCAGAGAGGCCACTCTCCATACCTGGGCAGGGACTCTGGCCTCCCCACTTAGGGTTATGCCCTAGCCTGAGACTGCAAGAGAAACAGAAGCAGTGTCTTATTGGATTATCTTCTTGGGCCTTCTTCTCCAGCTGAGCTGTTCCCAAATATGGCCTG
The DNA here is from genome assembly GCF_017311325.1 of Ursus maritimus. Classification (NCBI taxonomy): domain Eukaryota; kingdom Metazoa; phylum Chordata; class Mammalia; order Carnivora; family Ursidae; genus Ursus; species Ursus maritimus. The sequence continues at coordinate 57,028,740 of NW_024426663.1, read as the reverse complement.
TGTAGCCTACCCGCCTGTATTCATCCTGCTCCTCCGTGATTCACTTCCTAATCAGCCTTTGAGACGCAACTTTCCACTTTCAAGTCCTACCAAGTTCCTCAGCCCCTGAGATGTCTTGGACTCCTCTGGGTCTGGTTCTGTGGCCCATTCACTTGGCAATCATGGCTGAAGGGTCGAGTTGTGAAGAGCTATACTATTGTGTTTACATCTTATCTCTCCCGCTGTTTTTAAGCTCTTTGAAAGAAGCAACTGTCTTCGTATCCCCAAGGGTGTGCGGCCTTATGTTTTACACAGATAGGTGCTCATAATAGTAACATCTGTCGAGTGATAAATTGCATGCTCTTCTGGAGCCTGGAAGGTTTGCTCTGTGATTTTCTCTGTGACTCATCATTTCAGAATAATTTCTAAATATAACAGATTCTGTATGACTCAGGGTCTGATGAACATTTAACTGTCTTCACATCTTTACTAGAAGGCAAAAAGGGAGAGGCCGTACAAACTAAACCAGGCTTTTGTTTTCTTGTGCAGGAGAGGATTGAAACACGAGACTACAGTAGGGTTTGTGGATCATCTTTTGGATCAGATGAGGATTGTTTTAATTTCTGTGTATGCCGTTACCACTGTAAGCTGACATCAACTAAGAAATAGTCACAAAATAATAATTACTATTTTAATAAAGAATAGCTAGTGTTATTGAGCATCTATTCTGTGCCGGGCTTTGTCCTTAATAGTCACCATGTTATTTAACCCTCATGTCACTTCCTTGAGATTGACTGTTGTCATGTTCTTATTTTAAATAGGGGAGTATGAGATACAGAAATTAAGTAACTTGGCTATAATCACAAAGGTGATTGTGACATGGTCTGGACTTGAAGCCAGGCCAGTCTGACTTCAAAGATAGTGTTTTGAATTGATTTCCTATATTTCCGCAAGGGAGATTTTCGATCAGGCAGACGTGCTAAAGCACAAGGGACCACGGTGATTTCTCCAAGCCCACAGAGGCCAGGGGACCTCATGATTTAAGATGCCATTAGATTCTCCTCTCTCTGTGCTTCTGTCAGTGGGCCAGCCAAGTCCCAATGGAGATAAAAATCAAGAATACACAAGGGGCCATATGCACCCCAATGTTCATAGCAGCATTGTCCACAATAGCCAAATCGTGGAAGGAGCTGAGATGCCCTTCAACAGATGACTGGATTAAGAAGCTGTGGTCCATATATACAATGGAATATTACTCAGCTATCAGAAAGAACGAATTCTCAACATTTGCTGCAACATGGACGGGACTGGAGGAGATAATGCTAAGTGAAATAAGTCAAGCAGAGAAAGACAATTATATGATTTCTCTCATCTATGGAACATAAGAACTAGGAAGATCGGTAGGAGAAGAAAGGGATAAAGAAAGGGGGGGTAATCAGAAGGGGGAGTGAAGCATGAGAGACTATGGACTCTGAAGAACAAACTGAGGGCTTCAGAGGGGAAAGGGGTGGGGGAATGGGATAGGCTGGTGATGGGTATTAAGGAGGGCACGTACTGCATGGTGCACTGTGTGTTATACGCAACTAATGAATCATGGAACTTTACATCAAAAACCAGGGATGTACTGTATGGTGACTAACATAATAAAAAATATTATTATAATAAAAAAAAAAGAATTCACAAGGGGAAGGACTCGAAGCCAGTTTCCTCGACAACTTCATCTTCCTAAAAGGAGTGAGTCTCACACTGAAGATAAACCCTGGGTGCTCTCTCCTGCACACACACAGCAGCGGCAGCAGCTGACTGAGCGGCGGCTCCCTGCCTGATACACGCCATGTTGCCAGGAGTTCAGTTAATGTGGAAGCCACCAACGGCCAGATTTACAGCCTTGAAAAGTACAGACTCCAGTCAAAAAACCGCTTTGCTGAGGACCTGGTGAGTATCTTGGGTCTCCTGCCAAGTCCCACCTGACACTGACATCTTACTAGAAGAGCTATAGATAGTTTCCTATAATTTTCTGAGCCTGAGTTCTGACTGAATAATGTTCCCAAGTTGAACCCGTAACTCTGCAGACCTTTCCTGGTGGCTTTGCTGTGCCATGGGTGCAGAGATTCATGGGGTCATGGAGCACGCACAGGTTTCGTGTCAGCCCACCTGTTGCCAGTCTTGGCTCTACCCCTGACTAGTGAGGGACCGTGTGCCTTAACTTCTCAGGTCTCAGTTTCTCCATCCAAGAAATGACCATAATTATGCTTAACTCAAAGGAGTTTTCAACGTTCAGAAAATGCAGTTCAATTTTTGGTGTATAATTCAATTTTTAAGTGCCAAAACAACTTTTTTTTTTACTGGTATAATATCTTATTTCTGTAATAAAAGTCAGAAATATAAATCATTTCTATGGTAAGCCCTGTCCAAAGAATTATATCAAGCATTAATTTTTTTAATTGGTTAAAAGTATGCTCACTTACAGAATATTCATCTATAGTTTCCATGGTAGGAGGAAGAAATTTAAGTTTTTCTTCCAAGAATAATTCTTACTCTAGTTTAAAGACTTTATCAACAAACAGAACATATAGTAAAAGGTACTGATATTGATATAGGAAATTTGCTTCTATATTTAATTAAATAAAGAAAGTCAAAGACTGGGCATACTTTCTTGAAATAGAAAACATAGCTTTTAACCAGAACAATAATTCTAGTCTTAGGTTGATGGAGCTGGTGGTAGGTGGTAGAGTGGGGAGTGGTCATACGTTTTTCAAAAAGGTTTTATCAAATTGTCTACTAAAATATTAGGTCAGTTACAGATGAATGAATCAGAGGGAGCTATTTGGAGTTGATTTACGACTTGGTGATACGAAATTTTTCAAGTTTGTGTTGCAAAGAAGTGTGCATGCATATAACTCAGCAATGATGTATTTGATATACTTTCCTTTTTAAAACACACTTTACATTTTACCTTTATGTAATTATTATTATTTTTAATTTTTTTTTGAGAGAGAGCGCATGCTTGCATGAGAGTGGGGGGGTGCAGAGGGAGAGAGAGAATCTTAAGCAGGCTCAAAGCCCAGTGTGGAGCTCAATGTGGGGCTCAGTCTCACGACCCTGAGATCATGGCCTGAGCTGAAATCAAGAGTTGGATGTTTAACTGAGTGAGCCACCCAGGCACCCTGCTTAATGTAATTATTTTAAAATCACACTTTAAAGTTGATTTCATCTTTTATGATTTGATAATGCTCATGTTTGTGTAATGTATATTATGCCCGTGTTTTATTTTTACTTGATGCTTTTATTCGTATATACAGTTTTACATTTAAAATGTACTCAGGATTTAGTTTCTTTTAAAATTCCAACTTTTTAAAATATAAACTTCTGAATTTTTAACACTCACAAAATGTGACTATTACTGGTATCTTGATATGAGACATGAACATTGAAATAATAGCGGATAAGTGACCCAAATGTTATAGACTTTGTCAGCTGATGAGTGCAGACCAACCCCATGGGTAGACATGCATTCATCCATCTGTCCAGCAGACAGATAGCAAATGCTGATTGTTGCTGGTGCCGAGCACCTCAGGCATGGAGAACACAGCAGTATGCAAGGTGGTCAAGGCCTTTGCCTTTGGGAAGCTTGTGAATTCCCAAATCCTGATGTTGCAGAGCCCTTTCAGGCTGGATGGCAAGAATTTTATTATGATGGCCTCCTCCTATGTAATTCTCCTTGATTCGTATACTAAATGTTTTCTGAAAGGTCTCCAGGTGGCTGATCCAGTGCACAGGCACAGCTCCTTTTGCATCCGTGTAATCCTGCTCTGGCCGTCCTGCCGTCAGCTCCCTGTTCCGCCGACTGCTTGCACTGAAGCCGTCTGCTTGCTCTGAAGCCTCCTGGGCGGCTCCATGTCTCTGTGGAGTGTGTCGTGCCCTCTGCTCTCCACTCCGCTCTTAGGGGCCTTCTCCTGCAGTTCTGTTGCTGGCCTCATCAGCTCCCACGTGGTAGTGGGTGCTCAATTCTTCAGGACCTTGAATGCCTCTTTGGTGTGTCGGTCATCCGCTTTCTCAGCACGCGTGGCCACTTGCTCACTATCATGCCTATCTCCACATCTCCCTCTGTCTACCCCAGAAATGCCCGGATCTTCACATGCCCATCTTTTTTGGAGGGCAGTCCCCCGATAGAGTCGCTGGAACTGATGCCCAGGGTGAATTAATGCCTTCCATTGTTCCATAGTTTCTTCTTCTCAGGGCTCAGGCCTGTGTAATTCTGTTCTGTTGACTCCAAGTGGAGAATTACTTGTTTTATTCATTGATCTCCATTTGACTACATGAGTTAGCCTTCCAAAAGCTACATGGACAGAGGTGTGAGATCCTGAGCCAGTACTCTTAGTTCCCTACGTACAGCTAGCTTATCTTGGCTTGTGGGGGGGTCAGGGAGGATCTGAGGACTGCCTCATACCGAACTCAGAACTCCTGCTCGCCCCTATATTCAGGTTTTGGCCAGACTTGTCCTCACTTCTGGGAGTTTTTCTGTCTTTCCATAACATTAACCTTATTTCCTCTATTCTTCTTCCCAGCACCAACCTGACCAACAAAGTTAAACCTAGTGTAGACAGTGTTCACGTCCTTCTCATGTAGTTCTTGGGCCTGTGCGAGCAATAGGGGGATCTATGATGAACATCCCCTCCCCAATAACTACCATAATTCTCTAGAATTATAAGCACACAGATGACTTGTAAGCAATGTTTCCTAATTCTCGATGTCACACTTCCCATTTCTGTCGTCTGATACCTTAAGGGACATTGTTACTTGACAGAGAGCCTGGCACATTCCTTTAGCCAGCTGCTTAGTACAGGTTGCTCTCTTTTTCTTTTAGTGGTAGCAGTGCCTGCCATGTCACCCATGCTTCCAGCTTGGGCGTCCCCAGTTGCTCCTTTCACTTCTCTGGGAAATGTGGAAATTTATCATGCCCTAAACACTGGGAAACATGCATTGTTTATTTCTGGCAAAGGCACGTTCTGGTCATGCAGGTGACTGCTGGATGTCATTCTTACATGTCAAATGACGGGTATTGAATATTCAGCAAGCAATGCAAAGGTCCTCTTGACACTTCTGTTTAGTATTTGAAGAGGCAGTAGTCCCCCTGTCATTCAGGGGTCAACCCGTAAGACATATATATAGAAAAGTTCTTGATGGGTTAAGTTAATTTGGGCCTTACTTTGAGTGCTGGTTTTTAATCAGCCCACGGCAGTAACATTTTTTCTTTCTCTCAGAATGTTCATATTCTTCAGAAGTAGAAACTGAGTCTTATAAGTTATCGTGATATGTTTAAGGTTACATCTATGTATGCATAAATTTATATCTATCTTTCCATCCGTCCTTCCATCCATCCATCCATCCATCCATCATCTATCCATCTATCTGGAAAATACCTGCTGAGCCAGATAGCAGGAACACAAAGGTTAAAAATAATGTTCTGGCTTTCATGGCCCTCAAAGTCTAGTCAGGGCGACAGGTCAACAGGCAAATTAATTGTAGCTCAGTCAGTGCTATAGCAGGGGTTAGATCAGGATGCCAGGAAAGAGCAGAGAAGAAGCATGCATCCCAAGAGGGGACGTGGAGGGACAGTGAGGGGAGGCTTCCTAGGGGACGAGGGTTTCTTGAGCTGAGGTCTGTGATCTGTTAGCAGGCCACCAGGAGAGTCAGAAAGGGCATGCTGAAGAGAAGGAGCTGCAAAGGTTTTGGAGCTCCAAAGTCAGATAGATCCAGTTGTTAAATCTTGACTCTGCCTCTCAGCCAGATCTTTTTCATTGGAAGGTGGGGATGATGATATGGAAGGTGCCCTGACTGAGTGCATTCAAAACACTTGGTATGGTGAAGGGCACAGATGAAGCACTTAATAGCTTGTTGTTGTTATTATTAATGATACTTTAGAGCCTGGTGTGTCAGGAGAAATGTAGGTAGCTCAGGGTAGGATGTCCTTTGGGGAGCGATGAGAGATGGGAGCCACTTAGGAGCCTAGCATCACCCTAAGAAGGAGACTAAGCATGCCTCAGAGAAACAGGGAGCCTTAGGAGCTAGAGGAGAGGTCACAGTCTTTCTTTTATTTGTAGATCTATGGGCCAGATGCCCATGATGTAGATCGTATGTGCACACACTTGTCCCCGCTTCTCCCCCGCTGCACTCGCACTTACCAAAGAGCAGAACAACGTCATTTAAATTACAGCATCAGACAGTCTCAGAAGGCTCCAGAGGCACCTGATTCATGGGACCTGCCCAGTAGACAATGATAATTTATTGCAATATCCAGGATTCTGTTTGCAGCTTCTTTAAATGTTAATGATCAATAATGTAATTATGATGGGGAAAGTTTCTGGGCCAGTTGTGAGTTTAATTTAATTTACAAAGCCATCTGGAGCTTTGCAGAATTCTTTTTATATTTTTTCCGGACCAAATTTAGATAGCTTCTAGTTGTTATAATGTCAAACATATAGCAAAGACACTACTCCAGGCTCTGAGAATCCAGAAGGGAAGGCCGGTGACCTGAGGATGAGTCAGAGGGCACAAGGACGATGGTGGATTCTGTAATCTCCCGTCTCCTCAACTCCCCACGAAGAGAGAAGGGGCCAGTGAGGATGGCTTTTGCTAAGAACTGGGCCACCTTCATCTGGACAAGAGGCCAGACCAATGACTACCTACTATGGGTAGAGAAAAAGAACATTTCTTCCCATGTGTATGAGATTTTTGATAATCTGGTTCTTGTGTACTTCACATCCTGGTGCTCTCCTTTTTTCTCAGTGTGATGAAGCTCCGTTAGCCTCCTCACTCTTCCTGAGACAAACTAACGCCTCAGTTGACCACCCTGACCAAAGTAGAAGTCTTCCCTCTGCCTACCAGACAGTCCCTTGCTCTCTCTCACCCTGCGTTATTTAGCTTTATATCACTTAGGAGCCACCAGAATTTATGTTATACATTTATTGTCTGTCACTGCCCTAGACTGTCAGCTCCATAAGGGCAAAGAATTTTTTTTTATTGCATTGTATCCATAGTACTCAGAACAGTGTCAGGTACATAGTAGGCTCTCAGTAGATATTTGCTGAGTGAGTGAATGAATGAATCTTCCAGCTCATTTCCTTAACTCTACCATGTACCCCCACAAATAGGAATTCTAACCCTTTTTTCCACCTGGGGTATATGGCATTTCTAAAGATGGTGACAGCAGTATTTACCACCTCACATGCTGTGCAGTGTGACAGAGGGGAGGTCTGTTTCTGCTGCCACTGAGGTTGGGCTAGTTCTTAGTGATCTACTTGGATCGATAGAATGTGGCGGAAGTGATGCCACAGAACTTTCCAACACTGGACCTTCAGCATCTTCACTGTCTCCCCTCACTCCTGGGGAAGCTCCCTCTTTAAAGGCAACTGCCTTGTAAGAGACCACCTCTCTAAGATCACTGTGCTGTTAGGGAGTACAACATAGCCATGTGGGGTGGGGGGGGGATGGGGAGAAAGAGGAGGAGGGGGAAAGAGAGAGAGAGAGCACGCGACTGACCGACCAAGACCGTATAAAAGGGTATTCATGTGCCAGACATTTAAGTGAAGCCTTCTGGAATCTTCCATTCCAGCATAACCACCAATTGAATACAGCTGAGCAAATAACCAGCTGATGCACTGTGGCCATAAGAACTTCTCCCTTGAGCCATGCCAGATTTCCTGACCCACAGAATTATAACCAGATAAAATGATTTGTTGTTTTTTTTAGCCACTAAGTTCTATGCACCAGAAGATAAATTGAATGCCTGTATTCACTTTCAGCCCCCAGCACTCTGTCTTGTCTTCTTTTCCATGGGGCAGTTGGGCAAGAGCTCCCTCTACGGCTTTCACCTTTTCTCTGCTAGGATTCTCATCCTCTTTTCCTCTTCTTCCCAGAGGAGGAAGTGTCCTTCTTAATCACAACTGATTCTCACCCGTATTCTTGACCTACCTTACAGCCACTGGTCTATCTGAAATCTGGCCCCACTAGATGCCCCTGCTTAGATCTCTTCTGCATCAATGGGTGTCTGAATAACCTGCCTGAAAGATGAGCCCATCATGTTTTCTCAGCTGAAGTGTCATCCCGGGAGAATGAGTGGTGTTTTGCCTTCTGCCTTCTGCGGAGAAGGCTAGGAGGGTTCTGTGAGCGAGGCAGTCCTGGCTCGGGAGGAGGTGCACAGTTTCTTGGGGTTTTAGCGATGGTTCCAAAGGCCACATGGTGGCCTTTTTAGGGGATCAAGGCCCAGTGAAGGGGAGGGGTTGGAGGAGGGTACCTGGTACTGGAGAGATGCTTTTTGAGACTAGGAGAAGGAAGTGGTCTTTGCGAGTTTTCTGTGGGGGTATCAGATTGCATTTGAACTTGCCCCAGAGGTTGAAGGACCCCCAGATAGGGGTCATTCTAGAGTACTGGGGGAATTGACCAATGCCAAGGACCTTCTTTGTGGAAGGAGAGGACCCCAGCAGTAGTCTGGTCCACCGATCCTGCTTCGTTGGGAGCTCCATAAGGGAAGGGATTCTTGTCTGTTTTGTTTTATTGTATTCCCAGCACCTGTTACACTATTTGGGACAGAGAAGGTGCTTAAACAAAACCAAAGCAGTATGGTTCAAGACCAAGCTGTTGAATGAATTAGATGGAGCTACAGCTTGGGCAGATGGTGATCAGCGTATGCTAGGGACAGCAGGTATCCCCAAGAAGTGGTCAGGCCAAGAGCTCTCCTTTGGGTATACAGGTGAGTTTTCAGGACTGTGGTGTGACAGAGGAGGATGCCCCAGAGTGACTGAGATAGGATTTCCTGGCAAACTGGGTAGGAGATACGGGGCCAGATTTCACATGACTTAGAAGAAGTAATGTTAGGAGCCAACATTCATTGAACATTTATGATGCACCAGACATTCTAAGTGATTTTCATGGATTAATTTAAATCTCACAATAATCCTATGACATAGACACCTCTATATTTTTTCTTAAACAGAAGAGGCACAGAGAGGCTAAGTAACTTAAGGTCACACAACCAAGATATGAACCACCTGGATACTCTCACTCCATATACAAGATTTCTTACCCCAAGAGTCATGAAGCAAAGTCATACTGGTTATACCTGTTTCTCCACTAATTACTTGTTCAGTATTTTATATATATTTTAATTTTAATAGTAAAATAAAATGACATTTCTTACAGAACAGATGATTAAGGTTAGAAATAGAGAATTTTTTCCCCTAATAATAGAGTATCATACCTTGGAGTGGGCTCTGCTTTGCTTGCCACCCAGATAATATGTAGCTAGTCCCCTAACTAGTACCTGCTATGGGTCAGAATAATTCCTGAAAGGTAGCATTTGTAATGTGCTAGTAGCCCACATTTATCCAGTACTTACTATGTTCCAGGACTTTATAGGGTAAGTATTGTTGCCTCCACTTTAGAGATGACGGAGAAGCAAGGTTAAGTGAATTGCCTAAATGACTCCGGGCTGTCTCACTCCAGAGCTCATGGTTCTAACCACTGCTCTGCACAGAAGAGATTCAGCATGATCCACGTCATGTTGAAAGATCTGGTTTTCAGCAGAAACATGCATTCTTTGATTTTCTGGGAGGGAGCCATTTATATCAGGAAGAAGGCTTTAACAACCATGTTGTATGGTTGTGCATATATGTGCAATGTTTATAAATATAGTAAACAATTACAGTTATAATAAAACATTATACGTGTGTGTCCCCCACCCTCATAGTGCACTGTTTTTTGGGGGCAGTGGTCTGTTATCAGCAAAGGATCTGTAACTGGTGCTAATAGATTAGGTTGCTGGAACTTTGTCTTTATGAATCCTCCCTAACGGACCTTTATATCACTAAATTTAACCTGATGGTTACTGAAAGCAGCTTCCAAATTAACGAGCATTTTAACATCTTTTTGCTCATTGAATGAAGGTCTTTATTAAAAAATCAAGTACTGTTTTGGATCCACTGAAAATAATCTGGGGAAACTTGTTAAGAAGGGGTTGTTGAGGATCTGGTGAGAGGTTGTGTATCTCTGAGGATCTTGGCTGTGTTAGTTTCTGTAGTCAGACCCCTCCTCCACTTTCTGGCGCTGCTCTGCCTTCGTGCACAGGGCTTGTGGATTGAGCAGGACCACTCAGCTTTGTGGGTTCACTTGCCCCCCCGCCCCCCCTTTGGAAATTCTTCTGGCAACCTGCTAGGCGGGGGGAGCTGGTCTTAACCCCCTGGTCCCAGCACAGAGTGGTAGCTAAGAACAGAGGCTTTGAGACCAGGCATGTAAGTTGGAGTTCCTCTTCTACTTCTTACCAGTTGTGTAACTTTTGGAGAGTTGCTTGCCCTCTCTGGGGCTCAGTTCCTTCATAATACGGGGACACGTGGCTGAGGCTATGAGGTGCGGCATGCATATGAAGAGTGGGGACAGGGCTGGCACTCTGAGAGAGAATTACCCTGTGTGTTCTTTCAAAGCATCTCTCTTGAGTCCTGATTCTTTCTCTCCGTGTCCTCTGCCCAGTCCTTCCCCCATCCATGTGGGCTCAGGGGTCTACACTGCCCCATCCTACCCAAAGTCCTCCAGGCTCCAAAATGGACTCCTGTACCCTCCATCCGCCAAAATGAAGTCTCTGTCAGGGCAATTTAGGGATCCCAGTAATACAGTTTGCCCAGTGGTTGATAGGCCAGTCTCCCACAGAATCTTCAAGGTTGAATTTGTGCCCTGGACTGCAAAGTCCTATTTTCTATGTCCAAAAAAACTAGTTCTACAGATCTCTACCTCCTTTTCACAAACACCGTTACCACCTTACTTCAGGCCCTCATCACCTCCCACTGGACTCCTTCAGTAGCACCTTAGCGAGTTCCCATTCTCACACACACTATGAAACCCTGCTACTAGAACTGTCTTGTGGAAGCAAGCCTACCTACAGTCATGACATAGTACTGACTTGGCCCCAAATATGTAAAAAGTTCTGTATTGCACAAGAGCCATTCATATCAACATGGATCAGGTCAGATTCCAATATGCACATGCTGAAGGATGGTGGTGGTGGTGTGTAGTGAGTGGCCGTGGGTGGGGGGATTTCACGTAGAAAATGCTCGTCTGCCTAATGACCAGAGGAATGCATTTTAAAATATGCATAACGCAATATTTTACGTCTATTAAATTAGAGGAAAAAATCCTAATAATATCTAATGGTTGCAAAGTACTGATGAAACCAGTTCAATTGTATAAAACTGTTGATACTAAAAAATAGTGTAGCCCTTTGGAAAAATAATTTTGCAGTGTGTTTCACAGATATTTGTGGCCTTTGACCCAGAAGTCTCACTCTCAGAAAGTCAGTTTTAGGAAATAACGAAAAGAAGGAAAGGAAGCGATATGTATGGAGATAATAGTAAAATATCAATCTGTGAGGAAAGCGAATGTTCATCAGTGGACAAGATATAAACAATGATACATGAGTGTTATCCTGACATGAAAATAATAATTATAGACAAAAGTGGAAAACGTTTACCTACTAATGCTAGGTGAAACATCACAGAATTATTTACCACATAGCTGTAAGTATAGAAATACATGTCTCCATATGGGAAATAATTGCAGGAATGTAAACAAATGGAAACAATTGACATATGGACATGTGATTGGAGATTATTCTTTTCCTTTAAAAAATTTTTCCTATTGTTATGCTGTTTGTGTAATAAATAAAATAAGTAAGATTATAGAGGGAAACTGTAAGGACAGCGTCATGGATTCCATTTCCATTATGGAATGAAGGCCTTACATTTCAGCACATCTCCACAGCCCAGCACATCTGGCCCCACATCCCCAGCAGGTCGCATTTCCTATGACCCCAGGCTCCTGGTCCCCAGTCCACACCCCCATTTCGTCCCTTCCTCCCCAGCCTTCTCTCTTCCCAGATGCCCTCATCCTGACCATCTGCAGTTCTCCAAACATTATACCTTCGTGCTTTCCCCCCATTTCCTTGTCTAGAAGATCTTCATTCCCCTTTTCTTTTGAGCTCTGACACATCTTTAACAATCTGACTCAGAAGCTACCTCCTCTTCTTCCTTAAAGGCTTCCCACCTCATTCTTGCCTGAGCTAATCTTTCCTTTCTTTGTTGGGTAAAGGGCCAGATTCAGGTCTCTGTAGCCCTTTAGGATGTAAGCTTCTGATGGCAGGGACTGGGTCTTACTTTCTAATGTCCACAGATTTAGCTGATAATAGGTGTCACATGACTATCTCCTCCTCCTTCAATTTGTAAATCTGCCTGTTCAGGAAGAGCTAATACCTATTAGAAGGGGAGCAAGCAAACAGTCAAATAATGATACATCAGATGGGTTTTTTTTGGAATAATAAGTACAAAAATTGATAATTTCTTCAGGATTCAGTTTTGGAGACCAAAATGTTACTAACTTTGTTAATCAAACAGTAGTATTTTATATTTAAGTGATCTTTCTTTTTCTTTTAAATAAGGCTTTCAGTAATGATCTGAGTTTCTCTACAGACTCAGTGCCAATTGTTATAATAGTTCAAGAATGAGACAAATAATAACTGATATCCAGTAGCACATTATGGGCTACTTTTCTATTTATATCATTTTGATCCTCAAGAGAACCCTTAGTTTTTAGGAATGCATCTCATCTACGGCATGAGATCTTATTGTATTTCCGGAAAAATAAAAGGTGGAAGAAAACCCAGGCATGTTACATTCATTTATTCAGTCACTTAATCAGTAAATAATTTTGAGAATCTTTTGCTTGCTTGGGTCTTGCCTGCTAGGCTAGGGATACAGTGGTGAGCTGCTTCCACAGAGTCTAGTATGTTGGGGGAAATAGACAGTAAGCACGTAAACAGATGTTAACTATAAGAGAGGGTACTGGGTTGGAGAGTAGGGAGGGAGCAACATGGTGACCACATTCAGTTAGGATGATCAGGAGGGTCTCTCTGAGCAGGAGATCCTTCATTATAATTATATCAGAGTTTTGAACAATGAGATAGATCCAGCCAGCAGAGATTTGAGGAAAAGGAATCAATAAGTTCTCTGGGTTGGGCACTAGTGTGGAGTGTTGAAGGAACAGAGAACCAGGCAGTATAGTTTGAGATGAGTGAGCAGGAGTGAGTTTGGTGCAAGGTGAGTTTGGAGAGGCCATGCAGCACCTTGTAGGCCATGGTTAGTAGTTTGAAATTTAAGCACTTTAAGGGCAAGAAGATGTGGTTGGTGGCCTGCTAGATCCCTTTACCAGTTAGGCATACACATCCTCAGCTTCTGGTGGTATTGGTTTCTTAGGGCTCACTGATATATCCTTCTCCAGAAATTTACCTCTACCGGTGGGAGCTGCTTTGCCCAGAAATGCCTGGGAATTTATGCCCTTTCCCCCTTGGGGGTAGCCCGCAATTAACGAGTGACTGATACAGATGTCCCTTGCTTCAATATGCGGCATGAATGTAGTGCTTCTCACACTCCAGAGCTCCCCCATGAGATCAGGCTGAAGTTAGGCTTCACTGAAACCACTTCTTAGCGTCTTCTCCAGCTTCTGCCCCCTCGTGGCAGGATTCTCCTGTGATCGCTTACTTGCACAAGGACCCTTGTCTCAGTGTCTGCTTCTCACAGTGATGATTATTAGACTGTGAGTTCCCTGAGGGCAGGGGCTGCACCTGTCTTGTTCACTTTTAGATGGAAGATGTGAATGGGAGCATAACATGATCTGATCACCTTAAAAAATTCTGTGACTTTTGCTTGTGTGTGTGTGTGTGTGTGTGTGTGTGTGTGTATGTGGAGGAGGAGGAGGAGGAGAGGGAGAAAGCAGAAGTAGGAAGACCAGTTGGAGGCTATTCCAATATTTTAGGTACAATATGACTATGGCTTGAATTATTTAAGTGAGAGGATCTCTACTTGGCAAAGATTTTTATCCACAATTATACTTAGAAAACTCCCCTTCCATCAGGGAATTTGCGAGTGACCTTAGGCAGATGAATGTTAATAAAAGAATAATGCATTATGGTACATAATGGGAGGAATATATGAAAGATCAAATGCTCATTAAGACTCTGAATCCATATATGAGCGTTTAGTACAGAAATAAAGAGAGTTGGTCTTTAGCTTAATTACTGAAGTTAGTCACAGGTCCTTGGGGGGACTATAATTTCTAAGATCTGTTTGACTCTGGGATAAAAGTGACAATTTGAAAATGGCTCTTGCTGTTCTTTCCACTTTGGGCTAGTAAATGCATCTGATTTGCATCTATTTCTTGGAGGCATTGGGGATTTATGTGTCTCCCTTGAATGCTCCTCAAATTCCTCTCTTTTTGTTAACCTGCAAATCAGGATGTAATAATAATCAGACTCTGATTGTTTTAACAAATGCAGCACATGATGAATGCCAGGATAGTTAGAAAAGCTAAGGCCAGGTATCCTAGGAAACATGATAACCAAGAAGAAGAAAAATGCTTTAAAGGATTATCCTTTCATGCAAATATTTATATAGTGAAAGAGCTGAACAAAAGGCAGCAAAATAACTGAAGGCAGTAGTTTTCTATCCTCTTGTGACAGCCCATGCTTCGAGGATCTGAAATCTCTTTTGCGAAAGCATACTGGTATCTGCCCTTTAGAGGAAGTTGTGTCAGATGATTCACAGCAGGCCTGAGGCCGGGCAGAGAGGAGGCATTGGGTGCTCTGCTTTTCCCTTGCAAAACTGAGCCAGGCAGGGTGTGGGGTGGGCCAGCAACTCAAGCTAATAAGTGGAAGGAGCAATCCTGAGATCCACTGTGGAACAGTCAGTGATCTGAGCTCCCCTGTGGAGGACAAAGTCCCCATGCTTTCTCCCTGACTATCCAGGGGGCACCCTGGCAGCCACCCATCTCTCTGCTCCATCCCTAAGACTGCCAGGCCCGAACCAGTGTTAGGGTTTCTTTAGATAGTAAGAGTTCTCTTGCAGAGTTCCAACCCCAGAGGGACACAGGTCATCAATAGAAAAGATGGGGGTGGTAGACTCATCCTTCCAGGCCAGCATGAAACATCATCTGAATTCTGTTCTGAGTACTTTTAATCACCAGGGGAATAAAAGTTAGTTGGAGAAGGATTAAAGCCTATGACTTTACACTTTATGCCCATCTGTTCATTTACTCCGCAGGGAGTAATACTCTGTATGCACACATAATGTGCAGGCCGAGTACTGTTTTCTGTCTTCAGAGACTAAGATGGATGGATGGCGATGGTCCCACCTTCCAGGAGCTCAGTTTTTCCAAAATGTAGAATCATGAGAGCCTTTAAAAAACACATTTCCTGGGCTCCCACCCAGAATTGGATTAGAAACTTTGTGGGTTAGAAACACCGACATTGGTGTTTTCTAATAAAGCTCTCAGGTGGTTTCACTGTGCAGCTAAGTTTGAGAATTTAGTTCTAGAGAGATAAAATGAGTTTGAGTTTGATCAAACCTTGGATTTGGTCTAGAGAGATGTAATACATCCTTGGAGAACTATAATCCCTGCCCCCTGGATTTATAGTTAAGGGGTTATGGCCTAGATTCTGAAACCTATCCCAGATATTCTCAACAGGGGATGATTTTGTCCCCACTCTCCCCCCAGAGGCATTAGAGACTATCTGGAGACATTTTTTTTTTTTTTTTTTTTAAAAAAAGGGGAAGAGAGTGCTACTGGCATCTAGTGGATAGAGGCCAGGGATGTGCTAACTATCCTATAAGGCACAGGATGGTGCCCCCAGCAAAAAATTGACTGAAAATGTCATTAGTACTGAGGTTGAGAAATTTTGGTTTAGTCTTTTTGTTTTTAATTTGAATTCAGGGTAGTAGACATATAGTGTAGGATTGGGTTCAGGAATAGAATTTAGCGATTCATCACTTACATATAATACCCAGTGCTCATCCCATCAAGCGCCCTCCTTAATATGCCCATCACCCATTTAGCCTATCCCCCCCCACCTCCCCTCCAGCAACCCTCAGTTTGTTCTCTTTATTTAAGAGTCTCTCATGTGTTGCCTCCCTCTCTGTTTGATCTTATTTTATTTTTCCTTCCCTTCCCCTATGTTCACCTGTTTTGTTTCTTAAATTCCACATGAGTGAAATCATATATTTTTCTTTCTCTGACTGACTTATTTCGCTTAGCATAATACCCTGTAGTTCTATCCATGTTGTTTCAAATGGCAAGATTTCATTCTTTTTGATCGCTGCGTAATATCCCATTGTATATATATACACTACATCTTCTTTATCCATTCATTAGTTGATGGACATTTGGGCTCTTTCCATAATTTGGCTATTGTTGATAGTGCTGCTGTGAACATCGGCGGTACATGTGCCCCTTCATATCAGCCTTTTTGTGTTCTTTGGATAAATACCTAGTAGTGCAATTGCTGGGTCGTAGGGTAGTCCTACTTATAACTTTTTGAGGAACCTCCATACTGTTCTCCAGAGTAGCTGTACCAGCTTGCATTCCCACCAACAATGGAAAAGGGTTCTCTTTCTCCACACCCTAATCAACCTCTGTTGTTTCCTGAGTTGTTAATTTTAGTCATTCTGACAGGTGTGACGTGGTACCCTTGAGGTTTTGATTTGTATTTCCCTGATGCTGAGTGATGTTGAACATCTTCTCATGTGTCTGTTAGCCATCTGAATGTCTTCTTTGGAAAAGTGTCTATTCATGTCTTCTGCCTATTTCTTAACTGGATTAT
Organism: Ursus maritimus; assembly: GCF_017311325.1. Taxonomy (NCBI): domain Eukaryota; kingdom Metazoa; phylum Chordata; class Mammalia; order Carnivora; family Ursidae; genus Ursus; species Ursus maritimus. Next base: position 57,012,068 of record NW_024426663.1, on the reverse strand, counting down.
TTGGTTTTTGGGTGTTGAGTTTGATAAGTTCTTTATAGATTTTGGATACTAACCCTTTATCAGATATGTCATTTGCACATACCTTGTCTCATTCTGTTGGTTGCCTTTTAGTTTTGTTGAGTATTTCCTTTGCCGTGCAGAAACTTTTTATCTTGATGAAGTAGTTCATTCTTGCTTTTGTTTCTTCTCTTGCCGTCGGAGGTATGTCTAGTAAGAAATTGCTGCGGCTGAGGTCAAAGAGGTTGCTATGTGTGTTCTCTAGGATTTTGATGGCTTCCTGGCTCACATTTAGGTCTTTCATTCATTTTGAATTTATTTTTGGGTATGGTGAAAGAAAGTGGTCCAGTTCATTCTTGCCTGTCCCTGTCCAGTTTTCCCAATACCATTTGTTGAAGAAATTGTCTTTTTTCCACTGGATATTCCTTCCTGCTGTGCTGAAGATTATTTGGTCATACAGTTGTGGGTCCATTTCTGGGTTCTCTGTTCTGTTCCAGTGATCTGCGTGTTTGTTTGTGTGCCATTATCATACTGTCTTGATGATTACAGCTTTGTAATACATCTTGAAGTCTGGAATTGTGATGTCTCCCACTCTGCTTTTCTTTTTCAACATTATTTTGGCTATTCAGGTTTTTTGTGGTTCCATACAAATTTTAGAATTGTTTGTTCTGGGTCTGTGAGAAATGCTGGTGTTATTTTTATTGGGATTGCATTGGATGAGTAGAGTGCTTTGGGTAGTATAGACATTTTAACAATATTTATTCTTCCAATTCATGAGCATGGACTGTTTTTCCATTTCTTTGTGTCATCTTCAATTTCTTTCCTAAGTGTCCTATAATGTACAGTGTAGTGTTCTGCAGTGTATAGATCTTTCACCTCTGATTAGGTTTATTCCTAGGTATCTTCTGGTTTTTGGTGCAGTTGTAAATGGGATTTATTCTTTGATTTGTCTTTCTTCTGCTTATTATTGGTGTATACAAATGCAACAGATTTCTGTATGTTGATTTTATATCCTGTGACTTTGCTGAATTCATGTATCAGTTCTAGCAATTTTGGTGGAGTCTTTCTGGTTTTCTACATGGAGTATCATGTTGTTCGTAAAGAGTGCAAGTTCGGGATAGGCTGGTGATGGGTATTAAGGAGGGCACGTATTGCATGGTGCACTGGGTGTTATATGCACGTAATGAATCATGGAACTTTACATCAAAAACTTGGGATGTACTGTATGGTGACTAACATAATAAAAATTTTTTTTATATATAAAAAAAATTTAACTTCTTCCTTGCCTTTTTGGATGCTTTTTATTTTTTTCTGTAGTCTAATTGCTAGGCTAGGACTTCTAGTACTATGTTGAACAACAGTGGTGAGAGTGGACATCCCTGTTGTGCTCCTGACCTTAGATGATATTAGCTGTGGGTCCTTCGTTTATGGCCTTTATGATGTTGAGGCATGTTCCTTCTATCCCTACTTTTTGAGGTTTTTTGTTTTTTTTTATCAACAAAGGATGCTGTATTTTGTCAGATGCTTTTTCTGCATCTATTGAGAGTTTCATGTGGTTCTTATCCTTTCTATTATTTATGTGGTGTATCATGTTGATTGATTTGCAGATATTGAACCACCCTGGCAGCCCAGGAATAAATTCCAGTTGATTGTGGTGAACAGTCCTTTTAATGTACTATTGGATTCATTAGCTAATATCTTGTTGAGAAGTTTTGCATCCATATTCATCAGGGATATTTGTCTGTAATTCTCCGTTTTAGTGGGGTCTTTGTCTGGTTTTGGAGTCAAGGTAATGCTGGCCTCATAGAATGAGTTTGGAAGTTTTCTTGCATTTTTATTTTTTTGAAACAGCTTCAGAAGAATAGGTGTTAATTCTTTAAATGTTTAGTAGAATTCTGCTGGAAAGCCATGTGAGCCTGGACTCTTGTTTGTTGGGAGACTTTTGAGTACTGATTCAGTTTCTTTGCTGGTTGTGGGTCTGTTCAAATTGTCTGTTTCTTCCTGTTTCAGTTTCCAGTTTATATGTTTCCAGGAATTTATCCATTTCTTCCAGATTGTCCAATTTGTTGGCATATAATTGCTCGTAATATTCTCTTATAAATGTATTTCTGTGATGTTGATGATCTCTCCTCTTTCATTCATGATTTTATTTGGGTCATTTGTCTTTTCTTTTTGATAAGTCTGGCTAAGGGTTTATCAATTTTGTTAATTCTTTCAAAGAACCAGCTCCTAGTTTCGTTGATCTGTGCTACAGTTTTTTTCGATTTCTATGTCATTTATTTCTGCTCTTAATCTTAATTATTTCCCTTCTCCTGCTGGTTTTAGGCTTTATTTGCTTTTCTTTTTCCAGCTCCTTTAGATGTAAGGTTAAGTTGTGTATTTGAGACTTTTCTTGCCTGTTGAGAGAGACTGGTATTGCTCTGTACTTCCATCTTATGACTCCCTTTGCTGCATCCCAAAGGTTTTGGACTGGATTGTTGTGTTTTCATTTTCATTTGCTTCCATGTATTTTTTAATTTCTTCTTTAATTTCCTGGTTAACCCATTCAGTCCTTAGTAAGATGTTTTGTAATCTCCATGTATTTGTGGTTTTTCCAATTTTTTCTTGTGTTTGACTTAAAGTTTCATTGCGTTGTGGTCTGAAAGTATGCACAGTTATGATCTCAGTCTTTTTGTACTGGTTGAGACCTGATTTTGGATGCAGTATGTGATCTGTTTTGGAGAATGTTCCATGTGCACTCAGAAAGAATGCGTATTCTGCTGCTTTAAGATAAAATGCTCTGAATATATCTGTGTAGTCCCATCTGGTCCATTGTGTCATTCAAAGCCATTGTTTCCTTGTTGGTCTTCTGCTTAGATGATCTCTCCATTGTTGTGAGTGGGGTGTTAAAGTCCCCTACTATTATTGTATTATTATCAATGAGTTTCTTTAAGTTTGTTATTAATTGATTTATATATTTGGCTGCTTCCATGTTGGGGGCATAAATATTTACAGTTGTTTGATCTTCTTGTTGGATAGAGGCCCCCCCTTTATTATGATATAGTGTCCTTATTCATCTCTTAGTCTTTGGTTTAAAATCTAGTTTTTCTGACAGAAGTATGGCTACTCCAACTTTCTTTTGAGGTCCATTAGCATGATAGATGGTTCTCTACTCCCTCACTTTCAATCTGGAGGTGTCTTTGGCTCTAAAATGAGTCCCTTGTAAGCAGAATATCGATGGGTCTTGGTTTTTTATCCTTTCTGATACCCTGATATGATTAGAGCATTGAGTCCATTTATAGTTAAGGTAATTATTGATAGCTATGAATTTAGTGCCATTGTATTACCTGTAAAGTTGCTGTTCTTGTAGATTGTGTCTGTTGCTTTCTAGTCTTTTTTGCTTTTGGTCTCCCTTTCCTGCTTAAAGGGGTCCCTTTAGTATTTCTTGCAGAGCTGGTTTAGTGTTCATATACTCATTTAGTTTTTGCTTGTCTTGGAGACTCTTTATCTCTCCTATTTTGAATGACAGCCTTGCTGGATAAAGTATTCTTGGCTGCATATTTTTTGCATTTAGCATATTGACTATATCATGCCAGTCTTTTCTGGCCTGCCATGTTTCTGTGGACAGGTCTGCTGCTACCTTACGTGTCTACCCTTGTAGGTTAAGGACCTTTTATCCCTAGATGCTTTCAGAATTCTCTCTTTATATTTTGCAAGTTTCACTGTGATACGTCTTGGTGTTGACTTGTTTTTGTTGAATTTGAAGGGAGTTCTCTATGCCTCTTGGACTTGAATGCCTGTTTCCTTCCCCAGATTAGGGATGTTCTCAGCTGTAATTTGTTCAAATAAACTTCTGCCCCTTTTCCCCTGCTCATCTTCTTCTGGGACTCCTATGATATGGATATTATGATATTATGATTATGATATTGTGGAGTCACTGAGTTCCCTAAGTCTTTATTCGTGATCTATCTTTCCCTCTTCTTTTTCAGCTTCACTGTTTTCCATAATTTTATCTTCTATATCACCTATTGGATCCTCTGCTTCTTCCATCCTGATTGTGATTACATCCAGTCAGTTTTGGATCTCAGTTATAGCATTTTTTATCTTGCCCTGACTAGTTTTTAGGTCTTTTTGCAGCCAGGGTTTCTCTGGTGCCTACTATGCTTATTTCAAGCCCAGTCAGTATTCTTATGACTGTTATTCTAAATTCTTGTTCAGATATATTGCTTATATCTGTTTTGAGCAAATCCCTGGCTGTGATTTCTTCTTGATGTTTCTTTTGGGGAGAAATCTTCCTTCTTGTCATCATGCTAGGTTTCTGTCTTTTGTCTATTAAGAAAGCTTGTTCTGTTTCCTGGTCCTGATAGTAATACTATATTAAGAAGGGGTCCTACACTGACCAGGGCCTGGTGCTTCAAGAAGTATTTCTGGTGTATGCCGTGGGCACTCTGCTGTTGCGTTTTGGCTGTTCTTTCCCACAGGTCACTCCTATACAGAGTTCCTCTTTGCTTGCAGTGGGGAGTGTTTGGCCCTTTAACTAAATGTGCTTTGATTTGTTGGTTAAGATAAGCCTAATTTAAAAAAATTAAAAAAAGAGCCCTGATCCAAGAAAAGAGAAAAGGAAAAGGGACTAAAAAGCAAGTATACAAACAAAAACTATAAACCTTATTCCAAAGAATAAGAAAGAAAGAAGGAAAAAAAAAAAAAGAAAAAAGAAGGCTGATCCAAAAAACAAGAAAAGGAAACAAGCAAACAAACCAACCAACAAACATAAAAGTATAAGCCTGATACCAAAGGAAAAAAAAAAAAAAAAGCAAACAAGCAAGCAAGCCTGATCCTATCCCACCAGAACAGAAGCTGACTCTTTGGAGCACTCTTTGATCAGCAGACCTGGTACATGCAGGGGTTCCTGTGTTGGTGTTCTGGGGGAGAGGCCTGCTGGGCTGGCTCACAGTCAGACCTGCCCTTGTAAAGATGCCCCTGCCAGGCAGGGGGCTGGGGTTTGGTTTAAATGACTCTAGTCTTCACTGGAGGTGCTGTGTTTCTCTCTGAAGTCTGACTGTACTGGTGGCCAGGGTGGAAGATGGCATCACCCCACCCTCTTATCCCCAGGGAGGGGAACTCACGGCCACTTCTGTTCAGGAGGCCCTCACAGAAAAGCAGTCTCCTCTCCTGTGTCCCAGGCTTTCATCAGATCCCTGCCTTCAACCTGTCTGTGCCTGGCCTTTGACTCGCCTGGCACCACAGTTCTCCTGTGTTTGTCTCTGGCTGGTGGCTGGGATTTAAAACTCCAAATTAAGAATCAACAATTGTTGGAGAAGATGTGGAGAAAGGGGATCCCTCCTACATTGTTGGTGGGAATGCAAGTTGGTACAGACACTCTGGAAAACAGTGTGGAGGTCCCTTAAAAAGTTAAAAATTGAGCTACCCTGTGACCCAGCCATTGCACTACTGGGTATTTACCCCAAAGATACAGACGTAGTGAAGAGAAGGGTCGTATGCACCCCAATGTTCATAGCAGCATTGTCCACAATAGCCAAAGCATGGAAGGAACCGAGATGCCCTTCAACAGATGACTGGATTAAGAAGATGTGGTCCATATATACAATGGAATATTACTCAGCCATCAAAAAGAACGAATTCTCAACATTTGCTGCAACATGGATGGCACTAGAGGAGATAATGCTAAGTGAAATAAGTCAAGCAGAGAAAGACAATTATCATATGATTTCTCTCATCTATGGGACATAAGAATTAGGAAGATCGGTAGGGGAAGAAAGGGGGGTAATGAGAAGGGGGAATGAAGCATGAGAGACTATGGACTATGAGAAACAAACTGAGGGCCTCAGAGGGGAGGGGGGTGGGGGAATGGGATAGACCAGTGATGGGTGGTAAGGAGGGCACGTATTGCATGGTGCACTGGGTGTTATACGCAACTAATGAATCATCGAACTTTACATCGGAAACCGGGGATGTACTGTATGGCGACTAACGTAATATAATAAAAAAACATTAAAAAAAAACAAAAAAACTCCAAATCTTCGAGGGCCTGGCAAGGTGCGGACCACTCTGCTCTCCTAGAGAAGAGCTTGGCAGTGTTGCGCCGGACACCGTTCTGTCCCAAGAAAGCAGTCACATGGCGCGGGGCAGGCACGGTGGCTGGAGTCTGTTGTAACGCACAGCGTAAAGCTGCCACCAGGTTATCTGCCCTCTGAGCGCTTCTCTGGCCCCTGCTGCTGGATGGCTCCTGGATGGTTCCCAGCAGGCCTTTTGTCCTTGGAGAGGCAAAATACCCTCTTCCAAATGTACTCCAGGATGGGGAGCCATCTCTCCCAGTGCAACCCAGGGGATCCCCACACCACAGCGCCTTGTGTGAACCCTAGGCACTGCTGCTCTCTCTCCCGTTCTCTCCCTGTCTCCCTGACTTCACTCCTCGAAAAGGGTTCCCTCCTCTTTGAGGCTCTGTGGCTTTTCTCTCCCCCCAGTTCATGGCTCTGAAACTCATATCTGCCATGTTCTCTCCCTCCAATTGTGTAGATTGTTTTCTTAATTCTCAGGTCGATTTCCTAGTTGTTCAGAATGATTTGATGTTGATCTAGCTATGTTTGAGGGACGAGGCAAGCTCAGGGTCCCCCTACTCCTCTGCCATCTTAACTCTTCCCTCGATCCTGGTTTAGTCTTAAGGATCGTTCTACTTGTAAGGCCAACATGGCAAACAGCTTCCATTAGCTAACTCTTATTATGCACTTACTATGTTCTAGCTGCGTTATGTGTGTTAAGAAACACTGTTTATTAGGTATTATTTGCGCTCATTATAGAGTTAAGGAAACTGAGGCCCAGGGATGAAATAATTTGTCGGAAGTCACATATCTAGTAGGGGAAGGACTTAGGACTTGAACAGTCACAGTCAGGATTCCAGACACAACATTGTACTGCTGCCCAACAGGTTCTCTTTCTCCTCTGAGAGTTTTTCCAGGCAGAAAAGGGATACATGCATACTTGGATTAGTCCTTCTTAAGACTTGCTCTTGAGAAAAACAAAACTTCCTTTTCCTATGCAAAAGATAGTCACTCTGAGCTGAGAGATTAATGGACATTGATAATTATTGTGCTGTGTGGTCAGGCGAGGGCTATGACGTGCTGAGAGGAATCCCCAAAGAGGACGCTGATTGATGCTTTCGACACCAGTGGATCCCAGCAGTGTTTGGCAGCTACTGGGCATCCTGCAGCGCAGTTTGGGGTCGTGCCTGACCGGGCAGACTGTGTTTGTGACAACTCTGATCTTCTTAACTCTGAGCATCTGGTAAAATGATGCCTCAGCAGGAAAACGCAGTGGGAGAATGTCTGCTTAGAGCATGTGAGTGTCTGAATGGACTCTCATACGTCCTCCAGAAAGCGCTGGTGTCCCCAGATCCCCTTTGCTCACTGTCCCCGTGCTCTGTGCAGACAGGAAATGAAACAGAGCCCCAGCAGAGGTCATCTTCCCTCTCTCACGCGTCCCTCCCCATGGTCGTTGCATTTGGGTGAGGGTGCAGCCAGCTGTGCGTCTGCCGCTGGGCCTCCTTGTGTGTTTTAACACGGACTTCAGTCAGTAGGCTGTTGAGCGTCAGGGCCCCCCTTACCTGGAAGGCTGCTGCAGCCAGCAGGCCAAGCAACTTAATGCGGGCCACATACTTCCTAACTGGAGAACTTGAGCAGGCAGGTCCCCAACCGTAACACTGTGTTGTGACCCAACACGTTCTGTTTTCTTCTCCTGGGAGTTTTCCCAGGGAGAAAAGTGGGCTCTTTTACTGCATGGCTGGAAAATGTGCACACAGTGCACATCACAGTGGTGATTTTTGGAAGAAAGAAGCAGAAGGACTTCTGCTGGGGTTAGAGGCCCTGGCCAGTGTGAAACAGAGTGGTGATGTGAGTGGAATCGCCCCCTGCCCCAGCTTGTCCCTCCCTCCTTGGCGTTATTCTCCAAGAGGAACCTATGGGTACAGTCTGTGTACTTCTGGGCCCCCTGTCTATGAAAAAATCTTGAAATGAAGTTGACAGCATGGAATTGAGGTTCATGGAGGACACCGACTTGGTGTGTTATATTTTTTGGTAGAGATTTTCTATTTTTATTAAGAACACTGGCTGTTGGCAAAGAATTTACAATCTCCAGTCTTGGCTGGGCTGTTGGCTCTACTGTTCAGCTGTCTCTTCCATCTCCCACGGAATTTTTCCCCAGTTTTTTTTTTCCCCACTTTTTTTCAGGCTGCCTTCCACCTCAGAGGGTGATTCTGCTTCCTATTTATAGAGAAGTTGAGGCTATTAATATGAATTCCTTCAACTTTTATCCTTTTGGTAGTCATTAGTGCTATTTGCCAAACAGCTTCATTTTTCTCTCCTTTCAACATATGGCAGGGTTATACTTCCTGGCTTCTCTCATGGTGTTGTGGGTGATGTGACTAATTGTTGATGGTGAGTTGTAAGTGGAAACAATGTCTGTCACTTCTAGGTGGAAGCATTTCCTTGCCGGTGTGGGACCCTCCATTGCTGGAGTTCCCTTTGGCTGGGTGGGACCATTGGAGGGCGTAGCTGTCCTATTAGCCTGGGTTCCTAAGTGAATTCTCTTCCAAGATGGGAACAGGTTGAGCAATAAATAAGGTTTCTTTCATTAAAAGCCACTTTAACTTTGGCTTTGCTTGTCAGTGGAGCTTAATGACACCTGTCTTTATTAATCTCATGTCCCTTTTGCCCAAGTTGCATCCATACCCACCGTGTTTGCCTTCCAGCCTTTCTCAGAGGAAAAGCTGTCTCTGCATCTTTCCTCATCTTTACAACTACTTCTGATTAAAGTTCTCCAGTGGCTTCCTCTTATTCTTGAAAAAAAAAATGAGAACAAAATTCTTTAGCATGGTCTAGGAGCCTCTGCATGGTCTGGTCCCTGCCTGCTTCTTTACATTCATCCCACACCCCAGTCTTCCCTGTGCCTTCCAGCGCACCACATTCACCTTCTTTCAGTTTCTCTTATATGCTATGTTTTCTCTTACCACAGGGCCTTTGAATATGCTTTGAACATGTTCTCTCCTGTAGAAATGTCCTCCCCACATCTTTATTCTTTAGCTCTCAGAGCAAGTATGACTTCCTCAGAGAAGCCTTCATTGACCTCCGTGATTAGGTGACATCTAACTTTAGAAATTATAATATTATGGTCTTTTCTTTTATAACACTTCAAATCCAGCATCACAATTGATTGGTGTGATGTGTTGATTACCATCTGTCTTTCCCATGACAGCTGACATCATGTCCTTTTTATTCAGCACCGTGTCCCCAGTCATTAGCATAGCATGCTTTGTAGGCACTCACTGAAAGCTTGTGGAAGGCATGAGGGAGGAAAGACAGCCATATTGTCCAGTGTGGCACCCATTGCCCACGTTCGGCTTTGATATTTGAATTAATTCATTTAAAAAATACTAAGAATTCAGTTCCGTAATTACCTTAGCCACATTTCCAGTGCTCGCTAGCCATGCATAAGAAGCTAGCACCTACCATGTTAGACAGCAGAAAATAGAACATTTTGCATCATCACAGAAAATTCCCTGGGATAGTGCTGCCAGGATAAAGTCCAAGTGGCTGTGTAATGAAACACCCTCAAGGATTTGGTTCTGAGAAGCTTTCCAGTCTGCTCCTTTCCCACAGTGATACAGCCGTAGGAAAGCACTTGTTCCCCTGTAAACATAGCTCCATCCATGCCACTCTCTCTCAGGTATCTGTGACTTCTCACCTTTCACTTCCCTCTGCCTAAATTGTCCTCCCTCGCTTCTCTGCTACATGGACATCCCATCCAGTACCTTTCAACCTTTTCGCCCCATGTCAAGTATTTCCGCTTCTGGGAAGCTTTTCCTGGGGGTCCCAACTGAGCTGGTCACTGCTTCCTTGGCCTCCACTCTGCCCCTTCCTATTTCTGTTTGTCCTGTTCAGACAAGATTGTAATGGTGGTTCACACTTCTCTCTCTTTTGCTAGATGAACCCCTCAAAAGTGAGGCCTGGGTCTTGATGTTCTGAGTCTCCCCCGTGCTCAGCATAGAGTTGGTGGTATAGTGGAAACAGTGACTGTTTGTTAAATGATGCCTAAGTAAGTGAATGAAAACCATAGGGGATATTTTCTCCTTTGTACAATGGTGTGGAGAAAAAGGGAACCCTCCTTTCATTCCTTCTCCCTCCCATGGCCCTGTCCCAGGGCTTTATTTCATATGAGACTAGCTTTCTGAGCCAGGAATCACCTAGGAGCTTGGCAGAGTCAGGAAAGGGCACCGTTCAGAGTCTGGAAGGCTCAGCAGAGTGGAGCTACTCCTTTAGGAGAGTGGGGAGTCTCATCGGTTGGGAGGAAAGATGGCCAGTGCCATGCTTAGGTTCCACAAACCAAGCCGCAGGCCAGGACACTAGAGAGCGGGGGCCACCTGCAAGTCTGAAAGTGACTGCTGTGAACTCTGCTTTGCTCAGTTAGCGGAGTGCAGAGGCTGCTGCTGCTGCTGCAGTCATAGCATCCCTGACCCCACCTTACCTACCACCCCATGGCTCTTCGAGGGCACCCCCCTTGGGATGCCCAGCAGGCTGATCAGTGTCTATAGAGCTCACAGGCAGTGGCTGAAACAACGTGTCGGATTGAACTACCCCCTTACTGGTGATATTGCCTGATAATAGACATGGTCTCTGCAGTGGGACTAACGTAATTTTGTAAAAAATATTCATGTGTTCTCCTTTTTTTTTTTTTTTTTTTAATAGTAGATCTTTGCTTAGTTGTGTCCAAAGCAGCCTCCATCTCCTCTCTCGGTAGAGTTAAGCCTTCTGCTATGCAAAATAGGACCTTCTGGGTCCCTTTGTCCTGTTCTCCTGTGGCATTTGAGCTTGAATGACATAGTCTACAAAGTTCTTTCAGTGAATAGGAGATTTATATGATCCCCATAAGGCAGACCTGGAGTCAGGAAGAAGCAAGGGACAATGTAGGGGAAAGAAAGGAAGATAACATCCCTGCGAGCCTAGAGATGAAGAAGGAATTAAGAGGAGAGGGAGGGAGGGATGAGAGTGAAGGGTTCAGATATGCGTCTTCAGTTAGTCACGTTGAAGAGAGCACCAAGGATTGTGTCTGGACTCTGTGACCAGCCACTCAACAATGACCACTTGCTAGGCACGGGGCTCCCTTTATGAGAGTGGCCTGGGTCCAGCTGAGCCTAAATGGATTTTGAGACTGATCGGGTCTTCCCTGTTGGTGGAGCTGGAAGTCCCCTAAGCATTTGTTTAGAGTGGATATGCAGAAAGAGAAGAGTGCCTTTAAGAAAGGTATTAGGCATGGTTCCATGGGGCCAGCGATAGGTAGAAATGGAGAAGACAGCAAGATGTCAGCTAGTCACATTGGCCCTGAAGGAGAAGACCAAGGCTTATCCACGGCGGGCTGCGGCCAAAGCTGGAGGGATTGGTTTCTTTATCTGTGAGGCACAAGTATGATTGCTTCTGAGGTTACGTGTGACTCATCATGAGGAGAGAAGCCTCTTTGCTTCTTCATATGGCAGCCATGGCTTCTGAAGGGACCGTAACCTGTTAAGGCTGGGATGGACTGAGATGGGTGACACGTGTGTGTTAAGTAACATGAGCATGGACGCTAAGTCAGAGCAGTGTGCGTAGGTACTGCTTCATTCATCCCCACGGCTGATGGGCCCGACGCCGTTTGAGGCACACTTACTTTATCCCATTCGATTCTTACCATAATCCCATGAAGTAAGTATTATTATCCAAACTTTATAGGTGAGACAAGTGAGACATAGAGAGGCTAAGTGACTTGCTCAAGTGACTCCATTAGTAAGTGGTTGGACCAGGATTAACCTCAGAGGGCACCTTCTGAGCCACTTTTCCAACACTGTCTTCCAAACACAATGGTTTATATTTCATATGACACATCTGCCTGGATTTTGGGGGAGGCTGAGTTACCCTCTTAGAACAGAAGTCATGGAGAACAACCATATCCTCACAAGGCCTTTTGTCTTTTCTGGAAGGATTTTAGGCTATAATGACAATGCCCTTACCCAATGGGAAGTTTCTAGCATTTTCTAGGGAGAAGACAAAGGAAAAGTTAGGGAGTATCTCTGGAAAAAGAAAGGACGCCCCCCGCCCCCCATTCCAAGGAAGGGGGACATCATTGAATGACAGAAATGATGCTTCCCTGTGGAACTCCAGAGGAACTTTACTGTTTGCAGAGCATTTCCTCCCGTATCAATTCATTTGAAAATTCATAGAAAATGGAAGCAAATCTTATATGCCCATTTTACAGATGGGGATGAGACTCAGCTTCAAAGACTTGCCCAAGACCACGTGGTTAGTAAGTGAAAGAATCATGCTAAAAATCTGGTTTCCTGATACTACTTCATGATTCTTTTCTCTTTACTGGTGGTTTCTTGTGCAATGGTGGGATAATTGTCTTGATCTAATGGAGGCTGACAACGACTGAGCCAGCCAGAGGACCAGACATTAGTGTGGTGCCTGAAGAGAGGCAGACGTTCGGGTGAAGGACATGATCCAGGGCTCATTACCAACCACAGGGCAGCGCCCACTTCATTTAGATCTATGCGTTTCATAGATCGTATAGGCCGATTCTACATGAGAGTTACCCAAAGACTTGTACATGGAAAACGAGTTTCATCAGTGTTCATGAGAAAGAGTTCTGTGGTCAAGTAATACATATTGTACCCTTTTTCTTTTAACTAGAGTAGCAGTGCATATTAAAAGCTCTGTAATGTCTTTAAGCAAAGAAATCTGTTTGGCTCTACTTAACTGAAGATCTCCAAATTTATTTGAACAAAACACCATTTTTTAAGGTCATTCTTAGTAGCAGCCCATGAAACTGCCAGCAGCAACTAGTTTGCTTTAATTACTGAATTAGTGGTTTGATTTGATATCATGGAGACTGAGGAATTTTTTATGGTTCTATATTCCAGCCTTAAAGCTATTATATATATCAGGTGTAAAGGCAATGTATTTGTAAATAGGCTTTGATGCTGGTCATTTCATAACTCAAGGACCCAGGGTTAGATTGTGCCCATGGAAGCTGCTGAAGTTCATAAATTAAAAATGAAATCTCATTATAATATTAATACATCTTTTTAGTATTAGGTATTTTCACCATAATTCATGATAGAATAAATGTCAAGGAAAACTGTGTCTGTCTGCTGTTACATAATGGCATACATGGTTTGAGAGAATTTACCCATTGGAGGTCTTTAAAATGGGCAAGGCTGACTTTTTATGCAGGTGGTTTTTCATCTTACCACCTATGGGTTGCTGCAGACACTTGACATTCATGATGGATATTTCCTGAGACCTTTATGACTCTCCTAATTGGCAAATACCACTAAATAATTTCCCTCATAAAACCTTTTTATTGTGCCCTGAACCGTCACGTTTGTGGAGTACTTTGCTTTTTCTTCTCATTCATTACCAGGGCTGTTTTGTACTAATAGTTGACGATAAGAGGGAACACGTAGCTATAAGGTGGTGGCCAGACTGCTAGACTAGCTGACTGGTGAGCCCTCACTGACAGTTTTGCTAAGAGGTTTGGATTTATGTTTCAGAAAAATGGTGAATGCTTGCTTTTTATGGGCAGTTGGAATTGCTCATGAATAGCCAAAACTGCAAATACAAATCCACAGATGCCAAGCATCTCCTGTTCTTTGGGTTTTCAGAGACATCTTCACTTCCACCCTGTGCTCTTTCCTTGTGCTGGGAGGCAGGAGGATTCTCCAGTTTAGGGAAGGAAGGAAATGCTTGTAGTTCTGGAAACTCAAGCTCATCTTCACCACTGCTGAACAGTCTCCATAGCAGGGTTTGTGTGAACTCCAAGGCCATGGGCATCTCAGCAGCTTCTGGATTAGAATGCTGTGCTTTGATGAAAAGCCTCATTGAGCTCTCGGGGTTGGTGAAAAAATGAGTTTTCCTGAGCCAAAAAAAATAGGGTTGTACTTGAAGCTATAGCCTGCTCCCTCTCTTTGCATAGCCCCATGCTTTTGAGTGGTAATCAAAGGCCACATTTCCCATGATTGGTCCACTCTACCTTTGGGACCTAGAGTCTTTGAACAAAGCTATTTTTTCTTAGATTTTTTTTATTGTTATTAAAAGTAAGAGGGCAGGAAGATTTTTTCAAACTTGGAAGTTCCCACTAGATGAATTCCGCAGATATATGTAGTTGTTGAAGGATGGTTCCCTCCATACAAATTAAGATAAGCAAGAGGACAAGTGTCCAGAGGGCAGTTTAGGGGCATTGAAAATACCCCCAGTATTGACCCTGTGACATAGCTGGAAAAAAATAAAAACCCTTCAAGGCTGATCACCCATTTTGCTTATGTGCAAAGCACAGTGATATTGAAACACGTGGATCTTTGGAGCTCTGCAGTTTTCATCAGGATGGATGACATCATCTAATGTAAGAGCAGATTCTAAAGAATCCAGAGTACATCCAAAGTGGAAACATAATTGACTTTTGCTGCTTAGGACTTCAATCGGACCACCCACTATGGGTGCCTGTGGCCATTAAAGACACCTTGAGGTTGACTGAGGAGGTAGGACAATCTTACTCCTGTGAAAAGTCTCCTTGAGCTTCCTACTAAGTACTTGCATAAGCCTTTGGAGTGAAATTCCTCTAAGCTTCCCAGAACCATGGATCCCACAAAGCCTCCACACTAAAATATTTTCTACACAACAAGTCCCCAGGCACACAGAGCTCAATCAGTGCTATTGACAGACCGGAGTGATATGTTTCTTATGAAAACTGGGGAATTGGCTTCCTAGCTGATGTCAGGTCACATTGTTCCTGCCAGTTGTTTAGAGGCTGAAAGTCTCCTCTTTTGTTTTCCAGGATGAAAGCCTGTTCATGGAATTACAGTCATGCTACCTTTCTCTTGGTGGGCTGGGGTGTGAAGGAAGGGGGTTGCTGAGAGGAGCTCTGGGCAGTCCTACAAGGCTGGCCATTCTCTGTCTAGAGAGTAGTGGGGTGATTGGTGTTTTCAAGGTCACCTTGTGGGAATGTAAAATATGCATGAGCACAAAGCTAGGCCAACTGCCCTGCAAGGCAGGAAGGCCCAGAGAGGTGGGGAAGCTTACCTTCTTGACTTCGTATTTAATGGCGAGTTTGATCCGGCTCAGACTTGGACGGTGGTGGTCGGACCAGACTTGGAAATTCACATCACCATTTAAAATCGCTTCCACCTCTTCCGTGTCTCGGCATAGGTCCAGCACGCCCACCACAAAATCCTTGCATTGCATAGATAACTTCCTGTAATCGTTCTAACAGAATAAAGAGAAATCAGGGGTGTGTCACCCAGAGCCCCACAGATCGGCTTGCCCACTATAGCAGCATGGATCAGTGACTGTCCACCAAGTGTGAGTTTACGGAGAGCATTGGAACCAGGGCTGTGCTGTGTCCAGAAGGCACAGCAACCTAGAGGGCCTCTTTTCTAAGAGGGGATTGGTCAGGGTGGGCTCCGTGGGCTACCTGCATCTGAGTCACCGTGTGTGCATATGCCAGAACTATAGATAGCCAGGGCCTGTCACAGACTGACGGAGTCAGAATTCCTGCAGAGGATGCCCAGGATCTGCCCTTTAACCTTTTTCTCTAAGTGATTCTGATGGCTGCTGATCCCCGTCCTGACTCTTTCAAAGCAGCAGTTCATTGTGCCCAGTTCTGAGAGAGGGGTGTTAAAGAAATGAACTCTGAAGGCTGGAAATAACACTTCACTCATTTACCACCCACGTGGAGTGGTAACTGTTCTACACAGGAAGTTTACTGGAAAGATATGGCTGATAGGCTAAAACTGGAAAAAAATGTACACAGGTGTGCTTTCTTTTTAGGTACTGGCAGATCTTGTAAATTATAAATTTAAAAATCAAATGTAATTTGAATCTAACGGGATCCTTTCTTACCACACATCCTTTTGTATGGCAAATCGTGGCTCCTTAAATTACTTGCCTGTTGAGCAAACATTTTTAGACCTTGACCTTTGTTTTGTTTTGCTTTTTAATGAGTTGCCTCTGAGTTCCCTGTTCTCTTCCCTAGGCATACCTTTCAGAATTATCTTTGAGAGCCTTCAATTCCTTTCCGAGTGACATGCCAGCTTCCCTCTCCCCCAAGCAGATTGCTTCAGTTCCAGATAATGATCCAAAATGTTGGACAAAAAAATGTTTCATGTCACCCTCATACCACTACTCCCCAAAAATATTTTCCTTTAGAGGTTTCCTTGTTCATTTCTTAGTTGAAATAAGTCTATTCAGAAAGGACACTAGAGCCAAATGTCACTTTTAATGTTAATCCATGTCAACAGCCTTCAAACTGGTAAATAGTAGTTGGTAAATAGGAATGCAGATTTGCTTTTCCAGATTTGGATTCCTGAGTAAATAGGTGGGAGCCTGGCAAACTGTAGAAGCTTAGCTATTTTTCTGAATTAATGATTCTTGTCTCCTTCCAGCACTGCTGAGTCAAAATGTCACTGTGCATTAGGGAAAGAGGGCAATAAGTGTTTGCTAGGAAGAGGATCAAGAAAATGTTTTCTTTTTCTTTCTTTTTTTTTTTTTTTAAAGATTTTATTTATTTATTTATTTATTTGACAGAGATAGAGACAGCCAGCGAGAGAGGGAACACAGGCAGGGGGAGTGGGAGAGGAAGAAGCAGGCTCATAGCGGAGGAGCCTGATGTGGGGCTCGATCCCACAATGCCGGGATCACGCCCTGAGCTGAAGGCAGACGCTTAACCGCTGTGCCACCCAGGCGCCCCAAGAAAATGTTTTCTGACAAGAGTGCCCACCTTTCATTTTTATATATAATTTAAGGAGAAGAAGGGAAATTCTAGGTAGAAAGGCAACTGCTTAGCTCAGGCAGACTGTCATGGAGAAAAATTCAGGGAGGATACTTTGAGTCTTCTAGGTTTTGGCACAGAGCTGGGTGGTGAGATGAAGAGCTGTGTTCTCTGCTCCTCCACCCTTAACACCTCCCTCCCTCTTCCCCTCCCTCTGTTCCTTCTCTCCCTCATTGTTGAGGGCCTACTCTGTACTAGGCAATGACAAATTAGCAATGAACAGGGCCAGTGTGGTCTCTGAGTAGTGGGTAGAGGGTAGAGGGTAGAGGCCAGGGATCCACTCTCTGGATTGCGTAACAGTAGTGCTAGGTAAAACTTGCTCAGAGCGTATTCTAGCTAAGATATTCTGAGAGCCCTGATGAACCAGGGATGGGAACCTCAAGGGACTGGGCTCAGCAAAAGGGACCTGTTCCACTCTGGCAGTCCTGCTACTGAAACTCAGGTGTCCTGGGCCTGTGGCCCCCACTCCATCACTTTTCTTGTCTCTTTCTTGAGAAGGAGGAGTCTCTGAATATTGTTGCCTATTCCTAGTAAGACAGACACTTCCTTGTTAGTTAGGCATGACCTCATCTCTTGGTAGAAACTCCTGCCTAGAGCTCAGTGCATGGATAGATACAGAAAAGAAGAGGAAAGGGCTTGACTCAGCCCATGATGCAAGCTCCCCATGCTAGGAACATCAGATTGCACTGTCCTGGAGCTTCTGCATGTTTCTGGGCTCAGCACAGTTCAGAACACAAGTTACCATTTTTTTTTTCCTAAGATTTTAGCTTCCCTGGGCTCTTTCAGCAAGCCTGGCCATAGAAAGGGGGAACCCACCAGACAGAGCAGCCAAAGCATGTAGTTTGCTTTTACCTTCTGCATTAGACACTGAGGCTGGGAGGCAACAAACCTGGTGTCTGCAGATGGCTGGAAGAGTCAGAACCCGGGCCTGCCGGGAAGACAGAGATGACGTGGGTAAGGACAGCTGCAGATGGTGGGGCGTGGTCATGGCCAGGCCCAGGCTTACCAGAGAGGACCACAGGTGAATGTCTCTGGGGAATTATGATGATTGTGATTTATTGGGTCAACCCTGAGCTCAATAAGCCTCCCAGGTCACACTTTCCCAACTTTAGTTGGAAGTAGATGAGACGCACACGCAGGAGTTCACAGGGACCCTTTTAAAAATAATTTAATTTTCCACACGTTAAAGTCTGTCAGTCCCAATGGGTGACAGATGTTCTGCCTGCAACATCTCACTTAATCCTTATAAAAATCCCATGATGGAAGGATTGCCAGCATTTCCAACTTAAGAATGAGGAAACTGAGACCCAGAGAGAGAAACAAACAGGCCTAATCGACTTTTCCTTCTCTTTGTAACTTACTCATCTCTGGATCACTCTTAACTTCCCTGAAGATTTTAGCCCCTATCTCACAGCCACTCTCCCAACATCGCTGTTGCTATTGGTGGTGGTTTCAAGATCCAGGAAGACGACCCTCCCATTACTCCGCCCTCTCATTTCCTTGACAGCGTCTTTCCCAGTGACCTTCTCCTCAATTCTTAACTCAGCCATTCATTCTCTTACTTATTCCTCCTAACCACAGCTCCTTCATGACCCCACCTTCACCTCTCCCCACTCTGACCACCGCCTTTTACATGTTGAGCTCCCTGCCTCTGGGACTTCAATTCCAGCGATCCTTTGATTCTACCAGAGCCACAAGACTTTGATTTTACCTCGCTTTCACTGGGTGTCATTCCTTTTAGGGGCCCGTCTCCCTCCTTGCAGTGCTTATACTTCATAGGCAACAGTTATAATCATCCCTGTACATATCATCAACTCTCTTGTCCTCCTCTTATTTCATCCTTCTTACCGGACAAAAGCCTGACCTTAGTTGAGTCTAATCTGCTGCCCTGTTCCTGCCTCTGCATAGTAAATGTGGCCGCACAACACAAACGCGCTGCCCAGACATGCTATTAACTACCTCTAACCTCCGGTAGTCCTCAGTGCCTCTGGGCAGTTTACTCTCCCTCTCTCCCAACAAGTATTGCATACCTTTTCCTCTCTTCAGCCTCTGACACTTTCCCTTCCTCCTAACTCTCAAATGAGGACCTTGTCTCCCATTTTGCTTGGAAAATAGGAGTCATCAGAAGAGAAGCACCACATGCGGACATGCTCATATTTTCTATCTGCATGCGCCTGCACTCATGGACTACTTCCTCTTCTTGCTGTGAATGAAGTGCTCTTGCTCCTGTCTAAGGCCGTCTCTACTTTGGTGCTAGATATCAGCCCCTTATGCCTACTCAAGGACAGGGCTCTTGCAACCTTCCTTTCTTTCTCCTGCATTGTCAATTTCTCCCTTTCCCTACAGTATACAAACATGCTCAGTATACAGACATGCTGCTATGCTCTCGTCTTAAAAAGGAATTTCTCTTGAGCCCACTTTCCTCTCCAATTACAATTACAATTTTCTGTTCCATTTTATAGCAAAACTCCTCAATTGCGGTGTCTACACTCATTGTTTCCAGTTGCCCTCCAGGCATTCTTTCTTATTCCATTCAATAAGACTTTCACACCCACATCTACTTTCTCCACTGAGATTGTTCTTACCAAGGTCACAAGTGACTTTTATGTTGCCAAATCCAATGGTTGGTTCTGAATCCTCATGCTACATGACTTGTCAAGAGCTTTGACATAGATGATTACTTCCTTCTCTCTGGTACACATTCTTCACTTGGCTTCCAGCCTCATATGCTCTTTTGTGTGTTTTTCTTCCTGAATGACTACTTTTTATATTCTTTCTGGATTTATTCTCATCTTCTTGGTGTCTTAATTTTGGAACGCCCCAAAGATGTGCCCCGTCCTTTGAATTCTCCTTTTTATCTATTTATACTCATTGCCTTAGTGATCTTATATAAGAGCATTAGATACCATCCATATGCTGATGACTCCAAAAGTTATGTTTAGCACACCCTTCTCCTGAACTTGACTCATATATCCACTTGCCAAGTTGTTATTTCCACTTGGATGCCAAACTGTCACTTCAAACTTAACAAAACTAACTCTGGATCTAGTCTTTTCCAGCTTATTTAGTTTCCTCCACCCTTTCACTTGCTCAGGACAAGAAAAAATCTGTCCTGGTCTGCTATAATGTATTTTCCATATTATCAGTTGGAGGGATACTTAGAAAAAGTAGTCAGATCATGGCACTGCCATGTTCAAACCCACCAACAGTGTCCCATTCACTCAAAGTAAAAGTGGAGTTGTTATGTTGTCCTATGAGGACATACATTTCTAGCCCCTCCATTCTCCTCCTGATTTTATTTCCTATGGTTCCCTCCTTCCCTCAGTCTATTCCAGCCATTCTGACTTCCTTGCTGTTCTCCTAGGACATCAGGCATGGACTGGACCTTTGTACTGGCTATTTTCTTTGCTTGGAATGCTCTTTCTCCAGGCTCTACATGAATGACTTCCACAACTCATTCAAGTCTTTGCTCACATGTCACTTCCTCAGAAGCCTTCCTTGACTGTCTTTTAAAAAAAAATTATAGCCCTTCTCTGTTTGCCATCATCCTATCCTACTTCTTTTTCCTTCATAGTACTCTTTATGACCATATGACATGACTTACTATATATTTTATCTATTTATTGTCCATGTCCTCTCCTGGAATGTAAGCTTCTTGAGGGTGGGAAATGTTGCCATTTTATTCACAAATAGAGTCTAGAACATGTTTTGGAACATGATAGATGTTCCGTGAATGTTGAGTCCATCAGAGCAGTTTACTTGTCTAAGATAACATAGCTACTAAGTGGTTGAGCCAAGATTCAAAACAGGTAAATCTGACCCGAATGCTGCTGTCTTTCCTCTCACTGTGTTGCCTCTTGGTGAGCAGGATATTCCCTTCTCCTTAGCACACTGTGAAAACTAGAGGCTTAATTGGGGCTGACTCTCAACTAACTTGGGGAAATAAAGGGTGGGCTGGTATATGGTTTGAACACCCAACAGATTCTCTAGTATAGTAAATGAGTATACAGGTTTTCAAGTCAGGAGGACATACAGGGTATTATTCTAAGTGAAATAAGTCAGACAAAGACAAATACCATATGATTTCACTTATATGTGGAATTTAAGAAACAGATGAACCTAGGGGAAGGGAAGGAAAAATAAAACAAGATAAAAACAGGGAGGCAAACTATAAGAAACTCTTAACTACAGGAAACAAACAGGATGGCTGGAGGGTGGGTAGAGGGGAAGATGGGGTAACTGGGTGATGGGCATTAAGGAGGGCACATGATAAAACAAGCAGCGGGTGTTATATGCAACTGATGGATCGCTAAATTCTACCTCTGAAGCTAATAATACTCTGTTGGTTAACTAAATTGAATTTATTTATTATTATTTTTTTAATGTTTTTTTATTATATTATGTTAGTCACCATACAGTACATCCCTGGTTTCTGATGTAAAGTTCGATGATTGCGTATAACACCCAGTGCACCATGCAATACGTGCCCTCCTTACTACCCATCACCAGTCTATCCCATTCCCCCACCCTCTCCCCTCTGAAGCCCTCAGTTAGTTTCTCATAGTCCATAGTCTCTCATGCTTCATTCCCCCTTCTCATTACCCCCCTTTCTTTATCCCTTTCTTCCCCTACCGATCTTCCTAATTCTTATGTCCCATAGATGAGAGAAATCATATGATAATTGTCTTTCTCTGCTTGACTTATTTCACTTAGCATTATCTCCTCCAGTGCTGTCCATGTTGCAGCAAATGTTGAGAACTCGTTCTTTCTGATAGCTGAGTAATATTCCATTGTATATATGGACCACATCTTCTTAATCCAGTCATCTGTTGAAGGGCATCTCGGTTCCTTCCACGATTTAGCTGTTGTCGACAATGCTGCTATGAACATTGGGGTGCATATGGCCCTTCTCTTCACTACGTCTGTATCTTTGGGGTAAATACCCAGTAGTGCAATGGCTGGGTCATAGGGTAGCTCAATTTTTAACTTTTTAAGGGACCTCCACACTGTTTTCCAGAGTGGCTGTACCAACTTGCATTCCCACCAACAATGTAGGAGGGATCCCCTTTCTCCACATCCTCTCCAGCAGTTGCTGTTTCCTGCCTTGTCAATTTTTGCCATTCTAACTGGCGTAAGGTGGTATCTTAGTGTGGTTTTGATTTGAATTTCCCTGATGGCTAATGATTTTGAACATTTTTTCATGTGTCTGTTAGCCAT
>NW_024426663.1:56988812-56989999 GCF_017311325.1 Ursus maritimus | reverse complement strand
GACATACAGGGTATTATTCTAAGTGAAATAAGTCAGACAAAGACAAATACCATATGATTTCACTTATATGTGGAATTTAAGAAACAGATGAACCTAGGGGAAGGGAAGGAAAAATAAAACAAGATAAAAACAGGGAGGCAAACTATAAGAAACTCTTAACTACAGGAAACAAACAGGATGGCTGGAGGGTGGGTAGAGGGGAAGATGGGGTAACTGGGTGATGGGCATTAAGGAGGGCACATGATAAAACAAGCAGCGGGTGTTATATGCAACTGATGGATCGCTAAATTCTACCTCTGAAGCTAATAATACTCTGTTGGTTAACTAAATTGAATTTATTTATTATTATTTTTTTAATGTTTTTTTATTATATTATGTTAGTCACCATACAGTACATCCCTGGTTTCTGATGTAAAGTTCGATGATTGCGTATAACACCCAGTGCACCATGCAATACGTGCCCTCCTTACTACCCATCACCAGTCTATCCCATTCCCCCACCCTCTCCCCTCTGAAGCCCTCAGTTAGTTTCTCATAGTCCATAGTCTCTCATGCTTCATTCCCCCTTCTCATTACCCCCCTTTCTTTATCCCTTTCTTCCCCTACCGATCTTCCTAATTCTTATGTCCCATAGATGAGAGAAATCATATGATAATTGTCTTTCTCTGCTTGACTTATTTCACTTAGCATTATCTCCTCCAGTGCTGTCCATGTTGCAGCAAATGTTGAGAACTCGTTCTTTCTGATAGCTGAGTAATATTCCATTGTATATATGGACCACATCTTCTTAATCCAGTCATCTGTTGAAGGGCATCTCGGTTCCTTCCACGATTTAGCTGTTGTCGACAATGCTGCTATGAACATTGGGGTGCATATGGCCCTTCTCTTCACTACGTCTGTATCTTTGGGGTAAATACCCAGTAGTGCAATGGCTGGGTCATAGGGTAGCTCAATTTTTAACTTTTTAAGGGACCTCCACACTGTTTTCCAGAGTGGCTGTACCAACTTGCATTCCCACCAACAATGTAGGAGGGATCCCCTTTCTCCACATCCTCTCCAGCAGTTGCTGTTTCCTGCCTTGTCAATTTTTGCCATTCTAACTGGCGTAAGGTGGTATCTTAGTGTGGTTTTGATTTGAATTTCCCTGATGGCTAATGATTTTGAACATTTTTTCATGTGTCTGTTAG
>NW_024426663.1:56584334-56986528 GCF_017311325.1 Ursus maritimus | reverse complement strand
CATTCTATGAGGCCAATATTACCTTGATCCCCAAACCAGGCAAAGACCCCATCAAAAAGGAGAATTACAGACCGATTTCCCTAATGAATATGGACGCCAAAATTCTCAACAAGATCCTGGCTAATAGAATCCAACAGTACATTAAAAGGATTATCCATCATGACCAAGTGGGATTCATCCCTGGGATGCAAGGGTGGTTCAACATTCGCAAATCGATCAGTGTCTTAGATTTTATCCAAAAAGAAAAAGCCAAAAATCATATGATTCTCTCAATAGATGCAGAAAAAGCATTTGACAAAATACAGCATCCTTTCCTGATTAAAACCCTTCAGAGTGTAGGGATAGAGGGTACATTCCTCAATCTCATAAAAACCATCTATGAAAAGCCTACAGCAAATATCATTCTCAATGGGGAAAAGCTGGAAGCCTTTCCCTTAAGATCAGGAACATGACAAGGATGCCCACTCTCGCCATTATTATTCAATATAGTACTAGAAGTCCTTGCAACAGCAATTAGACAACGAAAAGGGATCAAAGGTATCCAAATCGGCAAAGAAGAAGTCAAACTGTCTCTCTTCGCAGAAGACATGATACTCTATATGGAAAACCCAAAAGAATCCACTCCCAAACTATTAGAAGTTACAGAGCAATTCAGTAATGTAGCGGGATACAAAATCAATGCTCAGAAATCAGTTGCATTTCTATACACGAATAATGAGACTGAAGAAAGAGAAATTAGGGAATCCATCCCATTCACAATAGCACCAAAAACCATACGTTACCTTGGAATTAAATTGAATTTAAATAAAAATTGAAAAGAAAAATAAAATCAGGAGGGCCTATTTTACTACTTTTAGTTGTGGAAAATGGAACAAACCATTCACCTCTTCTGTATCTCAGTTTTTAATTTGTAATAATGTGCACATCCTATAATTGTTGGGAGAATCAGTACCAAGACAATGTAAAATGCTTAGTATAGTTAACAATAATTAACACAAGTAACAAAATAAGTAAACACCTAAATAAATAAAAATTTATATTAAGGCCTATAAATGGCAATTTAAAGCTTTTTATAGTTGACACACAACGTTTACATTAGCTTCAAGTGTACGACATAGTGATTCAACATGTCTGTGGTTAGGCAGTTTTTATTATTGTTACCACTTTATTTTGATGATTGATTTCAAACTCTTGACCTCTCGCTCTTTGTGGTTTTTAATTACTGGAGTGAGAGCAAGACTGGCTTTTGGGAAAGAAAATATAAAATACAGGAGAAACCCTTGATTTCTTCTGTCTCTTTCCAGATCTAATTCATGTATCAAAAATATACTCTGAATCTGAACTCACTTTTCTTTATTTCTGGTGATCACACCAGTGCTGTCCTGGTTAGCACCTCCAGGCCCCATACACAAGTTACCATTGTTGAGCTTGATTAAGTCTGTAATCTTGCCAGTTCTCAAATGAATCTGATTGAATTTGTTCTGCTTGATGAGATCAGGGTTGTGGACGGTGTCAGCATCAGGCATCACCAGATAGTAGATTTCTTGTGTGCCTGAATAGATCTTTCTCATTTTGTACAACTCGTATTTGGTCTCTTCAGGAGTTATGTCATGAACAGTAATGCGATTCTTGGTGTTATAGTGAGATGGAGGTTGTCTCCAGTCTTGTCAGTGCTGCCGACTTCCATTAAACCACCACTGTGGTTTATATCAATGTGGACCTTGCCATCTGTATCTGTGAACTGATATATGCAACAATTCTCTACTTTCTATTAAGGCATACTCAAGTCTGTCCTTAAAGAAAGTGACAAGGGGAGCCATTATTGGCTTGTGGACACTGGTGAATGGACAGAGAGTAAGCATCCCGGTCAGTTTGTCGAGATTCAGCTTTTGGAAGCTGCATTGTGTTACAGTGCTCTTTGGGACCACAAGCTATAGCTGTGCTGATCAGGAGCGAAGAGGCCCTAGAGTTTTGTGTTTTCCAGAATGTCATATTAAGGGAATCGTAAATTATGTAATGTTTGAGACTGGCTTCTTTTACTCAGTATGATTCCTTTGTGAGTTTCATCCATGTTGCTGCATGTATCAGTAATTCATTTCTTTTTATTCCACATTCAATGCCTGTACATGTCAGTTTGTTTATACATTCACTCAGGGAAGGACATGTGGGTGCTCCTAGTTTTTGGCAGTTATGAATAATGCTTCTATAAACATTCATGTACACATTCTTGTGTGAAGATAAGTTTTCAGTTCTTTAAGGTAAATATCTAGGAGTGGGATTGTTGGCTATATAGTAAGTGGTAACTCCGTTAAGTTACTCAGTTTTTGGAATGGATACTATTTCACATTACCACCAATGAATTATGAGAGTTCCAGCCCAACCTTGTTCTTACCAGAACTTGGTATGGGCAATTTATTTTCTGTGTAGTGGTATCTCATTGTAGTTTTAATTTGCATCCCCTAATGGCTAATGATGTTGAGCATTTTTTTATGTGCTTATTTGCCATCTTTGTATCTTTTTAGTGAAGTGTCTGCTCAAATCTTTTGTCCATTTTTTAAATTGAGTTTATTTTCTTATTATTGAGTTTTGAGAATTCTTATATATTTTCTGGATACAATTGTTTTATAAGAGGGTTTAAAAATATTTTCTCACAGTCTGTGACTTCTAGTTTCATTTTCTTACTACCATCTTTCAAAGAGCAGAAGTTTTAAATTTATCATTTTTTCCTCTTATGATTATTCTTCTGGTATTACAGCTTTTTAAAGATTTTTTTTATTTATTTGAGAGAGAGACAGCACAAGTTGGGGGGATGGGCAGAGGAAGAGGGTGAAGCAGAGCAGGGAGTCTGATGCGGGGCTCGATCTCAGAACCCTGAGATCATGACCTGAGCCAAGGCAGACACTTAACTAACTGAGCCACCCAGGCGCTCCAACTAAGCAACCTTTTCTTAATACAAGGTCATAAATGTGTTCTCCTCTGTCTTGCTCTAGAACCTTTATAGTTTAGGTTTTATATTTAGGTCTATGAACCATTTTGTGTTAACTTTTATATAAGGTGTAAGGTTTAGGTCAAATTCCTTTTACTTTGCATAGGTATTCGTCTGTTCCAGCTTCATCTGTTGAAATATTCTTTCTCCGTTGAGTTGTTTTTGCACAGCTGTCAAAAATCGTTGATCATATTTGCGTGGGTTCATTTCTGTGCTCTCTATTCTCTTTCCTTGACTTTATATCTATTATTTCACTAGTATTTAGTATTTCTCTTTTTTGGCTTTATATTATCTGAAAATGAGGTATGTTGAGTCCTTCGGGTTTGTCATTCTTTTTCAAATTGTTTAACTTTTTCTCCTTCCTTTGCTTTTCATATACATGTTTGAATAAGCTTGTCCATATCTACGAGAAATTCTGCTGGGAGTTTTCCTGGAATTGTGTTAAGTCTGTAGATCAGTTTGGGGAAAACGGACATCTTAACTATATGGAGTCCTTTGAACTATGAACATGTTCTGTTTCTCCATTACTTAGGCCTTCCTTCCCTTCTTTCCTTAGTGCTTTTCATAGCTTTTGACATATAGATTCTGCATTTGTTTTGTAAGACTTTTATCTAAGTATTTTTTTTTTAGCTATTGGAAATATTTTTTTAAATGTTTAGTTTCCAGTTGTTCATATGATTGAGTTTTCTGTGTTGACCTTGTATCTTATGGCCTGGCTAAACTTACTTACTGGTGCTTTGTAGATTCTCTGTAATTTTGTACATAGACAACCATGTTGTCTGTAAATACGGATTGTTTACTCTTGAATGAACAGTCAGCTTAGGTCCATTTATTAATATGAATAGTAAAATAGTCATTTATATGCTTTTTCATTGGTTTAAAGATTTATAAAGTATTACCTTATGGAACAAAATGTTGACAACACAGTTTTGCTGGCTTTCAACCGCACATTACCGGCTCAGAGGTTTTTACTTGGTTAAGGTCCTGAACGGTGTTTACAGTATTCATCCATCATTTATTTCTTGCACTCTCCTCAACACGGTATTAATAGAGGTTTTTTGATTTTCAACTGGTCCAGAATTTC
This sequence comes from Ursus maritimus, assembly GCF_017311325.1. Classification (NCBI taxonomy): domain Eukaryota; kingdom Metazoa; phylum Chordata; class Mammalia; order Carnivora; family Ursidae; genus Ursus; species Ursus maritimus. Next base: position 56,982,458 of record NW_024426663.1, on the reverse strand, counting down.
TTCCCTTTCTTTTGGTCCATAAGTTTCACAAGCTCACTTCTCGAGATGAATCTCAGTATGTAACACATAGTACACAAAATACAAGCCCAAACCATCTAACATGTTATGTTTGTACCTTGAATTTTCAGTGCTGAAGCTATTGTTTTGCCAACACCATAATTTCTACTGCACAACAACACAGATGGTTCCTTTGCTTGACTTTGGTTACAAATCCCAACTCTAGAAATTTTTCAAAGCTATTGACAAACTTAAATGAGAAAGGAGAGAGAGAAGCTCATTATCCTGATCAGTCAAAAGTTAAATGAATTTCTCAGACTAATGTTGTGGAGACGCCCACACAGTATAGGATAATTAACACTCATTCCTCAACGGAGACCTTAGAAATTAGATTAAAAAGGATGTGGGCCTCAAATCTACTCCCCCTTCTCCTCCCTTCAGGCACACAGTTATTGGGCAGGAATGTTCACTGAAAGCTCCAACTGAAATACAGTTGGAGATCAATCACCGTTTGTGTGCATGCTGGGAGACTTTCTGCCTTTGCTATTTAGGCAGACTTTGTTTAAGAAATGATTATAATAGCAGTTTATAATAAAAGTGTTCTAAACATTTTAGTATTTCATTAAGTGGTTACACCCTATAAAGCTGGTAATATTATTCCCAAGTAAGAGGAGGATTGAAAATTGACCATTGGATTTAACAACTTGGAGATCACTGGTCACCTTGATGGGAGCACTTTTGGGAGAGTAGAGGGTGTGACTGGTGAGGATTAAAGAGTGGGAAGAGAGAGAATTTGGGACAGTAATATAGACAGCTCTTTTGAGGAGTTTTATTGCAGAGGGGGGTAGAGTAATAGCAAAGTAGCTGATTTGAGAAGTAGGGTCAAGAGAAGCTTTCTTTTTGCCCCCTCTTGCTTCCCTCCCTTCCCTCGTCCCTCTCTCCCTTCCTTCTCCTAATGGGACAAACCATAATATTTGTATATTGTTGGGAATTTTTCAGTAGATAATTTATAGGAATCATTGTATTTGATATCAGTAGATCATTATATTAACCCCATAGTTCAATAGTGTATATGACAGAGGATGAGCTATTCATATATAAATGAAGAAATAGGTTTAGATAGAATCACATATGGTTTATATATAGTAGGAGGGAAGGTCAAGTGTGTGGATAAGTATGCTAGTTGGTAGACACATTGGTGGTGAGAATTTGTAGACATTTTCTTCCTGTCGTTTTACCTTTTTTTTCCCCCAGTGAAATAGGAAGGAAAAATTATCAGCTGAGAGTAAAAATGGTGGGGCGGGGGGGAAGCGATGGACGTTTGAGGAGAGGAGGTCTGAAATAGCTTTTAGGAAAATTTCAGAGTGAATGGATTCAGGAGATAGAATATAATTGCTGGAGGACAACGAGAGTCCATTTGAGGTTCATGGTCAGAAATACAAAATACGCAGCTAATGTGGTTGATTTTCTAACCACATTCACCTCGCTGGGTCCTGCATGGAGTAGGTAGAGAATGAGAGTTTACAAGGATTGTCTTTTTGCCAAAGAAACAGGCAGATCGGGAGGAGGGCGGAGGAATGGAGGCATGTGTGTGAGAGCGATTGTAATGATAGTCCATGGAACTGAGACTGGTATGAAGAGAGGGCTTTTAGGGGAGAAGGAAAGCGGAAAGGTTAGGAAAACAAAAGACCCGCTTTAAATATGAAGTTGCCAGTGTCTTATAAAACTAAACATAATCTTCCCATATGATCCACCACTTGTGCTCCTTGGTATTTACCCAAGGGCGTTGAGAACTATGTCCACACAAAAAGCCGGACATGGATGTTTATAGAGGCTTTATTCATAATTGCCAGAAAGTAGAAGTATCCATGCTGCCCTTCAGTGGGTGAGTGGATAAATAAAGGGTGATACATCCAGACAATGGAATGTTACTGAACACTTAAAAGAAATGAGCTACCAAGCCATGAAAAGACTTGGAGGAACTTTGATTGCATGTTGCTGAGTGAAAAAAGTCCATCTGAAAAAGGTACACTCTGTTTGAGTCCAACTAGATGACATCCTAGAAAAGGCAAAAGAGACAGTAAGAAGATCACGGGTTGTCAGGGGCTGGGGGTGGGATGGTGGGGAGGGACGAATAGATACAGCACAGAGGACTTTTAGGGAAGTCTGCGTTCTTTGTATGATACTGTAGTGGTAGATACATGACACTGTGCATTGGCCCAAACTCTTAGGACATACAACAGCAAGAGTGACCCCTAATATAAGATAGAGACTGTGGGTGATAATAATGTGTCAGTGTAGTTCCATCATTTGTAACCAGTGTCCCCAGTGGGGGATGTTGGTAATGGGGGACGCTACTCATGTGGGAGGGTGGGGATATATGGTACCTCTCTATACTGTCTGCTCAATATTGCTGGGAACCTAAAACTGCCATAAAAATAAAGTGATAAAAAAAAAAGAAGATGGCTAGAATGAGGGAGGCAAAAGAGTGATGGAGTTGGGATATGAGAGGCAGATGGGGAAGTTTGAGCGAGTAGTCAGAGAGTGTTGGTGTGATGCTGAGACTCTGGAGAGTTTGAATTTATTGGTCACGACAGGTGTGGACTCAGGTGAGCGCACGGTAGTAAGACGGCTAGAGGAGGGGAGTTCATGAAACTGAGCCAGGGTGTAAAAAGGATCGTCTGTGTGTATGTGAAAGTGCCAGGAATCGAAGTCCAGGATCTAAAAGCATGGAGAAATGACAGAGTGATCCACTGTTGTGGGTGGCACTGATGAAGGATACCGGGTGATCTCATCTGATGAAGTAGGAGTCAGAGGTGAATGTTCGTAGGGCAGAGAGAAGGAGGAAGGTCTGGAAGTGGTAAGGAGCAGGAGAGAGATACGCCCACCCCCCTTTCCAGGCCCAGGGGTCTGCGGACTGTGGGAGCAAAAGCTTGCAAGGGCTTCAGGGGAAGTGTGTCCTTAGGGAGCCCGTTTTTTCTAAGAGTGAGATGGTGGTGCATCTCTGGGGGGGGGGCAGTGACCTGGGGGGTTTGCTCTGGAGGAGCTCTTACTTCCACAGGGTGAAGTGGGGGCTGTCTGGAGCTGAAGGTTATGTGGGGTCTGAGGACAGAGTGGGGGATAGAAGGAGCCTTGTGGAGAATCGAGTACAGGTTCTGAGGAGTGACCTGGGGACGAGGGTAACATAAGGAAGGGTTGCGACACTTACATGGAGGATTCAGTGAGGTGCACTCAAGCGCTTGGCATGGTTCCAGGCACACAGGTCACACTCAGTACCTTTTCCCCGAGCAGGACTTCAAAGCCTCCTCTTGCCCCTAGCACTCCCTTCTGCACACCCCCACTCAGCTGATAGATGAGAAAACTGAACGTTAAGATTTAACACACATGGCTGAATCCTTCTTAATTGTAGCTGGAATCACTGAAATAATTAATGGATATGAAGTGCGGGGTAAGAACCTGAGCCTGATGCTCATTATTGCAGATGGAAACTGAAGAGCTTTAATCCATGTTTTAGCTTTCATGCGTGCACTTAATTGTTTCATTAACCTTCACCGTATCAATAAGCCCATGCTCCAAAGGATCATAAAAGACCAATATTCTTCAACATTTAATCTCCATTTAGGAATACAGGTCTAAGGAAGGTAGTTTAAGTTTTGTATGTGAGTCACATAGCCAGCATTTCTTAGCCTTGACTGTCCCAGGGGCATTTAGACAGCCCCTGGATCCTCAAATCCAGGGTTGTGCCCTGAGGGTGGGGTGGAGTGGAGCTGGTTCCTGCTTCTGTGAGCTGCTCAAAGGCCTCACTCTCTCACTCTGCCACTGGTCACCCACTGTCTCCTTGAATTTATTGTTTGCCTTTTCAGGAGGCCTTTATCTATCCCAGACTTACTCCCTGCGTTTCCCAGTGGGGTCTCGTGTGCCAAGTGGTTCAGGCTTTGGGAAAGATGGTTTGTATGTGAGGCATTGGTGATCTCAGAATTTTTCAGCACAGGCCTGATCAGTCTTTGCATGAGAAGATTGGGTTAGTGCTTGTGCTCCCGCATCAGAGTGTCTGGGTTCTGATCCCACCTCTGCTGGATACTGGCTGCGTGATTTTGAGTGTATTCTCAGTCTCTCTGTGTGCTGTAGTTTATTTGGTATAATGGAGATGCTAATGCTCTTTACTTTGTAGTATTACTTCAAGATGTAAGTTGAATAAGGTAATTTATATAAGTCACTTAACACGATGTGTGACAAGTATTAGCCAGTATTATGATACCTGTGCCTGGTAGGTTAGCGGCGAGCATGGAAAATCGGTCTCCTTTGAGGTGTTGATCTTCAAGTGCCTTTTCTAATAAAGCTGACACACCCCTCACTGGATTCAGTCTCCCAGCTTCACCCTGTGTCCGTCCTCAGGTGGCATGTGCAGGCAGCGGGACAGAAGCTCGGAGCACAGCGCTGGAGCAGAGTCCTTGATAATTCACAGTGGGTGATGAGCGGGAATCCTCAGGTGACTGCACCACCTTTCTGAGTCAGGCATGGTTGACAGTACCTCTGTTGGTACTTTGGTTTCCAACCTGATTTGTGGTTTACTTATTTGTCAGGTTCTGACATTGTAAGGGGCTCCCTAACCCGTCACCATGACATTGTGAAGTCCCAGAAGTCATGGATAGCTCTGCTTGTGGGTTTTATAACAAGTCCCCTCTGATGGATTCAGAGGCTTGCCTAAGAAGAATAGTGGCTGATGAGTAATTCAAGTATTTTATTCACTATTTCAGCAAGTATATTTGAGCACCCACTGTGTGTCAGGTACTAGGGATACAGATCTCAATGAAACACAGTCCTTGCCCTCGAGGAATGACATGTAAGCAGGTATGGACCAGATGGTGACCTAAGCACCTTGCTGCAGATATGGAGGACTTTGAAGAAAAGGCAGAGTATAAACTGAGGCCTGAGGCTGAGTGAAGCTAGGAATGGCAAGGCAGGTGTGGGGAGCAGAGGTAACAGGGAATGGTCACTCCAGGAAGAGTGACTGGCTAATACAGAGGCCTGGAGGAGAGAGAACATTCACTGATGTGTGGACCGTGATGGGGATTAGTTACTTTAACCATCACATGGCCCTGTGCATAGGTTATGCACATGAGTCACTGTTTTCTATAACTTCACGTAATTAAATAAACATGAACATGCTTAGGTATCCAAAGAGGAATTCATGTACACTCTCTGTACATCCTTATTATACAAATTAAAGATGCTACTTGGTTCTCTCTCTGTGAACTCCCAGAAGAGCCTATTCTCAGCTTTCTGCTTTTTATACTGGAGCCACAGGGAACTGAGACTGGAAGGCAGGTCTCCCTGTGTGAGCCTTGCTCCATCCTCACACCTCACAGCCACCCGGCCTCCTCCCTCCTCACCCCCTCTCTCTCCCTCCCTCCTGTCCCTCTCCTTCTCTCTTTCTTTTCCTCCCTCCCCGTCCCCCCGCACACACCCATCACTCCATCCACCGTCCCGTTAGTGCTTCACGGTAGGATGGTTGCCACAAGCTATGAATCAGGACAGTAGTCAGGATGTGTGAGTTGAAAGAGGAAGAGGGACCCTGGAGGTTCATTTACACAGAAGCAGCCCCACCATTCCCCTGCCTTCCTGCAGTGCCCACATGGGGTTGGCTGAAGCATAATTGGTTGGTCTTTGTGTGTAGTACAATGGGAGACAATATAAAAACATGTGACAATTACAGTTATTACTATTAGTTATCATTTATTGAATGCTTACTAGGTACCAGGCCTCAGGCCAAATGCTTTACCTATTTAGCTCATTGAATTCTCATGACAAACCTAGGAAGTAGATACTGTCACCAGTCCTCTTTGATAGACAGGGAAACTGAGTCCCAGAGACTTCACTGGCACCTGGGATTTGGACCCGGTTGTGGCTGACTCCAGATTCCGTAATGCTCATCCTGGGAAGGACTCAATCTGAATACTAACTTCCCTGGCACGTGCTCTAAAACCCTGAGCACCACCCTGAAGGTGAGGGGTGGGTTCAGGGTCCTTCCTGGTAAAGAGAAAGAGAGAGATGAGGGCCTGCTGGGTAAGAGGCAGAGGTGCTGCAGCCGAGTAAGGCATCACCCCACGTGTGCATATCCGGGAAGGTCAGGGAGCTGAGTTTGGCCTACAGTCCAAGTTACTGGAAGGTGTGTTGGCAATCAGGAAGTCAGGGTGGAAGTCCTCACTAATTCCTGTTGCTCCCAAGGCCCTCAGCCTCTCATCAGGGTGCTCATCTAGCGACACCCCCGTGATTTCTGGTGTTAGGACCCTCAGCAGGATGTCATCCACCCCTGTTTTGTAATGGGTCTCCCTGCCCCATCCAGGATCACTGTTGACATGGCGAGAAGTTCTGGGAATTGGTGGGAAGCTGAGGGTTTGCAGAGTTTCTCCCCTGCAGTGGCTGGGGGACCCAGTTGGTTCATTCCTCAGTCAAACAGCGTGGTGGGATGAGGCGGCATTGCTCGCGCTAGGTCAAGTCCAAAGCGGGCAGTACGGTGACCATGGTTCACGGAGGCAAGCGTGTTTTTGAGTCTGTTTCCCTACTGGAGCCGAAGCATACAGTATGGCTGTGGAGTGGTGCTGAATTAACCATTCCCTGTTCCTGGATCCTTGCAAAGCTTTCATCCACAAGCACACCTGAGTCACTTTGGTCTGTGGATTGGCTCGTGGGAGGACTCGCATAGTCTTTCATTTATTCATTTACTCCACAAAAATGAATAGAGACCTCCTACATGCTGACCACTGTGCTGGGGCCCTGGAGATACATGGAAGAGCGAGGCGCGCGTGCTTGCTGCCTAATGGAGCTGACAGACCAGAGGAATAGGGAGACGGTGAAGGTCCTGCAGTGAAGTGTGAGGAGGAGCTCACCTTTTTGTGCAAATGAGACCTGAGTTTCTGTACATCTGATCTCACAGTAATTCCTGGGAAAATATTTCCTTACAAATAAACCCAGCTGGTAAGCAGTAGAAACAGTATGAGTCTTGTTAGCTCGTGAGCTTGAGTGCTTTCCAGTGATTCATCCTCGCAAAGATGTTCCACCCAGTTCAACATGTGCTTACTGAGCCTTCTCGGTTCTAGAAGCTGGGCCCAGCTCTGGAGATGCAACAAGGAGAGGCCGTGGCTGCCCACCATGGGAGAGACAACACACAAGCCGCTTGTGTCAGTATTAGGCTGCAGTGCTCGTCATTCACTCCATGACTGTTCACTGAGTACCCACTCTGTGCCAGGCACTGGTCTAAATCGTTGAGATACAGCTATAAGCAAAGCAGAGGCCCTGCCCTCGAGGAGCTTATGTTTTACTGGGGGGCATGGGGGCTGTAGATTGCTATTTTATTCAGACAGTGTGAAGGTTATGCAAAATCACCTCCTCAGGGAATCCTGGGGAGGCGATTTTGGATAGACAGTTGAAGTCGGTGAAGGAGGGAGCTATGTAGATATACAAGGCAAGTGTTCTGGACAGGGGGTCACCAGTGCAAAGAGGGAGGAGAATGCAAAGGCAGAAGAGGGGGGCATAGCCAGTTGAGGCCAGTTCCTGGGGCAAAGTGGGTGAGCAGGACAACAGGTAGAGATGAGGCCAGAGGAACAGCAGGGAACATAGGGCTAAAGGCCTAACAGCACTGGTCAGGCCTGTGACTTTTACTCTGATGAGGTGGGGAGTCATTGGAGGGTTTCATGAAGCAATTTATGTGATCTAATGAATGTTTGGAGAACATCACTTTGGCTGCTGGGATGGCGTACATTTTAAGGGAAAAAGCAGGAGCATGAAGACCATTAAGAGGCTGTTGCAGTTGCCCAGGGGGGAAGTGAAGGTGGCCTTGCCCAGAAAGGTAAATGGTCAAGCAGGCGAGAAATGTAGATGGAATTCTGGGTATCTTTGAAAGATAGAGCCAGGAGGATTTATTGATGAGTTGCATACGAAGAAAGAAAAACTGAACAGAGAGATAAGGGTGACTGAGGTGTTGGGGCTGAGCAACCATAAAGATAGTCACCAACTTTGAGCTGAGCACTGTGTTAGATAAGCTCATTGTTTAGCAGATGTTTCCTCCTTCTTCCCCACCTCCATGAGACCAGGATACTTCCTCCCACGTGGATGTCCGCTTGGTCATGGGACTTGCTTTAGCCCAGGACCCGACAGTGTGTGACCTCCAAACCTAGGTCTTAAGAGGCATCAGATATTTTCCTTTGGCCCTGTGGGAAGTGTGACTCCTACCAAGAGAAGAATGTGCCACTCCCTATCTACTCTGGCCCCTGAATAAGATAGATAGAGCAGCCTCCTCCTGTGACCCTCAGACTTGTAAACATGAAAGTAAACATGGACATGGAGACCATTGAGGTTTGGGTGGTTTGTTACACAGCCATCTTGCGGCAGTGATGGACTGACAGAGGGACGGATACAGGCTCACTGCTTTGGGACATCAGTGTCAAAGACTGGCTGTTAGCTCTGTCTGGGTATTCAGAGAAGTGGCCCTGGAGGAAGGCAGTCATAGCTGAATCTTGAAGGATAAATCAGAGTTACTCAGTTCGCAGGTGGAGAAAGGGCATTCCTTGTTGGGAAATAAACAAAGGCAAGGAGAAACAAAACCCTGCTATACAAACACACAGGAGTTAATTCAAGTAGAGATAGAGGGTGGCAGAAGCCATGAATCTGGAGAAGGAAACAGGAGCTGGGGCATGGCGGGTTTTGTATTCCCTGACAAGGAGCTTGGGCTTTCTTCCATAGGCAGTGGGCAGTCATGGACACTTTTTAAGTGGGGGAATAACATGGTCTTGTTTGCATCTTGGGGAGATCCTTCTCGCCCTGTGTGAAGGATAGCCTTGGTGTTGGGGAGTATTATGGCCTGGAGGTAGGATCATAGTTGGAGCTGGTCAAGTGCAGGTGGTAAAGATGCAGGGATGGAAATGGATTGGGGAAACTTAAGTTTTAATACCAATGGGACTTAAGGGACACAGAGAAAATGAGGGTGAGACTATGTGGCATGTTTGGGACATCAAATGCTGAAAGGAAATTCTAACATGTTAATACCCAGTGGGATTTCGGATGATTTTTTTCTTTTTACGCACAAATCCATTTTCTACGTTAATTGTGTATTACCAGTATAATCAGAAAAAAAATCTTGAGGGGCACCTGGGTGGCTCTGGTTATGATCTCAGGGTCCTGATCTTGAGCCCCACGTTGGGCTCCGCGCTCAGCATAGAGTTTGCTTGGGATTCTTTCTCTCCCTCTGTTCCTCCCCCAGCTCGTGACTGCCCCCCAAATAAACAAACAAACAAACAAATAAATAAAATCCTTAGTGGAAAAAAGAAAAAAAAAAGTTTGAGTGTGTTGTGGTGTTTAAACAAGTCCCTAAACCTCAGTGTTGGAAAGGGGTCTGGGGGTATCCAGGCTTGGTGCTATCTTGGCTAGGGTTGCAGTCTTCTGTACTTGATAGCACATGGCTTTGTTTCTTTGTTTAATATCAAATTAAAAGAAGATCCAAAAAGAAGTTCAGAGCAAACATGACCTATGCATCTTATTTGTACTAACTGTATATTGTGGAAACATTTCAGAGAAACACAAATTTCAGATTGGCATCACCAGATAACGTACCCTTCCAGAGGATTATGTCATAACTCACCTGATTATGGATTCAGAATAGTAAATGTTCATGAGGCTCCTTTTGAAGAGCAATTATAGCACAGTGTATGTATAGAAGTAATTTTTAAAAATTTGCTTGTGATTGCTGAAAATGCTATTGATTACGAGGGGCTAATAACTAGATGGCGAAGTAGCAAGTAAAAAAACTGCAGAGCCCTGCTAATTATAAAACAAAAACTAAAAACAAAGTTAGGCAAATTAGTACTATGACTTCTCCATGTGGAGGCTCATACTTCATCTTTTCACTTTGGTACCTCTGTCCCTTGGGTTCCCATGCCTGGACTCAACTCCTCTTTGCTTTCTCTGAGATTCCCTATCCCCCTCTCAAGATCGGCTCTCAGGTATCTCCAGGGTGGTTTTCCTGATGTCCCCAGGGAGCTCCACTGTCCCACGCTTGGGACCCCACTGCATTTTCTTCTTGGGGCCCAACAGCCCTGACCAAGTGATTTCTGTAGTTTTGACCGTTTCATACTTAACACATCAACTTCGGTCATTTGTGTATTCCAGCTCAGGGCATGCCACATTACAGGAATTAAGAAATGCTCTATAAAATGACTTAATACGTATAGTCCAATTTGAAAATTTTATTTGTAGGAACTCGAGGAGCAAGAAAGGGCTGGTGTGTGGCTACCAGGGAACTGGTCTAGGAACAACAAGGGGGGGATACTTGGCTCTTGAGATGGTCTTGGAGCCAAAGCTGACTATTGTAAGGCTCATTATCTTGTGCACAGACATCTGTGGTGACTTTCTAAAAATCCCAGAAGACATGGGAAAAAGATGAGTAAGTGATTGTATTTAAATAAGTTCAAATCTAATCAGGAAAATCAGATTCCAGTTTTTTGCTTTAAACTGATTTATCCAATGAATGACTGAATAACACTCGGAAGTAGGACCTATATCTATTTTGTAAATATGAAAAAAGAAGAACGAGGCTTTGATGTGATTCCATTTATCTCCACAGATGTTGCTGTCACCTCTGATGATTCCCAGGTTTTTACCTCCAGCCCCAACATACATTCGAAGAAACTGATTTACATATTCAACTGCCAGGTGTCATCTACTCTGGTAAGTTTCCTAGACATTTCAAACTCTGCATGCCCCAAACTAAACATATGGGTCTACCATGTAATGAGCAAAACTGATCTGCATTCTGTTTCAGGAAGTAGAATCCCCATCCACTCAGCTTCCTGAGCTAGAAACCCTGGGTTCATCTTTGTCTTTGCCAATCAGGTACCAAGATCAATGGATTATGATCCAAAGTATCTCTGTGTCTGATCCCCATATTCATACCCCCATATCCACTGTCATGACCTTCATTCAAGTCCTTGTAATTTAGTGTCCAGACTTTTGAACTAGCTTCCTGATTGGTCTGTTTACTGGTAGCTCCTTCTACCCAAATGCCAGCCCATCATCCCCTTGGCTAATAAGCTACAGGATAAAATCCCAGAATTTTTATTATCATACCTCAGCATACTTCACCAACATTAGCCCCATTCTATAAGCCCACTCTCCTCTAGCTACACCTGTCCACCAGGTACTACACTAGGCCTTCCATGCCTCTGCACATGCTCATTCCTCTGCCTTTATGCTTTTCTTTCTCGTCTCCATTTGCCAGTCTTCTCATCTTCAAAGAACCACTTCAAAATACCATCTCTTCTGGGAAGCCTTGTCTCACATTACCAGGCCATTTGTTGCACTCTCTGTGTGTTCTCACACAACATTTTTCTCCTGTTCTGACACACCATGATTATCCCGTAACTACTCCAGTCTCCTTTTGCACTGAGAACAGAGTCTGGGTCTCATCCACACTTGCAGTTCTAGAACCTAGTATAGTGTCTGGCGCACAGAAGGCAGACTGCCCCTTGTTGATAAATCACTTAGCCACTCTCAGTTGTTTACTCATCTGCAAGATGGAAATAACAATCTCTTGTTAAATCTCAACTTAGTTGCTTTGTAGAAAAATACAGATTTGAAGGGATGCACGCACCCTGATGTTTATAGCAGTATTATCGACAGTAGTCAAACTGGAGAGAGCCCAAATGTCCATCAACCGATGAATGGATAAAGAGGACGTGGTGTGTGTGTGTGTGTGTGTGTGTATGTTCCACATAGTAATATTCCATTAATATATATATATATATATATATATAACTGGAATATATATAGGAATATATTGGAGATAATTTATATATATATATAATTGAAGAAGGTGCGTAGCAGTGCAGTGCCTGAGCCTGAGTCACAGCAGTTCGTGTGAGAGCCCTGGGTCCCTTCACTCAGTGCCTTGCTTTCTACTTTTCTGCTCTGGAGTCTCACCTGTCAATGCCCCATCCTAGCATCGCCCCTAAGGATCTTCTTTTATGACATCATATCACCTGTTGACAGTGCCATGTCTTGGGGAGAATGTGACCAAAAGTCTTCCAGGCTATTTGGTTCCCTTGAGTAACATCCAAAACCCTGACTGTCATGAGAACACACCTCAAATATTTGCTTTAGGTGAAGAAAAGACTCAAATCTGTGTTTAAAGTCTGGTTTCTGAATTTATAATCTTAGAGGAGTTATCACTTAGGGAAATAAACTCTTGCTCCTAATTTTGTCAGCCAGATTAAAATGTTTTTCCTTTTCCTGCATATTTCCTGGAGCTCATCTCCATGTTTATGTTAAAATATCCATTTTAAGCATATAAAACATCAAGTTTCTGATGTGTGGTAGAAGGGGGAATTCACTGAAAGGGTGAATTCTTTGGAGTATGAACTTTTAGCAAAATTAATAATCACCGGAGAAGGGAAATTGTCATCAGATAGATTCTTGGGCCACTGTTTTCAAAGACTGTGGAGGAGAAGCTGGAGAGAGCTATTAACTCAACAGGCAAAGCCTCGGTCTTCTTCCTGCAAAAGGCCAACAGCTTCATGCTGCTGTTCCCAAGAATGCAAACATGAGCTCTGAACCCTGGGTTTCAAGCACCTGTATTATTAGTAAATGTGGAACGGGTTGTATTTCCAGGATATGCGTGCGTGTGTGTGTGTGTGTGTGTGTAGGGGGTGGGGGAGAGAAGCAGTGTTCAGCATTTCACTGTGGCCCTTCTTAATTTTCAAAGTGTTGACCCATCAGTAATTAGCAGTCCTGCTCTGGAGCCCAGAAAACCAGGCCATTATTATTAATTTCACACTGTAGGTATGAGGGACAAAGTGATCATCATAATATGAAAGATAATTTTGCTGCCAAGCATTTGGGGAGCCTTTTCTGTTTGAGAATTGATAGTATTGAGAAAATTTAGCCTCACTCATTCTCACATCCCTGTAATTTTAGGACTAGGTGTACCACTTGAGCTTTCTTAGTTTTCTTGAGTCTGATGCCGTCCTGCTCTCCTGTGACCCGAGCCTGTGTCCCCCAACTCTTCCAGATGTCTTGGGGGCAGCAAAGGAGTGCAGGTGCTAGAATACCACTTGGTCTGTTTCATTGACAGCTGATGGAAAAGTGCATTTCCTCCATGTGCTCAGGTGGTACATGTTTTGAAAGGGATCCTGTGCTAGGATTTCAAAGAGTGTTTATTGCAGAGTTTCCTATCCCTACACTGTGTTTGAGTACATAACACTCAGAGTAGCTACTGATCACATAGTTTAGAAATGGGAAAGAAGGAGAGACAATTTATCAATGCCAAATGAGGTTTCTGAATGATAGAGATTTCCCCCCCACTTTGCAGTCAAATGCAGTTCTCTCAGTTTTCTTGATTGGTATTAAATGGAACTCTGCCTTGGATCCAGGAGCTGCAGTGGCATTTGCCAGCTTCTTATAATTCACGGGCTTGAAGGGCAGTTGAATATGCCACCTCAAAATGTGCTGCTTTGGCAAAAAGATTATTTTGAGCTGAAGGCAATTAAGAAGCAGATATAAGAAAGCCCTCTGCCCTCCCTCTATTTGACCAGAAGCAGGACATACATTTGTAAAGGGTTTCCCCTCTCCTCTCTGTACCAAGAAGGGCAGAAGTTCATTCCAGGAGTCAGCTCTAGACCCTCATCATCCCAGAGACAGTGCCAGAAGAATCTACATAACACAGCTTGCTGAAACTAGCCCTCCTCTGCCATTAGTGCACCCACCTATTTACCTTCCCTGGATTTAATGCCCCTAGAAGCTCAAAGTCCTTTTCCTTTGCTTCGTCACTTCTCTAAAAATGTCTTCCTTTGTTAAGATCCTGTCTAAGCCCAGCTCCTACCTACCCCTTTGAATGACTCATCTCTGACTTCTCTCATCTGTTTGTGGGATGAACATCTTAGTAAAACTTCTGTTTTTCTCTTGTCAATCTGACTTTTGTCAGTGTCATTTATCGGGCTCCAGCTGGGCAACCTCGGAGGGTAGAGGCTGCTTAATGGAAAAAGAAAAGAACCATGACTTTTTACCATTATACAGCCTAAAAACCAAACACTAAAACAATCCAAATGCCGGGGGGGGGGGAACCTTTTAAAAAAATTAAAAATGACCTGAATGTGGCTTTTGGTTCTTTCTTTTTAAAACTTATGGCTTAAATATGTATATCTGGGGTTTGATGAGCAGATGGGTAGTCACGTGCACTGGCAGCCGCCTTCCTTGCTTAATTACATGAAGTTCCCCTGGTTGATATTTTCAGCTAGGGGTCTTGGACTATGCAAATGGAATTGGATCTTGGTGACTGACTGGAAGGAGCAGAGAGATGTTGCTGTCAAGGAGGTGGGAGAATTTCCTTAGGCCAAAAGGAATTTGAGATGGATGAAAGAATTAAATGCACAAAAGTGAAATTGTAGCAAGACTAGGAAAAAAGCACAGATGCGTTTTTCTAATAATCTGAGTAGGGAGACCTTTCTGAGCCCAACAGGAGACTGAGAAACCCCCAATCGAAAGACTGACCAATAAGAGCATGTTAAATTTGAACAACATCATTGTTCAGAAAAGCTACCCTCAGAAATATAAGAAGGCAACAAGCTGAAAAATAGTTGCAACACACAACCTAGAGAAAAGACTGATTTCTTCTTCATAAAAATGATTTTTTACGAACTTAAATCAAATGAGGAATGAACCAAGAAAAACGGACAAAGACAGGAAAAAACAATTCATGGTAAAAGAAACACAAATGAATAAACAAAATTTGTCTGTTGTTTAATTTTACTCAAAAATTTCAAAGTCAAAGAGTACCGAGTGGCCATTTCTCACCTGTAAATCCCCCAATGAAGAAGTGTGAGAACCCTCACTGGGGGCCGGGCACCGTGGGAAAGACAGTCTCCTAGGCCGTTGGTGACATTTATAATTTTGGACTGTCCTCTCTGGGAGGGCCATTGTCTGTCTGTAGCACAATTTTAAATGTCCGTGTGTTCTGGGGACCCAGCAATTCCACTTTCAGGAGCATAAAGCTGTTGTTCAGTGCAGCGTCGTTCATTAAAATGAAATCCACCCATAAGGAAGTGGTACACGAATTATAGCGTGTCTGCTCTGTGAAGCACTTGTGTAGCCCATGGGGAGAAGGGGGTGGATTGGAGATGCTGATACGGAGAGACTGCTCTGCACATGTTATTATTAAGTGAAAAAGCAAGCTGAATGTGGAGTATGTCTTAATACACTTAAGGCAAAAAGCGAATGAATACATATATGTTTACATATACATATCAACATATGCCTATGTATGAACAAAAGATTTGTGCCCAGATGTAAAAGAAATTTTTAGTAAGGTTGAGTTAGGAGAGAGTTAGGAAGTGGAGACTTACTTCTCATTGTATACTGTTGTATGCCATCTGAAAATTTTTTTTTTAAGATTTATTTATTTTAGAGAGCAAGAGAGAGAGAGCATGAGCAGGGGCAAAAGGACAGGGAGAGAATCCTAAGCAGACTCCCACTGAGCAGGGAGCCGGGAGCCTGCCTTGTTGCTCGATCCCAGGACCCCAGGATTATGACGCCAGCCAAAACCAGGAGTTGAACACTTAACCAACTGTGCCACCCAGGCGCCCCTGAATTATTTTTTACATCATGTGTTACTTTGATAAAAATTTGAGAAGAAAATGGGTGATTTCTTTATTTGTCCCTTGTTCCTGCATGCCACTCACTGTAAAGGGAACCTCAAGGAGAAACCAAACCTCTGATTGTTCCAGGACGAACTGCTGCATCAGACAAGGAACTTTCCTCTTCTCCCTGTCTTTTTTTGTTTGTTTGTTTCAAATCTTTAAACTCTAGATAGTTAACATACAGGTAGTATTGGTTTCAGGAGTAGAATTTAGTGATTCGCCACTTACATAGACTCCCCAGTGCTCGTCATAGCACGTGCCCTCTGACAAGGAGCTTGTCAGCCGGTTTGGGATACAGCAACAAGGCAGGACGGTGTTACCATGGTTTGGTTCTGATCGTCTTTGTGGCTTAATTCAGTGGAAATAGATTAAACCTATCTGGGGCATGTTGAAGCCATTTGGAAAACAAATCTGTGATCTTTGTCCTCTTACCATTGATTTTTAATTTTAGCTCCTTGTTGATCATTAGGAAATAACAGAAACCAGCCCTCACTTTCCTTGCCTGATAGCCTTGCAGGCCATTCACTCACATTCTTGAGGCTCCCCCTACCTCTGCTCTACCACTTTGTCCTTTAACCCTAATGTGTGACTTCCAGGGGCCTCCTTAGTGTCTTCTTCATATAACTTCAACAAAAATGGTGAAAGCTCCCTTGGCAGCTGGCCGTGAAGCTGCCTGGGTCCCCATTGCCAGGGTCGCCATGGCCTGGTCCACCCACTGGCTGGGCTGGGCTGGGCTGGGCTGGTTGGTGGATGGATGTGAGCTCACAAACCTCCTCACCAAGCCAGTCCTACAGGGCCGTCTGCGGAGTATCAAGATTTCAGTGATTTGTCTTCTGATTCTGCTCATGCCTGCCAACTGGTGGGTATTGATTAGAAGGAACCTTTCAAAAAACAAGGATCCCCCCTTCTCTCTTGTAAATGGATTGTCACCAGCCCCTGGGAGCAGTGGATTCTGTTTTGGAGAGAGTGACTGAAGGTGACACTGTGGAAACCAAGTCTAGCTGCAGACATTACCAAGTAGCCAGTGAAAGATAACAGAATATGCCACCCCAAAAAATGACTAGAGGAACTCAGGACATGCCACCCCTAAATATGCCCTTTTGGTTTATTGATTATTTTGAGCTTTAGGCACTTGAAAAAGAGCAAATGAAGGGAGAAGGTTTCTTTGTATGCCCCTTTTGTGCCTGAAAGTAGATTCTCCAAAAGGAACGTGATTGCCGCAAATCCCCTCCATGGGAGCCTCAGCCACCCGGAAGATAGACTCATCACAGGAGAGGCCCCCACACCCAGACAGACTGTGTCACAAACTATCATACTTTCCATCTCTTCTTCTAAGGATCCGTTCATCTTTCCTAAAAATCATTTACTCTCCTCTGAGAGGTGTACTTCCTCCTGCCCTTTCCCTATCAGGATGGTGTTGAATTCTGAATTCTAAGCTACCTCCGAGAGTTGCTTATTTTTCCCTGGGTGTTTCCCTTGTACACATGAGATATTCATGCTGTTAAACTTTTGTTTTCCCCGTGTTAATTTACCTTTTATTATAGAGTTCTCAGCTATGAAGTCAGAAGGCCTCCCCTACAAAGGCCTGTCTGTCTCCTTGGCCAGGGCTGGAGACCCTTCATCATGTGGCCCTTCCGCAGTCCCTGGGGCCCACCCTCACCTTATACTGGGCAACAGGAGCTGTTGCGTGGTGGGGTCTCAGTGAATTGTTAGAGATTGAGTTTTATTGATCAGAATGTCAGGATTATTTTAAGCGAAAAAAATTTGAACAAACAGCAACTAAACTTGTTTTACTTCTTTTTAAAAGTTGTTAGCAGCATGTTTCCAAAATATAGCTCCAATAACTCCTGTGGCCATTGGGCATGGGGGGAGGGTAGCAGCTAGAAAGGAGACTGTCTGCGTGCACCCAGTTGAGAACAAACAACACAAACTCTCGTGCTTTCCATTTTTTTCCCTGAAAGTGCATGTGTTTTCTAAAAATCCTCTTTTTCCTTAGAAACTCTTTTCTCCCCTCCTTTTCCTTACTAAGTTGGTATATAAATCCCTGTCTTGAGTTTTCAGGAAGTCACTTTTCTGCAGTTCTATATGCATATGAATAAACTCTATAGTTTCTCCTATTAATCTGTCTTTTGTTAGTTAATTCATAGGCCCTGGCCTGTAGAGCCTAACACCTTAGAGGAAAAGTTTATTCCCAACACAGGACTCTAAAAATTTCCAGGAAATGTTGTTTGTAAAGTGTTGACATTACGCGGAGGCAACGCCAAAGTAACAGTGCTCAGTAAGAGAACCCGGATTCTACATTGTGTACAGTCTTGTCACCATTGCACAAAACAAATCCGTGCAGAGAAACACATCAGTGGCCCTCCACAGCAGGTAATGGGTCATAAAACAAAGTTGTAGGGATGGAACAGTGGAGGGATGGGTAGAGGAATGGGCAGATAGGACGCTGGAGAGGGACAAAAGGTCCAGAAGCAGAAACGTGTATTTGGGAATTGGTGCGTGATTGGGGCGGCATCACAGATCAGTGGGGAAAAGTCGGATTCCTGAATAGATGATGGGAGACTAGCTCACCATGTGGAGAAAGGCAAACGTGTGATGCGGACTCACCCTACACCTAAAATCCAACTCCAGTTGGACTTAGGACCTAAACGTGAATGGTGGATCCATGAAGGTAATAGAAGAAAAAAGATGTAATGTAGGAGAATGTCCTTGTGACCTTGGTGGGGAAGGGTTTTTTAATAAGACCAGATACACAAATCATTTCAAAAGTAAGTGTTTCTCTTCAAAACAGGGTGCCATAGACAAATGTAGCAGATGAGTGATAGCCTGGGAGAAGATGTTTGCAATGTCTGAAATAGACAAGGGCCTAATATTTAGAATACATGAGAAACTCCTGAAAGAAAATTTAAAAATACTCCAAACAGAAATCCTGTTAAAAAGTGGGTGAAGGAATGTCAGGAAGAGGCAGTTCACAGAAGGGAGAAACGCACCTGGCTACACAATATAGCAAGACAGACTCAGCCTCATCAGCAATTAGAGAAGTGCAAATGAAAATAACTGTATTTCTCATACCGGCAAACATGCGAAGGCAGGATAATACCTAGAAGTATTGGCAAAGCACAGCCCCCAGGGGCAGGCCTTCTGGGGGGCAGGCAGCCTGGCTGAGTGAAATTAACCGTGGACGTTCCTTCCTGGGCTGTAATAGGAGCACTTAACTAGGACTGCGGGCGGGTACAGGGTTGTGTTTTGCAGCATCATTTGTGGCAACAAAAGTTTAGAGCAATGTAGGTGTCCATCCCTCTGGGAATGAGAAAGTGAAAGGCTGCAGATGTCCAAAACGCAGTACTGGGCAGCAGACAGAAGCAATGAAGGAGGCTCACATAGAGCAACGTGGAGAGACCATAAAAAACATGGTGGCGAGTGAGAGAATATGGAAGTCATAATTTTGTACCACAGTCCCTTTTATGTAACTCACAAACAGTAGTATATTTATCCATAGTCCCCCATTGGAATGTAAGCTCCAAGAGAGCAAGAATTATAGGGTTTTGGTGGTCTCTAAATGTTCCCAACCTCTAGAACTTTGCACGTGGCAGGTGCAAAAGAAATAGTTCTTGAATGAATACCACATATATACCTACGTATATTCATAGTTAATATAAATATGTGGGATACATTATATATAAATACATTAAATACGCTGAAGTGGGGGCTTTATGGGGTGGGGGAGCATGGGAATGATGGGAAATGAAAGTATGATAACGAGGGGCGCCTGGGTGGCACAGCGGTTAAGCGTCTGCCTTCGGCTCAGGGCGTGATCCCGGCGTTATGGGATCAAGCCCCACATCAGGCTCTTCCGCTATGAGCCTGCTTCTTCCTCTCCCACTCCCCCTGCTTGTGTTCCCTCTCTCGCTGGCTGTCTCTCTCTGTGTCAAATAAATAAATAAAATCTTAAAAAAAAAAAAAATATAATGTTTCACCATCTGAGTCATAGATTCATTCAAATTTTTGTATCTGGCTATTGGGGGAGCACTAGGAGAAAACATACCCAAATATGAATTATTTTAGATGGTGAGAAGACTGACCTTTTGGGTCCTGCTACTTTACTATGTTTTTTAAAATTCTATAATCAGTGGTTTTTTTTTTTTTTCATTATTCCCAAACCCAGCCCTTGAAAATGTCTTTAAAAATGTCTTTGAGAGCGGCAGTGCCCCAATCCCGAGTTTCCCCCATTGCTTCTGTCGGCAGCCTCCCACTCCCCCCCCACCCTACACATACATACTTTTACAGGACTGCAGTATCACTGTCTCAGCTTGTGCTTTGGTCAGTAGAGAGCATCAGCAATCTCTCCCTTTGCTTCCAGACTAGCCTCCTAGTTTAGGGCTGTGTTTGGTTTCCTGGAATAACTGACCTCTGGCCTTCTTCTCTCCTTCCCTGCTCTGAGGGTTTGTTTGGATTCCTGGTCTCAGTCTTCCCCAGTTCATCTCAGCCTGGTGCTCTACCTCACTGTATTGGGTTGAATGGTGTCTCCTCAAATTACCATCCTCCCTGGCACGGGGCCTTTTTTGGAAATAGGGTGTTGCAGTTGTAATTAGTTAAGATGAAGTCCTATTGGATGAGAGTGGGCCCTTAATCTGAAATGACTGGTCCTCAGAAGAATGTCCTCAAAAGAATAGGGTAAGAGACAGAAACACACCGAAGATCACTATGTGACAACAGAGGCAGAGATTCAAGTGATGTGTCTACAAGCCAAGGATCCCCAAGGAAACTGGAAGAGGAAAGGAAGGATCTTACCCTAGAGCCTTCAGAGAAAGCAGAGCCCTGCTAACATCTCAACTGGGGACTTCTGGCCTCTAGCACTGTGAGAGCACAAGCTCTGTGTGCTAAGTCATCACGTTTGTGGTGCTTTGTTACAGCTGTGCCAGGGCTAATGCATCCCCCTATACTCAACCAGGGGTTCACCAGGGAGGATTTTCAGTGCCCAGAGAAGCCTTGCCTGTCCCCAGTGTTCTCCTGCTCCGGTACTCTCAACATCCAAAATGTTGGAGGAAGAAGAGGGAGAGGTCGACTTCATGCCTTTATTGATGCTAAAACAAGCTCCAGTTGAAAAAACAAATAAGAGATAAGATTTAGTCATTTTCCTCTAATGAAATGTTTGTTTACTTGGTCGCTGCAGTGACCAGATATCCTCAGAATCTGGAAGATGCACTGGAAAGATTAAAATCCAGTGGAATTCCTTCCGTGTCACTTCTGAACCCACTTGGCAGTCCGTCTGCACTGGCAATGAACAGTTTGGCCTGGGCCACACCCTTCTCCACCTGCAGACGCCAGGGTGGAACATTGGACCCCTCATTACTCTCCTGCCGTGCTGCCGCGCCACAGGGCTTCCGCCGTGGAGGAGGAGATAAGGAGCTGGCTCTTTTCTGCTCCTTCTCTGTGTCTGTCCACAGCCGGAGCTCCACTGGGCAGCACTGAGAGGCCCCACAGACAGAAGAAGCAGGGTCCCCGCAGCTCACAGACAAGCAAGCTGTACCGGAAACAGCCAGGAGCCGGGCACCTTTTCTGACTGTGGGGTCGCTCCAGCTGTGCCGAGCCACCAGCGGGCTGAGATCTGCTGGCTCTTCTGCACTGGGGTGCCACTCACCTCCTTCCTGGGAGGACACCCTTCTTCCTACAGCCACTGTCCAACTCCTTCATGTCTTGTCCCCTCCAGTCCACTTTCTGCCGCAGGTGCCGGGGATGTTTCTAGATTGCACACACGAGTCACTCGCTCATCTGCTGAAACCTTCTGCTGGCTCTTCATTTACCCGAAAATGAAGTCCAGCTTCTTATGTGGGAAGGCCACGGCTGAGGTGGTGTGGCTCAGTGCCCTCATCCCCTGCACCTCTCCCCATCACTCCCTATAGTGTGGAGCTACTCACAGTTCTCTACCCGGGCCTCTCTCCCTACCTTTGCTGGGTAGGTGAGGTGCGCTTTTTATGCCTAGCACCATCTTTCCCGTTCCCTGCTGCCTGTTCATCTCTCCGATACCCTTAGGTTTCATTTGAACATTGTCTCCTTAGAGAAATCTTTTTTTAAAAAATATTTTGTTTACTTATTTGAGAGAGAGTGCAGGAGTGTGCATGTGCTTGAGCGGGCGGAGGGGCAGAGGGAGAAGGAGAAGCAGACTCCCCGCTGAGCAGGGAGCCAGACACACGGGGCTCCATCCCAGGACCTTGAGATCATGATCTGAGCCGAAGGCAGTCGCTTAACCGACTGAGCCACCCAGGTGCCCTTCCTTAGAGGAATCTTTAAACACACAGACACACACAAGCCCACGCACACACACCCAGTCAGCTGTCCTACTAAATCAGCCTTTAAAACTGCCCTTTTACTGCTTAGCACCAGCATGATTTGTAAAGCCGCATTTCCTTGCATGATTGTATGAATAATGCCTGTCCCCTCCCCTGTACTATCAGGGCCTGAGGGCAGAACCTTGTTTCATCTTATTCATCATTTCATCCCAGCACCCAGCCTAGAGCCCTGCTCATACTAGAGGCTTAATGAGTGTTGCAGGGATGCCAGATTTTCAGATAGCTCTGTAAGGAGGGTCCACCCAGTTGTGATATTGTCCGGGTCTCCAGACCATACTCCCATCCCATCCTCCTGACATATATTTTCCACATTGAATCTGTGACTTTGCTGCTAGTAAAATTCATGCCTGCACGTGGATGGGGTGTGCAGCAGACTTGATTAATGATACCCCATGATGATTAATTTATATAGCATTGTAACTTCTTTTCAGAGAAAAGTCCTTCATTTCCATCATTTCCATTTGAGGTAATTTGTGCTGCTACTCATTGACTAATATTCTCTAGAACTGTCTCCAATTTCTCCATATCTCTGATACTTCACACTGATAGTTGCACTTGTAGAGGAAATGATTTTCCCCCCATTTTTTTGTGTGTAGTGATGAATCTTTTCTACGGAGATATTTTTCAAAAAATAATCTCTGTCTGTATTTGTCAGGAGCTCTGCCTGCCCACTTCCTTCCTCCTCCTCCTCCGCCCCCTCCGCTCCTCTGTCGTTCCTGCCCACGCCATTTCTTCTCACAGTAATGTTCCAGCAGCGCTCCAGCCTTATGCACTCTCAGTGGTCTGTGTGTTTCCAACTGGAACTATTCCCTTGGTCTTTTTTTAACCATGGAGCCCACATGGACAGCCTATAGTTTTTCTAGTTCTAGAAGGATCTTCAGGGGGTGGGGGCAGGGGGTAGGGAAGCTTAGCAGAAATCAGGAAGACTGAGTAGAGGAGGTGCTGAAACTTCAGTGTGTTCACTGGAAGGAACGTTGTGTTGAAAATCCAGCAGGCTCATCCCCACTGTGCTCTCTAGGGGAAAATTATGTACTTATTCTGTGTTAAGTTCTCTGCAAAGAGTTTTATATTTTTCATCTAATCAGGGTGCTGGTGAGGATTAAATTAGATGAAGAATATAATCCTCACCAGCACCCTGCGAGGACATTGTCATTAATTCCCTCACTGACTCGTTTATTTCTTTACTGAGCTAATATTCGCTGTGTACATAATCAGGGCCAGGACTTTCTGGAGGTTCAGCGGGATGAGGCATCTGAACAAGTGGGTGAATTGTGTTGTCATTTACAGAGATTAGGGAAAGAGCCAGTGTTTGGGTGGGGAAAACAGGCATTCCGTTGTGGACATGTTACAATTCTAACACCCTAGTTTTCCGAATAAGAAAAACTAATTTCTAGTAGATGCCCGAGATGGCATGGTTGCCAGGAGATAGGACTGGAAGCCGGTTCAGTCTGATTGCAGGGCCAAGCTCTTGGCTCTCCATTCCACAGCCTTGAGGATATGAAGCATGGCTGCACTGGGCGCTCACTGAAGCCTGTCCCCTGCCCTTGTCCTTGTCTAACAAATGGCGTCCTTTATCCCACCTGAATTCCTGTCACCCAACGTACACTGTCTTCCTGTATTTTAGAGGCTGGTACTCTTGGCATAAACCCTAGAAGAAGACAGTCACATAACTTTAGGCATTACTTGTGACCCAGTGAAAAACTGTCATTAAAGGATACGTTAATTAGCTCATTTCCTGTGATGACTCATTAATGAATGCCCTCGTGAAAGTGCTCCTCCAGATGCTTAGGTAGGAAAATAGAAAAGACGGAGCTAGTGTGGGCAGAGGTCAGGTCTGTCCCGTCTCCTGAGATAAGCCAGTCCCTGGATCTTGCTCTCAGACATGGAAGCCAGTGCTTCTGGCTGCAGTGTGACCCTGTTGACTGACATGTATGCTCTCACTGCCCCAGACTTGCACATGCTCAGGTGGGGGGCATCCCGTGGCAGCTTGTCCCCTGACATCTGTGATCCTTCTCCTTTCTGCTTACATTCTGTCTCAGCAGATGCTCAAGCAGAGGGCTTGGGGCACACAGTTGGATCCCTGGAGGTACTGGGGATTGATATATAAGTGAGTGCTTTGAGGAAGTTTCTGCCAGGTTCTCTTAAAAAACAAAAAACCCAACAACTTGCTTTTAAGACCTGCAGACTTCGCAGCTTAAAAAATATTTTCCCGATTGTAAAGGAAACAATTTTCAAGTCATTTCTTGCATGTTAAGTAGGCATTTGTTTATACTACCAGCCAGGCTTTCAAACTTCAAGGAAATGTATTTTCCCAGGGCGTTGGTCTATACAATTTAAAAATCCTAAAAATATCCAAAGCATGAGAAACAGGTGCAAAACACAGATTCCGCTGGATGCTGGGAGCAACATGCTTCTTCAGCCTTCCAATACTGCCTCAGAGCAGGATGGGCCTTTACTCAAGCTCTCTGGCTTCCTAGCTCCCTGGCTTCATATGGCCTGAGTTCCTATGTGCTTTGAGCTCTCCCCACCACAAAACAAAGACACTCCTCCTTCTCCCCTCCTCTTTCCTCTTCCATTTTGATAGGTTTGCAAGCAGATTACAAACTGTCATCTCAACATCTTTACCTTCCACAGTGGGATCTCAGTAGAGATCATAGCAGGTGGCAAATTGGTCTGATTTATCATTATTTGCATTTTTAATCTGTGGTATTTTAGGCCCAGAGAGGTTTTTTTATGGGTCTTAAAATGGCAACACAAACATTGATACATAATTCATTATCTACTTTTTTCATAATACCTGTGGTTAACAACCCTTTGATAAACAGTAAAGTCATCAACACTTTAAGCACTATGAAGCTACAGCTTTAGCTTTCTTGCCCCGTACTCTTTTCCTCTCTGGTTTATTAGAATCAGTTGCACGATCAGCAGCCTCCATGCTGATGTGTCAACATGGAAAGCCTTCTTAGTTGTAGTTTTGCTATTATTCTGAATGACCAAGTGTTCAGTAACTATGGTAAAGCAAATGTTTGTTGGGCTTCCTGGCCCTTGACTCGGGGACAGGGGTATACTTTTAAATTTAAGCAAAAGGTAAGAAACAACAAATATTGGAGAGGATGTGGAGAAAGGGGAACCCTCTTACACTGTTGGTGGGAATGCAAGTTGGTACAGCCACTTTGGAAAACAGTGTGGAGGTCCTCCAAAAAGATAGAAATAAAGCTACTCTATGCCCCAGCAATTGCACTACTGGGTATTTACCCCAAAGATACAGACGTAGTGAAAAGAAGGGCCATATGCACCCCAATGTTCATAGCAGCATTGTCCACAGTAGCTAAATTGTGGAAGGAGCCGAGATGCCCTTCAATAGATGAATGGATAAAGAAGATGTGGTCCATATATACAATGGAATATTACTCAGCCATCAGAAAGAACGGTTACCCAGTATTTGCAGCAACTTGGACGGAACTGGAGGAGATTATGCTAAGTGAAATAAGTCAAGCAGAGAAAGACAATTATCATATGGTTTCACTCATTTATGGAACATAAGAAATAGCAGGGAGATCGATAGGAGAAGGAAGGGAAGAATGAAGGGGGTAAACAGAAGGGGGGATGAACCACGAGAGACTGTGGACTCTGGGAAACAAACTGAGGGCTTCAGAGGGGAGGGGGGTAGGGGATGGGTTAGGCTGGTGATGGGTATTAAGGAGGGCATGTATTGCATGGAGCACTGGCTGTTATAAGCAAACAATGAATCATGGAACACTACATCAAAAACTAATGATGTACTGTATGGTGCCTAACATAACATAATAAAAAATTAAAAAAAAATTAAGCAAAAGGTGAGAGAGCAAGAGGGATACCTCCCATCCCTGTCCTGTTTTCTCTTTCCTTCCAAATCCCTAAACCTCACTCCACAATTTTCCGGAGTTGTCCTTTGCTTCCCCACCCCTTCCAGCTCCCACTAGGCATTGCTGCTAGCGTAACTCTGCGTTGCAAGAAAGATTAACACCTGTAATCCTTTTGATACAACAGCTCTATTAGACAAGCAACACACATAGGATGCCCTGGAGTTTGGCAAGATACCAGCAAAATAAAGGGGATCCTCAGCAGTTTTATCAGAAGGCTGATCAGTGAAGAAAACCAAACAAAGAAAACCAGTGAAGAAGATTAATTCCAGAGAAATGTGAAGGCCTTATGGTGTTCCTGGTGGCAGAGGCTGTAACTCAACCTTATTTTTTTCCATGCTACTTCAGGTGCCTCTGTATACAGAGAGCCTCTCTCAGGATGAAACACCTCTGAATATCCCATCCCATGCTGATCTTCCCTTTCTTTGTCTCTTTCTCCTCCTCTATAGATAAGCCAGCCAGTTAACCAAAATGTCACTTGTGGGTGCTGCCGTCCGGGAGTTTAGTGGCCACCGGCACCATCCATACAATGCAGCATATGATTGGTCCTCTGTTATTTAACGTGTGTTTGTTTGATCACCTGAACCACCTTGTAACCTTCTGTAGAGCTTTCCCATCTCACCATGTCTGTCAGATAGCTGTATTAGAGTCATACGTGTAGGAAGAGTTTAAATCATAGATAAAAGTAATCACTTGCTTAATCAGTTGAAAGGATTATGCTTTCACGATTTCCTTCATTCCCTCCATCAAGGATTTATGGAATGCTTACTAGATTACTGAGCTCCAGTCAAGACATTAGGAAGGTCCCATTGGCCACACTGAGTTTTCATATCTTTGTAGACCCAAAAAGATGAGAGAGGCATAGGAAAATCTTTGAAGAGATGCATCATTTCCAAACCAAAAATACTGGCTTGCTAGCACGCATCTGACTTCAGCCATAATTTACCGGAGCCCTGGACATTGGCTGTACATCTTGCTAATGACTAGACGCTATTCTGGTGATAAATTACAGTGACTCAAAAACAGTAGACTAGGCCACTGAATCTAGGTTTCCCTGTGTGAGCTTTTCTAGTCGGGAGCAGCCATTCCCAGAGCAAGTGTCTTAGAGGATCTGGAGGATGACGTTATGACACCTGCAGTCAGGACCAGAGATCTTTTTTATACAACTGATACCACAGGGTCATCCACACACACGTGGCTACAGTCAGCAGCGCGTAGTCCCTGTAAAGCAGGACAGACTCTGAAGAGTGCATTTTAGAACACACACTGGCTCTTTATTCTTTTATTACAAATTGACTTGTCTTTTGCTAAGCTGCTCTCTTCTCTGAGAAGATTTATAACGTCGGGAATGCACATACAAGGATAGTTGGATAAGTAACAAAGTTCTAAAGGACCGCTTGTGTTAATTTATAATGCGCCAATTGTCGCCAGTATGAAAGACATTATTTCAAACAAAGGGAACTAGGGGGATGTTAATAGCCAGCAAATGTGTTTATGCTAGCTCTTACTCTGCGTAAGGCATTGCATTGTCGAACGCATTTGTCATCGTGTTACTAGTGCTCTTAATTGTCTCTAATTTTCATAATTTATTTTTTAAATCAAAATATCATGCTCTCCACAGAGTTCCAGTTTTAGATATTATACATACTAAAATATGCCAGACTTTGGTTTTAGTAAAGGAAACAAATGGCTCAGATGTAATTCCAAATGTTAGTCTAGCATCGTTTTATTTAGTAAGGCTGGCCTGCTCCCAGATTCCAGATAAGTAGAGGATTGTGCAATTGTCCAGAAAACCTAATCCAAAAAATTTTTTTTCTGGAATTGTTTTTTTTACCCCCCCTTGGGCCAGAAATATCTAAATTAATTGGATTAGCCATTTCTTTTACATGGCCTGTGAAGATTCAGTCCGAGGCTGAGGGAACCAGCACAATTTCACCAACCTTCCTTGGGACTTCATTGACCTTATCGCTGGTCGATGGAGTTTATTTTACAGAGACAAGGAAAGAACAGGCAATAGCTACATTCCTTGGGAGCCTCTTTGGGAAATCCCCTCATCCACCTCCATCAGGTTTATTTTTTTTTGTTGTTAATGCTATGAACAATGCAGGTTTAGAGAATTTGTTCCACTTTAGTAAATGGGTGCAAGATGGGGGGAACAGGTGGAGTAAAATACGTTAATGACAAGATTCTTCATTTGTTCACAGTCTGCAGTGCCCTTCAGCTTTTTGTGAGCCTGGCTCTTCTGTCCGTGGCTATGGGCGACCCATGCCTTCAGAGAGGCTTTCGTGGTCACATGCATGCACACCTAAATTGTTCCCCCCTTTGGTCCCAGTTCCTCACACTCCAAATCCTCTAATTCAGCTAACCTACCAGTGAAGTAAATTTCCAAGACTCTAGCTTTCATCATCTTAGTCCCCTAATCACAAATTTCAGTGGCCCTCCGTGTCCTAAAGGAGAGCATCCAAAGTACTCAGCCTGACACACGCAGCCCTTTGAGATCTGCCCCCGAACCATCTCTGCAGCATTCCTCCTGCGTAACCACTACAGGAAGTCTTTGTTCTAGTCCCACGCGGCTTCTCGGCAGTCACCTGCCTGCTCTGGGTCATTCTGGACTTCACCTTCACTTGCCTCCTCCATATGCCCACCCCTCTCTTCCCACTGATCCAATTCCTCCTGCTCAGCAAGGCCCAGCCCCGTTCTGTTTCCTTCTTTGAGATCTCCCAGAACACCATGGTCCATGGGGCCCCTTTGGCTGAATCAGTACCCATCCTTGGCCACCTAATTGTATCCCCTGCAGGGGCAGCTCTTGTAGTGACATCTTGTTTGGACAATGAACTTTTCTCCTGCAGTTAACATGTTTTCCCAGCTCCAGTGTCAGCTTTGCACGTGACACCTTTTTGTATGCTCCAGGGCATCCTAGGCTCTGATTGAATAGCAGGATGAGAAATGCTGAACCTGGTTGTAGTTTCTACTGTTCCAGGTGTACCTTCTGCAGTGGGGGTATTCCATACCTTCATCATTCGGATAAAGACAAATGAACCCTGAGAAGCCCAATGCATGAAGAATTTTCCCAGAATGGCTAAGAGCTGGCTCTGGGCTCTGAGTGCCTAGATTAGAACAGTGGCTTTGCTACTTACTAGCTATATGATACCCCTTTACTTCTGTGCCCTCATCGAAAAGGAGGATAATAATGGTACCCATATTAATGGTCGTTTTTAAACACCTCCTTTAGAGAGGAGTGACAGTTGGGAATAGAAGCCCAGGATCACTCCACTATTGAATAGTGGACTTCAGAGTTGGGTCTCCATTCCCTGAGCTAGTCTGGTTGTCTAGGTATTGTCAGGGTTTTGTCCTGGGCCCATCTACTGAGGTAGAAGCCCAACTACACAGAGACAGTTTCATTTTCATTTCCATGTACGTTTCCCTCAGCCCCTTGACAGAACAATAGTAATAGCTTGCTGGACTGAGAAAGGCTGCAGGCAAGCCTTTCTAGCCTTGGATAGGAGACTGAATCTAGGATCAACACGGTCCAGGACGGGATCGAGATCTGGACAAGTCAAAGCCATTTGGGTGAGACAATCAAGAAGTCCCAGACCTGATCTAGGAAACATCCAGTGTGTCTAGGACACACTCCTGAGCAACCTGGGGCAGAGCCAAGTGAGGCATTTACCCTGGAACCACAATATCATCCTGCCTGTGGTGCTGCTTGTCTTTTACTGTGTAGATTTGTGCTTAAGTCACCTCTTCTTCACATTTAGGCGGTTTCAAATATTTCACCTAATGGGCTGCTTTTCTTTCAGGCCTACATCTAGCAAGATTGAGGAATTCCCCTTCCTCCCTGTGGGCCAGCGAGACCCCAAGGCCCTCACCCTGGGTTAGACCGGAAAACAACCCATTTGACTACTGGACACACCTGGAAGAGCCCTCTGGGCAATCTGTCTGCAGAGTGGTGAGTGGGAGAGTTACCTTGAATTCAGTCTCAATGTTGGCTAGTCTGGCCAATTCGTTGCTTAGCTCCAGCGCGGTGAGGACAGGGTCTTCACTGGACAGAGACAAGTAGGCAGCGCTCGCCAGTCCCTTGTAGGCATTCATGCGGGAGCGCGAGTGGCTGAACGAGTCCTTCCGCTGCTTCTCGGTGCACTCGTTGCACTTGCAGAAGTAGTCGTGTGGCCGCTCGATGCGGGCGCCCTTGAGCAGGAGGATGTGCACGATCTCATACTCCTGGCAGTGCGCTGCCAGGATGATGGGCGTGATGTCGTGGGAGAAGCGCGTGCCGTCCTCGTCGTAGGCATAGAAGTCGTCGTCGCGCAGCTCCTGCTCCAGCGGGCTGAGGGTCAGGCGCTGGCCCTGCGCGAAGGCCGGGTGGTTGAGGATGGCCTCCACGATGCGCACGTAGCCCTTGCTGATGGCCAGCAGCAACGCGTCCCCCACCCGCGCCAGGTTCTCCTTCTTGAGGAGCAGCTCCGTGACCTCCAGGTGCTCGTTGCCCACGGCCAGCTGCAGTGCGTTTTGCCCCATGTAGTCCACGCAGTTGAAGTTGAGGGTCTTGGACTCCTCCAGCATTTTCCTGACCACGGGGATGTTGCCATACTCGGCCGAGTCCAGGAAGCGCTCCTCCTCGGGCGTCAGGCTGGTGCCCTTCTCGTTGAACATGTAGGCGGGACCCCGGGTGGCCTGGCGACGGCCCTTTTCCCTCAGTGTCGTGTGCCGGCGCTGCATGTTTCTGAAGGTGCTGCTCCCCAGCCTGTGCGGGTACAAGGCAGAGATGCTCTGTTACTCTCCCAGGGGCCTGCGGGGTTCCCAGGGGCAGAGCAAACCCAGACTGTTGAGATGAAAAAGCAGCTCACAATTGGGATCTTAACGAGCAATTACAAAGTCTTACTGGAAATCATTTTCCTCTCATTGAGATGAAGACAGGTTGCTAAACCTGAACTATTCCTAGTGGTATAGAGGAATCTTGATTTGGTTATCCAGCATCAGTACGCCTGGGGTAGAGGAATGCTGGCAGACTGAAATGTGGGTTCAGGTGGAGGGTAATGGGAGATAGGGAGCGTGTGGTCGAAACAGGCCAAGGACTGTGAATTTTCTTTCCATTTGTGCAAAGTTCAGGATGTCACTTAACTTCTCTGGGCTTTTAGTACCCTGCTTCTCTGTGAATTTACCCATACAACATGGATAACTTTTTGTGTGCCACAGCGTCCATTGGAAGATTAAGTGAGGTGACTTGTATTAGAAAGTTGTGTTGGTTTTATTCTGTACCCTCCTGCCTGTTGGCATGCCCGGTTCCCCCAGGGATCTGCTGCAGACGGCCCCCGTGGATTCTGCTGCCTTTGCTTTGGGTGCATTACCCCCTTGAGCTCCGTCACTGTGACAACACACAGGCATGGCCACATGCCTCTCCTTCCGCATTCTGTGCTATCTGGGGTGGCCATCCTATATGGGAACTGTGCTCATGCACAGTGCTCTGGTCCTCATGCAGCCCGAGCATCTACCAAAGGGCAAGATGAGGCAGGGAGCGGGCCTAGACACATTGTCACTTACTGATGGCCACTGAAGTATCTCCCCTGAAGAAATTCATTCCTAGCTTCCTCAGATCAAACCTGGATTTTTTTTTTTAAAGATTTTATTTATTTATTCGACAGAGATAGAGACAGCCAGCGAGAGAGGGAACACAGGCAGGGGGAGTGGGAGAGAAAGAAGCAGGCTCACAGCGGAGGAGCCTGATGTGGGGCTCGATCCCACGACTCTGGGATCACGCCCTGAGCCGAAGGCAGACGCTCAACGACTGAGCCATCCAGGTGCCCCAAACCTGGATTTTTGTATGGATGGAAGAACAGGTCAGTTTAGATGCTGGATTTTTCACTTGCTCTTTGCTGTTGTGTCAGAGTGTAGAGGTTAATGCTAATACTACTGGTAATAATGGTTAAACTTTTATTAAGTACCTATTCTGTGCCAGTCACTATACTAAGTAGTTAATAATTTCACATATATTACTTGTGCGATTCTTGCATAGATCCTATTACAGGTGATAATGCTGACACAAGTAGGACTGAGAGACAGGCTTTGAAGTCAGAGGGCATAGAGTAGGAGTCCTGCCTCCACCTTTGGCCAACTTGGTAACTTTGGGCAAGTGACCTAGTCCTTTAGTTTGCCAGGGTTTTAAAAAGGTCAGACTAGAGAAAATAAAAGGTATTGTGTCATTTGAGCCTAAGTCAGATACCCCATCTTCAGCTAACAGTGAGACTTTGAATGGATCCCTGGCTCAGCATGCTTTCACTGTAATATAGAGTCTGGACCGCATGATCCCTAAGTCCCTACAAACTTGAACAGCTGATTCTCCAGTTGGCCTTATCCATATTTTCTTTTCTTTTTCTTTTTTTTTTTCCTGGTCGACCCCTACTCACATTATTCAGATAATATTAGAATGGCATACATTTCAATAAGACAGTAGCTATTCTAAATAGTAAGTACTTGGAGATTTATTTTAAACTATTTTCCGTGTTTCCAGTAGTCTTTTTGTTATTGGTCATATCTCCATGCATTAAGAATACTCATTATTTTACTTAAGCCCTTTATAAAAAAATAAAAGTAATCCTAGAAGAAGACCTTTAAACTAATTCTAGTGTTTTGAGATTTAAAAAACTGGCGATCTTGTGAATTTTAAAATTTTGGGCTCCATTTGGTTTTCTGCTTGTTTTACCTTTTGACCTGCTCAAATCCTTTAGTTTTAGCTCTTTTAGGGGGCCCTATCTGGCATAAGGCTAAAGACTTGGAGGCCAGAGCTTATGCTCTAATCTTGCATAAGGCTGAGTCACACATTTTTTGGGGGAAGCTGCTAAACTCTTCAATGGAGTAGCTTTTTCATCTGCAGAAAATTAAAAGGCATAATTATGGGTAGCTCCGTCAAAAGGTAACTGTAGGTGATAAATCCTAATAGAGAGCTCTGAGCTCCTTTAGAAAGAGATCTGAACTGCCATCCACTTTTCTGAAGTACATTTTGATAAAAGATTTCTGGGGAAAAGGTTCTCGGGATTCAAGTTCTCGGAGCCCATTTCTCTCAACAATGCCATCATTCCAGGGAGAGAGGCTGCTTACTGATGCCAGGGTAGATTGGGAGTCCACTAGAGGCCTCTGTAGGAGAGAGGGACTTGCAAATAGGGTACAAGCATTTATTTTTACAGGTTTTTCAGAGGAAGAAGAAGAGACTGAGTTGAAAGCCAAGCAGTCACTTCATTTGTATCCCCAAAGAGCCTTGTTTCAGAGGATGTTACAAAGTCAGTTTCAAGGTCTGTCATCTGGGTACACACACGCAGGTAGGAATTGAGCCCATAGAAGAATAATAGTCTTTCTGATGGAACTACTAAGTGTGTCCTGGGATGAGGCTTATACTCCTTTCAGGAGCGCCTTTTTGGATTTAGTCATTACAACTCAACTTGACCTGCTTGAGAAAAGTTGATTTCCACCCAGGAGCATCTGAGTGGTATGTCAGAGATGAGAGGGCATCTGTCCTAGAACGAGCCAGGGCTTGAGCTTGATTCCATGTCCTTTTCCATTAGAGGTCTGCTCAAGAGGGAGAATAGGTCAGACTCCAAGGTCAAGGGTATACAACTAACAACAAGCCCTGGAGAGATTAATTCAAAGGATATATAATAACTACTGAACCAAGTCAGAGCAGAGAAACATTTCACAGGGAACATGTAAGTACCCAATCTAAATTCAGAGTCCGGATAAATATCATAGACACTGCAGCTTAAAAACTTAAAGGATGTTAAACATTGTTTGATAATTTCCTTCATTAGACCAACCAACCAACAAACAAACCTAAAAGCAAGGTGTTAGCGTTCTCATTTAAGTGAGGCAGAAAGACTAAACCTTAGGTCAAATAATTTCTGCACAAGAGTAGAGTGTCGTATAAACCTTGATGTTTCTGTAATAATTATGTTTTATTAAGGAAAAATATATAGGTGTGCCTAGTATTTGTCAGAATGTCAAATGTCCTCCCCATCTGACATGCATTTTTCTGAATGACCTTGAAAGCAGACACCCAGATGTAGTAAGAAATAAACAAGCCTCTCTTTCCCAGCTTTTAAAATCTCAGCTTTGAGATACATTCAGATGCTTACAGAATTGTCAGTTATCTATTTTCCCAGGAGAATTTGGCCTTGATGAAACCTTATGGGCCCTCAAGTCATGTATGCATACAAGGATATACTGGGGCATCCTATGCAATGAGGTTGCTTTCAACAAAGGGTTTCACAACAGACCCGGGAGCCACAGGAATTCGTTCAGATATTGGTGGGGGCCTTTTTACCTCACTGGGGGCTTCTTATTAGCTGTGACTCCCTCTTATCCTGATATCTCTCTAATCATGCTTTTTAAACATTGAGTTTTTCAGCTTTGTTAGTGTATGATTGACAAAATTATGAAATATTTAAAGTATATACTGTGGTGATTTGATTTAAGTATGCATCATGGAAGGAATCCCACCGTCTAGTGAATTAACACATTCATCACTTCACATGCTTATATTTGGTGAGACCATTAAGTTCTCTCTTAGAAAATTTTGTTTATGTAATACAGTGTTGTCAATCATCATAGTCACTGTGTTGTACACTAGATCTTCAGCCTATCGCTGAAAGTTTGTACACTTTCACCAACCTTTCCCTGTTTGCCCAATTGCAGCATTTTTATACTCATGAATGCATTTAGCCTTACCAATAATCTTGACATTATGGATAGTCAGCCTTTAGGCATACATTTCGCATGGGTTGGAAAGGATCCACAAAAGTTGATAGGTCAAAAAGATAAAGTCATTTGGCTTACAATAGCTGGTGGCCAAAACTCACACTCATGAATCAGCTGTGTTCCTCTGCTGGAGTATGGGGATATTGTCACAGTTTCAAGAACAATAATGAGCAAAATGATTCTCCTTAAAATCCAATTAGCATTTGATTGCCCTTACTCTAATATTTTTCTTAAAAATGAACTTTGAATGCAAATGCCTTTTTATTTGCATATATTATTGAGATAATGAGTGATCAAACTCATCAAACATCTCAATTAAGGTACTGTGTTTTTCATCTTTCATAAATGCATACATTGACATTTGATGTCATTGAGAAGAAGGGTTTCAGTGGAAACAAAACCATATTTGAGAGGAGGACTGATTATTAAACTCTCCCTCTTGATCCCTTGGTTGCTATTTTTATCAAACTGCTTTTACAGATGCATCAGCCAGTCTGAAGAAAGCCAGATGTCAGTGATCCATGAAAAGTATGAATTCTGCACCCTAAATCCAGCTGCAAATAAGCATGACCATTAAGCATTTTGGAGACAGGGATTGTGATTAATTACTGATGAAGAAAAGGACACTTAATCAAAATGTCTTTTCGGAGATATTTGTTGTCTTTTTCGTAAAATTGCTCCATGCACCATAGGTCTCTGTGGAAATCACCCAAGCCTGAAGCTAATTCAGTCTGTAACATTCCACAACCGAATGCAGAACCAAACAAAATCCAGGAGTTAGACTAGTTACCCAGGAAAACCCAGCTCTGGTCTGTGCATTCTTTCCCGAGTTTACATAGTCTGAGTTTTAGTCCAGAGCAGCAGTGATGAAATAGTCAAGTGATTTGGAATCTTCTCCTGAATCTCAGTTCTCTTACCAAAATAAGGGACTAGTGAAATCCATCCTCCATGCACCTCAGCCACAGTGAAGACGCAGTCATGTGTGTCAGATGTCCCGGACACTGTGAAGCCTTATGCAGATGTCCATGACAGGAATGACCAAACCTTACACACCAGTACACTTAAGTAAATGGCTATAAACTGGCTTTCGTTTTACTCTCCACTGATACAGCCAGCTTAGCTGTTTTTCTAAATGACTGTAGAATAGTGATAGCTAACACATATTACACATTTGCCATGTGCCAGACGTTCTGGTAAGTGCTTTATACGAATTACTGTTTTAATTCACACAAATCATATGATAAGCTTAGCTGTTTTCCTCAGTGACTAATCGTAACGATTAGCATTTATTACACATTAACCACGTTGCAGGCATTATGCTGAGTACTTTACATGTATTATCATTTTAAATTCTCATAAACTACTACATGATACAGTTGTTATTGTCATTCCCATTTAACAGATGATGAAATGAGGCTGAGATAAATTAACCACTTTTGTGAAGGCTATATAACTTGTGAGTGGTAGATCCACTATTAGGAATCTCAATTGTTTGGTTTCAAAGCCAGTGCTTTGGGCTGGTATGCCATTGCCATCTTTCTTCCTCCTCCATTTTTTCTAATTTTCTTTAGACTGTCATTTTTTTCATTAGAGTGCAGGATCCTTGAGGGCAGGGAAATTACTCGTTTATATGGCATATGTGTACCTGGTGCCCCGTACCCCTGATGCCTGGCATATGGATCATGGTCAAATAACATAATCATTTCTTAAATACTTGAATTTGGGTTGGGCATTAAAGAGGACCAATAAAATAGAGGTGTTAATGTTTACAAATATAGGAGCCATAGGATCCTGTAACTGTTATTTCCTGTTTGTGCTGATAGCTTTTAAAATAAGGTATGAGTTCCAAAGCCAAATTAGTTTCCAGCTCCACTGTAAATAATGGTCCATAAGTTGCTAGAGGAGACCATTAATATCAGAGGGTATATTAAGTCCCTTGGGTGACTGGGGCATTCCCACTTCTTTAAGACACTTCTGAAAAATTTTTTGTTATTTCCAGAGGCATCCAATTAATTTCTAAGTATCATCTTCCTTATTCTGTTGAAGTTGAGGTGAGATAGTACCTATAAGTTATAGTGCCTAGTAAGTGCTCTAGTAACATTGGATACTATTAACTGTCTTAGTTTAATATAATCATAATAATTATGGATCTGTAGCATTCAAGTTCTTACCTAAAGTTAGTGGCAATAATTTGCTTGTACAACACATGCATTTTGAATAAAAGAAAAAGTACCCACCTACTTATCCCATGAATATACATGAGTTCATATACCTTACCATTCAGTTCCTATGGGAATAGCAAAATATCCTTCTGCTACTCATTATAATACATTATATTGAGATACACTTTCCAAACAATTCTGCTTGAGGTATACTTTCTAAACACAATAATGTGTTATATTTTTTCCATTGCATCTTGGATTGAAAATATTATCTGGATTCCTGAATGCTAATAAATGATTTTATCAGCAACTTATTTTTCAACAAATAACATCATTTAGAGGTTATTCTCTCTATTTTCAAACTACCTTATATATTAGCCATACAAATATAACTAATGCTTTGTGCTTTTATTTTTTCTTTCTTTTTAATCCTTATTTGTCTATTTGGAACTGGGGAGTTATGAAACTGGATGTCTGTATCTCACTGTGTATATCTCCAGATAGAGCTGAAATGATAAGTTCTTACAGTTATATATTTTTGCCCCAAAGATTTGTCTTGGTATAAAATAGATATGTATAACCTTTTAACTGTTACATTAACCTTTGTGACAGGAGAGCCTGAAATGATCATCTACTACTATGAAAATAAGAGAGGCCCTTAAATTGTGAAATGACAATACTGAATAAAGTAATATGCTAAATATTTATCTGGGGGGAAATGTTGATTGCCTTTCCTGAGCAAGAAATCCTGACGGCTCTCATCCAGAATACCACATGTATCTGAAATTAGCCTCAGTGAGGCTCTATATAGTTTTCTTTTTTTTTTTTTTCCCTGGGTTAATTACTGCCTGAAGGAGTTAGCTAATCTGTATGCCCCTAAGCTTAGGAGCAAGTATTTTTGGAAATAAATTTTTATGAAATTATAATTGTGATGTAGAACCTTGGCAAGTTGTTAAATAATTAAACCGATGCCGCTGCTTAGAAGATTTTAGAGAGTGAGTTTGTATCATATTCATAATGAATATTCTGGATTTAATGTGTATTCATTCATAAATCTGATGTGTGTCCAGTGGTTCAGAAACAGGACCCACCAGCAGGTGGCATTCTGAAGCAAAAATTCACAGAGTGCCACTAGACAGGGTCAATCATTATTGCCTCTTTCAAATATACCCTGAATTCATTAAGCCTTTAAATTACAATTAATGGCAATAGCATCTTGATTAAGTCTATTCAATCACACTTAAGTGAATTTACAACTTCACATGTGAAGAAGGAGATTCTCTGTTACACAGTTTCAAAGCTTGTGTCAAAGCCCTGCCCAGATTACATCTCTTTTATTAAGAGCATATTCATTATGTTGAAATGGACATCTAAAGGACATATTTTCCACAAATAAAAGGAAAGAAAAATTAATAGCCTCTTTCTTCCCACCTGTAGTTCTTTAACGGTGGCTACTTATTAGAAGGTAGCCTTCTACCTCTTCCTATCCCCATATTTATGTTAAGATAAATACAGTCACAAAAAATGTCAAATTAAAAAGCTGTCAGTGGTGAAGTAGGAGGAGAACAGACAACACATATACTCTCTTCCAGGAATAAAAGAAAAAACTGCACTCTAGCACAGAAAGGTTGGGTTACCAGGATGAGTTGTCTATTTTAAATGGATTTTTAAACTTAGACTTCCAAGGAAAAGTAAAAAAAAAAATTCCTCTACCAACCCAACAAATAAGAAAGATTTCAGATCCAGATTTACATCTAAAAATACAAGCAATGCACAGGAGGGAGAGGGCTAATAAATAAAAGTTTAATTCCCTATTTCAGCAAGAAAACAACCTCTGTTGGATAAATCAGTATGAAAGAATCATCATAGTTGCTTACATTGAGGGAGAAATAAGCAGGCTGGTCCCTCCTCTCTAGATGACCGGAATCCGGTGTTGAGTCGCGGGAATCTGGCTCCCCATGGGTGGTAGCTGAGGAGATGCCGCTCTCCGTGGTGCTGAAGTGTAGAGCTGATCAAGTGAGTGGAGTTGCGAAGATGTGAAGGCGCGCTTCTCTGTCCTTTGTGCTGCAATGGTAAAAACTCGCCTTCCGAGGCAGACTCGCCTTACCGTTCTTTCCCTAATCTGGGGGAAATTTCCCAGGGAACATGACGGAGAAGGATCTGTGTGTGAGACTGGCATGTGGAGTGCTGATGGGTTGGTATAGTTCCCACCCCTTCTCCCAGACAGTAGCTTTGAAAGGGAGGTATCAACTCTGCCTTCCTACCCTGGATCCTCACGATTTCTACCTGCTCCCTCTCACATCCCAGAACAGTGCATAACACACACACACACACGCACGCACATGCACACACACACACACACACAGAGGCACGCACACACCTTAATTATGTAAGGCAGCAGGTTTTGACTCCTGAGGCAGAATATTCATCTGTTTAAATAAATGAAAAATGAGGAATGAATTAATCTCCTACCTGTTGTGTCTGTGGGTGTTTACACAAGGAGGGAGCTGAAAAGAAAACTAAAACCAGAAGAACTTGAAGGATGACAGAAGTAGTTTGTTGTTGTTGTTGTTGTTGTTGTTGTTTTAAATAAGCTTTAAGGTCACAGCCCACTTTTTCTTCTGTGTGTGATGCATTTCCTAACTCTACCCCTTTGTTTTATGACCTTTTAACATTGTCTAAGATCAGGAAGAAGTCAGTGGTATAGACCAAGTCTGATGTTAATAACAGGACTTTAAAAGGATTAACTTTCATTTGTAACTTTCCATTTTTTTGTAAGGAAATTCCTAATGCAGAAATCCATTTCCCCCACAATCCCTATTCTCACCAATTTCCTTTTTAACAGATGGTCCGTGATTCTTACTCACTAAAGTATTTTGATGGCCTCTGAAAGAGAAACCTCCTTAATTGAAATATTGCCCGTGTGCAGAAAAACCAGGATTACTCCTAGGATCTACCTCTGTCACTGAACAATAAATCAGAATTCTTTTCTTTGTAACCAGTTTATGGATTAACAACTCATGGTTTGTAAAGACTGTCTTGGTGTGTAAATGTAATACTTAGGGTTAAAGAATTGGCTTATAATATAATGTATTTTGCACAATGCCATTCTGTGTTTATAAGCAAATCAGATTGCATTAGTTCATTAATATGCCACTACCATTTTCTCTGGAAGCAACATGGTGTTGGGGGGAAGACCCTGGAATTTTGATTCACTTATTAACTGTGTGACTTTGGGCATAATACTGAACCTCATTGAAACTTTGTCTCCTTATATGTACATGGTGGGTAATGTTACGGGGGCCATAATACCTTTTTCCAAATGCATGGTGATAACTAGATGAAATAACATATAAAAAGCATCCAGAAGAGTTAGTTAGCATTTAGGAGGTATGTAATAAGTTTGAGTGTTTTCTTCCTGTCCTTACTCAGAGAAGTTAAATACTCTAGTTACAACTCTCTAAAATGCTTGACAACAAACAAATTTTATTCCTGTAAGCCTCTACACAAGCTTTCCAATATAAATCATGGTGCTTTATTGGATAAAATACCTTTTTAAAAAGAAATTATCTTAAAATTATGATTTTTTTCTTTTAAAAATTTAAGTCTGGAAGGACAAGGGAATTTCATTTTTAATTAGAATCAGGAATGAAAACATTGAACTCATTTGAATAGAATGTTAATGAATTAAGAGCTATTTAATATCACATTGAAGTGTAGAGGAGAATATGTGAAGCCAACAAAAGTGTCTTACACAGCCACGAAGTCAGAAGATTAGCTATGACACTGGAAATATTATTTTGATTGGGATCCTCATCATCATGATTGGTGAAGCAGTATAGAATAAGATATTCTTAATTATAAAATACTTTCTCAAGAAAACTGGGTTGTGGCTTTTAGTTGATAATGCCGGAGATGAAGTCTTGTTATATTCTGTTTTTAATAAATAACCAAAAGAATATTTTCTTGAAATTCTGACATGAACTGTGTTCTCGTTTCCACTTTTGATGAGCTCCTTGTAAAACAAGTCATATTTTAAAAAAATGTGACAATGACAGTACAGCAGTTATATATATGGAGGAAATGAGCTAATTATTTTATAGATATGTTAACTGAAGACAGGTCAGAATCAGGCCAGATAACTCTTTAAAAGTGATAGGTTAAGATGACATTTCTGAGGGATCCAACCTTCAGTATCCACGTTATTGGAGAACTTTGTCACTTCTAGAGGATCTCATATACAGCAATTTGTTCAGTGGGTTAATACTTGTAACTTAAAAAATGTTACATACATATCAAAATTTACATATCAGTATGTAAAGCACGGAAGTAATTAGGTCCTTTCTAACAATGGTGAAAGTTCAGAAGACTACAGATATCCAAGGTTCTGTGTAAGGTCTTGAGCTTTGTTTTCTCCTTGGCTCACAGTAGAGTACATACCATTCTAGTCAAACTTCTTATATTTTAATATCAAATCTTCCATTCCCCAAATGTGTCCCTCAGTTTTATCACCTGTAAAAAGAAAGTAATAACAGTCTCTTACTTGTAGAGTTATAGTGAGGATAAAATGAGACAACTCACTTAAAGTGCTTACAGCAATGCCAGGCACATAGTCAGGGCTCAGTATACATCAGTTTCCATTAGTGCTCAACAGCTCATTCTGTCACTGAATAGTGAACATACTATTGATCTGTGGTTCTCAGACTTTGCGTGCTCTATTGTCACCTAACCACCCTGTTGAAAATATAAAAATACAATTTTCTGGTGCTCCTTCCCTAGGGGATTTGCATTTTTTTCCTCAAGAACTTTTGGTCATTCTGTTGCAAGAAGTTCATAAATCACACTGTGAGGAAACACTGCTCTTGTCTATTGGAAGAGTAATTTGTTTTAGAAACTGCAGCCGTGAGTATGAAAGTCTACTTCGTATGTCTGAACCCCATGCTACCTTGTTTGGTTATTGGATAGACCTGGCTCTTTATCCTAGGTAGAA
Source organism: Ursus maritimus (assembly GCF_017311325.1). NCBI lineage: Eukaryota > Metazoa > Chordata > Mammalia > Carnivora > Ursidae > Ursus > Ursus maritimus. The sequence goes on along the minus strand of NW_024426663.1, from coordinate 56,940,629 downwards.
GCAGCAGTACAGTAATCAGACTTCTTCTTACACTTTTTTAAAATTTAAATTCAATTAAATTTAAATTCATTAGTTTCAGATGTAGTGATTTAAGAAAGTGATGCAAAAAAAAAAAATGAAATAAATCAGTCCCATAGGAAAAAAAAAATCTAGTCGAAATTGCCAGAAGTCACTATGTTAAACTCATACGCAAAAAGAATAGGCATTCTATCTCATCTCAGTTGAGGGAACCATCAGTGCAAAACTTCTCCAGAGTGAACATAGATCTGATAAAAATCTTGTGCTCTAGACTGTTCTCAAGTCATGAAAAATTGGGTCTTAATTCATGAGTAGGTGAGGAGTGACCAGAAATGGCACTGTGTCTCAAAGTGATGATAAGAATAATGCTAATTTAATCCTATTCATTTTATGCATTTTGTGGAAAATTATTGATTTTCTAGTTTGGGCTGTAAACTTCTGGATTTCAGTAGTTGTGCCCTTAAAGGATTATATCAGCTATAAATGGCCAGTAACCTATTAAAAGTTTCTTTAAAAAGCAAGCAGAAAGTAAAATGAAATAATCATTTATACATGGTGATCCCCTTTCAAGGAAGGACTTGCACAGAGGTGACAGTCAGCTGACAAACCCCAGCTTTCATATCCTTCAGGGTCTGCCTCAGCTGCAGAAAGCCGTCTTACCTGACATCACACCATTTCTTGGGTAGCCTTTACCTGGTGACTGAGCAAGGTGGGAGCAGCCATTTTAGGGACACTCTTATAAGGAACACTTGCTCCAGAGCTCACTGCCGTAATTGGCCTAGTTATCAAAGTTTGATTTCTTCCTCTGTCCAATCCTACTTCCTCTCTCTTCCTTTCATAAATCCTTAGTAAGTATCTTTCACCTCAAACTCTGTCTCAGTTTCTGCTTCCAGGGAATCTAACCTGCATTAATTGGTAGTAGGTGTGGTTTGAGAAAGTAGGTGATAAGATGGTGTTTGAAGCTAGATCACCATCTAGATGGCTATGCAGATCCAATCACTGGTCTTATGTGGAGCATAGACAGCTCCTGGAACAAGATGATCATCAGGTTCCTAAACTTTTACCTGTATTGAATTGGAAAGTTATACTAATGGAAGAGAATACATTAGCAGGTGTGATGTATCATGCATTTGAAACTTCCAGGAGAGATAATAATGTTAAGCATTGTGATATGGGATTGCTATTGTTAAATGCCACTGATAGCCAAAGAAAGATAATGAGTAGTTGAGGTTGTATAATAGGCAATTAAAAATCCAGGTGTAAGAGCCAGAGGACCTCTTGGTTGCATACAAAGAAGCTTTTATAAAGTCTAGAGGGAAGATAGAGAAGGTCAAGGTCTAAGCCTAGGAATTAATATTCAGAGGACTGAATTCAGAGATGACTAAATGCCCCACCAAAATAAGTCCATCATGCCAAGTACTTTGGTTGGGAAAATCCAAGATTCTGGTGGGATGAGGACATCTGCATAGATGTCTCTCAAGATTTTCACTTCCCATATACCTTTGAACCTTTGACCCTGCAGACATGGTCCATTCATCTCTATTAAGAGTTAGTACCCCCCCCCCCAGTCTCATACTGGAAGGCTTTATATGGTCCTCTCACCCACGTAGTATCATGTGTCTGTCCCAGGACCCATACCACCTTCCTTACTGCCAAAGTCCTGTGACTAAGTTAGGTTGTACACAGGCTGTGAACTGACATTAATATCTAGAGACCCATAATATAGGAGAGGATGTTCTGAGTCTGATAAGGCAGGAAAGGGACAGTGCTCCAGAGGAGCTAAAAGAACCAGCCAGCATTTGCTGGAAGAACTCAGGGGAGTAAGTGTGGGCCTGGGTTCTAAGGATGCTTGATCAAGGGAATGGGAAATAAAATTTGCATATTGAAGAGTTTATTGACTTGGAAATGCTCTCTTGAATTACTGGATTTAACATTTTGGCAAGGATCCCAGGGAATGGTGTGAATTTACTGCTAGGATGACCCCTGAAACCATGAAAGAAAACAAGGGCTCACATACGCAAAGTTAAAATGACAGAATTTCCATGGCAGAGGATGGAAGGAAGGGAATAAAAAGCTTAGATCTCTGATTAATTTCACAAATCTAAGCTTTTTATTCCCTTTCCTATTAAGAACTTATCAAACTCAACACTCAAAAAAAACCAAAAAATCCAGTCAAGAAATGGGCAGAAGACATGAACAGACATTTCTTCAAAGAAGACATACACATGGCCAACAGATACATGAAAAAATGCTCAATGTCAATCAGCATCAGGGAAATACAAATGAAAACCACAGCGAGATACGACTTCACACCTGTCAGAATGGCTAAAATTAACAACTCAGGGAANNNNGAGAGATGTTGGTGAGGATGCAGAGAAATGGGAATCCTCTTCCATTGTTGGTGGGCATGCAAGCTGGTGCTGCCACTCTAGAAAATAGTATGAAGGTTCTTCAAAAAGCTAAAGACAGAGCTACCCTATGACCCAAAAATTTCACTCCTGGTATTTATCCAAAGGATACAAACATAGTGATTTGAAAGGGCACATTCACCCCAGTGTTTATAGCAGCAATGTCCACGATAGCTAAAATATGGAAAGAGCCCATCGACAAATGAATGGATAAAGAAGATGTGATGTGTGTGTGTGTGATGTAATATTATCCACCCATCAAAAAGAAATGAAATCTTGCCATTTGCAATGATGTTGAAACTGGAAGGTATTATGCTAAGCGAAATAAGTCAGTCAGGGAAAGACAAATACCAGATAATTTCCCTCATGAGGGATTCAAGAAACAAAACAGATGAACATAGGAGAAGAGAAGGAAAAATAAAATAATATGAAAACAGGGAGGGAGGCAAATCATAAGAGATGTTGAACTCTAGGAAACAACCTGAGGGTTGCTGGAGGGGAGGTGGGTGGGGGGATGGGGTAACTGAGTGATGGGCATAATGGAGGGCACTTGAAGTAATGAGCACTGGGTGTTGTATGCAACTGATGAATCACTGAATTCTACCTCTAATAATACAGTATATGTTAATTAAATTGAATTTAAATAAAAAATTTAAAAAGGTAAAGAACTTGTAGATGTGGGGATGCTGGAATGAATATTTTTGGCTGGAAGGCCCATGAGCCAATTATGTTTATGGGGCCTAGAGGACATGTCTTTTACCAAAGGCATAAGAAATGCACTGGTTAGGAGAGCACCAGTATTACTACAGTTTACAGTGTAGTTCTTCTTTGTAGGCCAGGGCTGGCAGTAGCATAGTCTGTTACAGGGCTTGGTTCACAGACTGCAATAGGCACAATGGAACCCTGAAACAATGGAGGCCAGATGGTGGTACTTAAACATCCTAAACCAGGCTGTTGCAGTGCTGTCATGACCAGCAAGAATGGAGGGGCAGTCACGAGCCCACAGATAAATGGAAATGGTTATTAGAAAATAACATCTCTAACGAAAAAGTAGATGGGTAGCTGACTAAGGTACTATTCAGTTTCTGGCTATAGAAAAATCAAGAAAGGATAACTAGTAGGCTGTGGGTGTCTTAAATAAAAAGTCATGATCCTAAATGCATATTACTTAGTGAAAGAAGCCTTTCTGAAAAGGCTGTATACTGTATGATTCTAACTATATGACATTTTTTAAAAGACAAAACTATGGAGACAATAAAAGGATCAGTGATTGCCAAGGGTTGGCAGAGAGGGAGAGATGAATTGGCAGAGCACAGAAGATTTTTAGGGCAGTGAAACTCTTCTTAATGATATTGTAATAGTGGATACATGTCATAATACATTTGTCAAAACCCATAGGATGTACAACACCAAGAGTGAACCCTTATATAAGCTGTGGACTTTGAGTGATAATCATGTGTCAATGTAGGTTCCTCATTTGTGGCAAATATACGGTCTGGTGGAGGATGGTGATAGTGGGGAAGGCTGTGCATATGTAGAGGCAGGGGATATAAGGGAACTTCCTGTACTTTCTGCTCAGTTTTGCTGTGAACCTAAAACTGCTTTTAAAAATACGATTTTCATAAAAAGTTGTGATCCGTTGTTCAGTTTCTGGATCTGATCCAGTTTTCAGTTCTGGAAGTCATTATTGAAGTGGTAGGCACATTCCTAGGAGAAAGAAGATCTAGGTTCTTTATGTGGTAATGGTTCCTCTAGCCCTTCTCCAAAGGGTCCTACAGTCATTTACTTGAACAACTTTTTATTAGGGAAAAGGGAATGCCCAGGCATTTTGAGATCTGTTGGACACAGGGTCTGAGTTGATATTAATATCCAGGGACTCATGGTTAATCATGATCCTCTTGTTAGAGTGGTGGCATAGAATGACTAGGTAGTAAATGGAGTGCTGGCCAACATTGAGCTTACAGGAGATCCACTGGGTCCATGAACCTACCTGATGGCCATTTCCCCGGTCCCAGGATGTTAAGTGACTTTGGCATACTTGGCAGTTGGTGCTGTCTCCACACTGGGTCTTAGTCATGTGATGTAAAAACTCCCATAGCAAGGTAAGCAAAGTGGAAGGCTTTTGAAACTATCCCCCACACTCCCTACACAGCCAGGATAGTTAAAGTAAAAAAAAAACAGTATGACATTCTGGAGAAGGAAAATAGTGAAGATTAATGGTACCCTTTAGGATTTAAAGGATACAGAGGTTATAGTCTCAAGGTATCTCTATTTAACTGGTCAGTCTGTGCTTGCAGAAGCCAGTGTCCCCAGGGTGATAAGTGTGGACTACTGCAAGTTGAAGCAAATAGTAGCCCCAGTCACAGGCACTTTATTAGATGTAGTATCTTTTTGGAGTAGATTAATAGGCCTTAGGTATGTTGTAATTATTTTGGAAAATATGTTATTTTTTTATCCCAAATCATAAATGAGGATCAGATATTCACATGGATTAGTTTTGCTTGAGGACTTAGGCTAACTGTCCTACTCATTGTCATAATATAGAACAAAGAGATCTGAACTGCCTGAGCATACTGTAGAACATCTTATTAATTTATTAAGTTGATGATGCTGGTATTATGTTGATTGGACTGATGAGCAAGAGGTGGTCAGCATACTGGAGGTCCTGGTACGACACACGTACTCCAGAAGATATGAGATGAAACCTGTGAAGATTTATGCTTTTTTTACACCTATACATTTTTTAGGCATCTAGGAATTAGGAACATGCTTGTCCATCACCTCCAAAGTAAAAGACCAGTCATTATGTCTTGCAGTCTCCTACCTCAAGGAATGTGTATATTTTTTTTTCTAAAACTAAATAGCATGCATTGTGTCTTTTGCACAATCATCTGGATTTAATCTTAGATCATACCCTAATTTTTATGCATAATCCAGTTTTTCTGCACTGAGCAGGGTACTGCTACCTTGGTCAGTATTTTTTAGTTTGCCATTCCCCTCACCACACCCCGGCCTCCATTCACCCCCACCTCCACCCCACCCCCAGCCTGGCTGTATCTCCTGTAGGGTTCCCATGGCTCTGTTTACATCAGTTTTAACAAGAGGTATGTGTATTCTCACTTGTGCAGAAAACATTGTTCCAGATTCAGTCGACTGAGTTCATGTTTCCCCACATAATTTTTAAGGTTATTTACTTAAATATCTGATGTATTTTATTGCAACAGACATTGTTTTGCCAACATTGCCTATTTCAGTGGCACTTCACAATCTAGTTTAAAAAGGAAAATAGGACATTTTAAATGGAAAAGAAAAACAAACCAAAAAACCAGAAAACAAATGTATTATGGTTCTGGAATCAGCAAATTGTACAGCTACGGGTTCTGCTCCAGCCTGTATTGCAGGAAGCATGGACATTTGCCAGTTTCAAGTGGAGCCCAAGCAGGAAAAGAATCTATACTAGGATCAGGTTATAGTGCAAGGGGCACTGCTCTTGGGCCTCACAGTCTGGCAGACCAAAGAGTATTAGGGGTTATCACTGGTGGGAAAAGATGTCATGTATAGTTTGTGTTAAGCCTCAGTGAGAGCATCATAATGTGGGCCTTTGGCATCCTGGAGTATGATCTTAACCATCTGCAGTACAGAACTGTATACCTTTTGAAAACATCTGGTACTGGTTGAAACCTGATTTGTGACCCAGTGTGTGATCTATTCTGGAGAATGCTCCATGTGCACTCGAGAAGAATGTGTATTCTGTTGCTTTAGGATGGAATGCTCTGAATATATCTGTGAAGTCCATCTGGTCCAGTGTGTCATTCAAAGTCCTTGTTTCCTTGTTGATCTGCTTAGATGATCTGTCCATTGCCGTGAGTGGGGTGTTACAGTCCCCTACTATTATTGTATTATTATCACTGTGTTTCTTTTATTTTGTTATTAATTGGTTTATATAATTGGCTGCTCCCAAGTTAGGGGCATAAATATTTACAATTGTTAGATCTCCTTGTTGGAGAGACCCTTCCAGTATGATACAGTGTCCTCTTTATCTCTTATTACAGTCTTTGGTTTACAATCTAATTTGTCTGATATAAGGATTGCTACTCCAGCTTTCTTTTGATGTCCATTAGCCTGATGAATGGTTCTCCACCCCCTCAATTTCAATCTGGAGGGGTGTTTGGATATGGTCAGCTGATCTTTGACAAAGCAGGGAAGAATATACAATGGAAAAAAGACAGTCTCTTTAACAAATGATGCTGGGAAAATTGGACAGCCACATGCAGAAGAATGAAACAAACATTTTCTTATCCATACACAGAGATAAACTCAAAATGGATGAAAGACCTAAATGTGAGACAGGAATCCATCAAAATCCTAGAGGAGAATACAGGTAGCAACCTCTTTGACCTTGGCCATAGCAGCTTCTTGCTAGACATGCCTCCAAAGGCAAGAGAAACAAAAGCAAAAATGAACTATTGGGACCTCATCAAGATAAAAAGCTTCTGCACAGCAAAGGAAACAGTCGACAAAACCAAAAGACAACCTACAGAATGGGAGAAGATATTCAAATGTCTTATCATATAAAGGGCTAGTTTCCAAGATCTATAAAGAACTTGTTGAGCTCAACACCCAAAAAACCAAATAATCCAGTCAAGAAATGAGCAGAAGACATGAGCAGACATTTCTCCAAAGAAGACATACAAATGGCCAACAGACATATGAAAAAATGCTCAGCATCACTCAGCATCAGGAAAATAAAAATCAAAACCACAATCAGATACCACCTCACACCAGTCAGAATGGCTAAAATTAACAAGTCAGGAAACCACACATCTTGGCAGGGATGTGGAGAAAGGGGAGCCCTCCTACGCTCTTGGTGGGAATGCAAGCTGGTACAGCCATTCTGGAAAACGGTATGGAGGTTCCTCAAGAGTTAAAATACCCTACAACCCAGCAATTGCACTATTAGGTATTTACCCAAAGGGTGCAAACACTGTGATCTGAAGGGGCACCTGTACCCCAATGTTTGTATAGCAGTGTCCACAATAGCCAAACTATGGAAAGAGCCCAGATGTCCATCAACAGATGAATGGATAAAGAAGATGTGGGGTGTGTGTGTGTGTGTTTATAAAATATTCTATTATAGATATAATGGAGTATTACTCAGCCATTAAACACGATGAAATCTTACCATTTTTATCGACGTTAAGAGTCTGTCTTCAGCTTAGGTCATGATCTCGGGGTCCTGGGATTGAGCCCCATGTTGGGCTCCCTGCTCATCAGGGAGTCTGCTTCTCCCTCTGCTCCTTCCCCCTGACTCCTGCGTGCACTTTGTCTTTCTCTCTCTCTCTCAAATAAATAAATAACATCTTAAAAAAAAAGATGGCCTTGAAAGATAAGGTAAATCCTCTCAGTGTTTGGAGGATTGGTGGGCCTTATTATCCCTTTTGCATGGAAAGAGAACTAACCTAAGGTTAAATATATATAAACTCATGGACAATGATGAATGGCTTGGCCAGCTGATCCGGAGCCTGGAAGAAGAAAGAATGGAAGATTATTGACAAAGTCTGGGTTAGAGACGTATGGATGGACATATGGGAGTGATATGAATGGTGAAGATCATTGTACCACGTGTTTATGTCCACAAGGTAGCATCCACCATAAAACTGATACTTAACAACCAAGTGAACAAAATTACCTATCCAGCTGATAGCAGCCGGTGTCTGTCATCATCCACCACAGTGCTGGCACATTAGGCACATGAATGATATTGGCAAAGAATGATGTTGGCAAGACCCCAAGAGCCTGGACTCCTATTTATGAACTTATTTATCTGTGGTCACTGCTGGATATCCAAGATGCCAGCAACAGAGAACAATGTTACTATGACACCATTATTCAAGAAGATCAAATAGCCTGTAGGTGACAGGTTGATTACATTGGGCTCATTTCATCCCGAAGGGTTAGTTGTTTATTTTCTTATGTCTTACAGAAATGGACATGTATTTCGGGGTGAATTTGCCTTTCTTGTCCATATGGTCTCTGCCAGCAGGACTATCCAAGAGCTTATAGAACATTTGATTCATTGGCATGGAAAGCTGTGGACCATTGTATCAGACTGGGGAACCCACTTCATAGCAAAAGAGGTTCATGAGTGAATCTATGACAGTTAGAGTCACTGACCATATCACATTCTACTCCACTCAAAAACTGCTAGCTTGATAGTTCATTAGGCGCTCAGAGGCAGTACTCTACACAGATGGGATGCCATCTTCTAGAATACTCTATATGCATTGAATCAATGACCTTTATCTGGTGTGTCCTCAGTAAAAAGAATACATGGACATAGGAACCAAGGGGTGGAAATAGTAATGACTCAACTTACCATCGCTCTCAATGACTCACACTGAGAGTCATATGTTTCCTTTCCCCATAATTATGGGTTCTGCTGGGTTATAGGTCCTGCTCCCCATGGGGCGTACATTGTCTCAAGGGGACACAAAAAAGACCCATTGAATTGTAAGCATCAGTTGTCACTTTTCACTTCATTTGTCAACCTCCTTGTGTTTGGGGATCAAAAATAAAAAGATGAGTCACTGTCTCGGCAAGGTAATTGATCACTTGGAGGACATAGGGCTGCTATTACACAATGGAGGCAGGAAGGAATGCAGTAGAACTCAATTGATTCACTTGGGCCTATCTAAATATTCTCTTTTCCAGTTGTGACTGTAAATGGGCTGGTATAGTGACTGGCCAAAGAGCATGGTGACCCCAGGCTCAGATCCTTTGGGCTAAAGGTCTGGGTAACATTAACAAGTAAGTAGCCAGGCCAGCAGTAGTGGTAGCTAATGGTTAATGGAATCTAAAAAGGATAGTGGAAGAAGAAAATGATGAGTATTAGTTGGGACTCTGAAACCCACTTCTGTTTTAGGCACTGTAGTTATTTCACTAACATCTCTCTTCTAAGCTTCTTTCATGAAGAGAGGTACACCAGAACACCCGGAGGAGCTTCTCTTCATCCTTTAAAAAGGTAGATGGGCCACTCAGTTTTGCATCAAGGAAGGACTTGCTGCCCAGCTGAGGGTATTCCCATTAGCAGACATATTTCAACTTCTTCAGAGGCTACATCAGTTTTAGAGACCTACCTTGCCTGAGCTCACATCCTTGTTGGGGAAGCCTTTGTCTGGTGACTGATTGAGGAAGGGAATATACCCACCAGTATGGCTTGCCACAGGACCGTGCTCACTTCAGAGCACCCTGCCGGTTGACAGAGGTTGATCAGGCTGCATGTTCCCTGTGTCCAGTCCTACTTCCTTCCCTTCAAAAGTGTTGATTACAGGTAAATACTTTACACCGCCCAAACTATCTCTGATCTGTTTCTGGAGAAGTCAGCCTGCAACAGATGACTTATAGAAATGTATAAAATACAAAACAAATTTAGAGATAGGCAAAAAATAATAGGACAGTAATAAGGATAGGGACATAAACTCCTTGATTGAAGCTAATATGCAGGTATTTCTTTTGAGTTCTATCTGCAGGATCTAGAGAGGCTCCAGATTTTCTAGAAGCCAGAGTGAAATAAAGACAAGCCAACTACCTAGTGGAAACCATGTGTTCAGGGGAAAGACAAAACTTCCTCATCCTTGGAGAAGAGAAATTTTTTTCTGAGAAGAACAACCTTAACAATTACAATTGTGCTGCATGGTTAACTGGATGGCACATTGCCATTTGTTACATTTATTTCAAATGGAATTACAGTCAATCACATTATCCTAAGCAGGTTTATTGTTTGTCATCCACAATCCACTGGCTCTGGATCAGTGGGCATGTATTAGTCATTGGAACCAATTATCCAAGGGTGTTTGGTTAAGGTGGTTTAATTGGAGATGGAGTATATAAAACCACAATGACCACCGATGCCCTCCACACTATTATTGTTTATTTCATCCTCCTGTGCACCAGGATGTTTGCTTGAGCTGATTTATTTCTCCTTTTGATTCTTCCCCCAAATGGTGATGCTACCCTGTGCAGAAGAAGACATTGGCAAGTAGGTGCAGGGAAGAAAGTGGGGAAGAAGGAGAAGAAATAAGTGGAACAGGAAGGGCCTAGAATTCTCCACCTGGAGAATTCTTTCTTGAGTACCTGAATCATGAGTCAGCAAGGTGTCTGATTTTTGAGGCCTAGATTTTCTAGGAAATTGAAGAGAGATATGTTATTGGTTTCCTTATGGGAAAATGATCTTTTTTCATTGGACTAAGTCTTGAAAATAAATCATTCCTTCAAAAAATCAAAATACTGGTTTTATGGGAACTATCAAACCTTCAAAACTGGGGTTATATTTAGATTTTGCTAGATTAGGATATATAAATAATAATTGCAGTGAATTTCTTAAGGTTTAAAATGGGATGTTATATTTATTAAAGTTCTTATTTCTAAAAACATTTTACATTAAAATGCACCCCAAGATGAAAGGATTATTGATAAAAACTTTATGCCTTGGATCCAAGCTTTTGAATTTCAAAGCATTAATTGTTCTTTTGAGTATGTCATACAGTCTAGATTTTCTGTTGTGATTGGTGGGCACACATATATCGCAAATTCTAAGACATATATAAAAAGTGTTATTAAATCAATATTTAATAAAGCTTAATAACTTTTAAAAGTAAAGCAAATCACTTTCTTAAAAAATGCAACACCTAGAGAAATTATAAAGGATAAAAAAGAAATTTTTGCTTCCCCTGAGTATCTTTAAACTCCTGCATTTATTGTATATGGCTTATAATTTTCTTTTTTTTAAATTTGGTTTTAATGTTTTAAAATAAAATTTAAATTTCTTGTTCAGTTGTTTTCAGTTATGTTTGATCTCAATTTCGGTCTCTTGGATGCTTCTAATTTCTGCAGGGCTAATTCTATTTTTAAAATCTTTCTAGTTCCATCCCTGTATTCTTAATTTCCTCAGTTCTGCTTCATGCCAAACACATATATAGTGGATTGCTCACTGATCCAGATTATTTTCAGGAGAGATGATTGAACTATAAGAAGATTGTATTACAGTCTATCTTTAAATCCATATATACCTTTTAAAATTTACTTAGAGGAATTTGGCTACTGGAATGTTAATAAGTTACATGGTATCTTCTGGGAATTCATTGTAATGAAAAGACAAATAATTTTTCTTAATGTTTTCAGAGTACTGTGTTGCTGTCCTCAGAGCAACTCTTTTTTTTTTTTTTTAAGATTTTATTTATTTATGTGTTTGAGAGAGAAGGAGAAAGAGCAAGCATGGGGAGGGACAGAGGGAGAGGGAGAAGCAGAGTGTACTGAGCACAGAACCATACGCAGGGCTTGTTCTCACAACCCTGAGATCATAACCTGAGCCGAAATCAAGAGTTGGATGTTCAGCTGACTGAACCACCCAGACGCCCCTATTCTCGGAGCAACTCTTGCCCCTCTTCCATCTCTGTTTTATTTTGCAAGAGAGTTACACTCTGTAGGACGTGTGTCCCAGGCTCCCCATTAACTGACTTTCATCTGGATTTGGCCAATAGGAACTATTGATGGGAGATGAGAGGGCAGGAAGAAAAGAAGCATTTCTCTACCTCTTTCTATACTTAGGCAGCAAGTGCAGTTCCTGGAGGGCTTCAGATCTCATTGGACAGACGGCCATGATTGCTGCATTTGCTTGGTGGCCCTAAACCTGGGCTTCAGGAACATTTCCTTCTCTGACACTTCAGCTTAGGGCTGCTGGTGGTTTCCTGTGGTTGTCAGTCTCTGACCTTGTTTGGCTTCTCGGTTATCCATCACTCACAAAATGAATTCTGTGCCTCACATTCCCTTTGGAAAATAGGGAGTTTTAAAATAATTGGTTGTGGAACAAAAATTAGTTTCATATATCATAACAATTGCAAGATCGAATTCCAAGTGGACCAGAGATCTAAATGTAAAAAATGAACATGGTTGATTTATCTCTTGACCTGAGCATGAAGAACCTTAGAAACTATAATCCAAAATCCAGAAACAACAAAAGATCAATAATATCAATCATATAAAAATAAAGAAAATATTTTTATATGGCGGAACACCATATGCAAACTCAAAAGACCAGTAAAAAAATTAGGAGACTTATATGATGGTCAGAAGGCTAATTTCTATACTAAAGAAAGAATCCTTAAAAAATAAAAAAAATCACAAAGTATGATATATAATGAACAAAACCCTCAGACAGTTCACTAAAAAAATATAAAAATGGCCTTTAAATATAAGAAAAGATATTCAACTTTCCTCATGATAAAATGTCAATGAGAACTTTACTGAGAGATCATTTCTCATCTATCAGATTGGTAGAAAGTCCAAAATCTAGGTAACACTTTTGTCAAGGCTGTGGAAATTCAGATATTTTTACACATTTCTGCTGGAAATGCAAAATGATAACCCATCTGGAGGGGATTTGGTGATTTTTAACAAAATTATATATGTATTTACCCTTTGAACTAGAACCTCTACTTCTAGAAATTTGCCCCAAGGCACACCTCTACAAATATGAAACAGCATATGTGCAAGGTTTTCTTTCAGAAATAAGTTATAATAAAATATTGCAATCATTCTAAATGATGGCCTCAAGTAGAGTGATTGACTTAAATGTAGTTCTCCATGCAATGGTGTACAATGTAGCCAAAGAGGAAGAATAAAGAAGCTCTTCACGAGTCCAGGATATAATGGTGTGCTTATCTACCTATCATGTAAGAAAGAAGGGGAAATTGCTTATTTTTGCAAAATGAAACAGGATATATCAATCAGAAATTAATGAAAATATTTACTTACAAGGTATGTAGGGATAGTGTGGAGGATATAGGGAGGAGTGTGAGAGTTCTTGTAGTGGACCATTTTTATATAGTTTTAGTTTTGAACCATGTAAAGATCTTAATTTTTTTTTTTTTTTATTGCATGGTGCACTGGGTGTTATACGCAACTAATGAATCATTGAACTTTACATCAAAAACCAGGGATGTACTGTATGGTGACTAACATAATATAATAAAAAATATTATTATAATTAAAAAAAAAAGAAAAAAAATGATTTTACTTTTGGACAGAGAGAGAAGGCAGCGAGAGAGGGAACACAAGCAGGGGGAGTGGGAGAGGGAGAAGCAGGCTTCCCACTGAGCAGGGAGCCCAGTGCAGGGCTGGATCTCAGAACACTGGGATCATGACCTGAGCCAAAGGCAGACGCTTAATGACTGAGCCACCCAGGCTCCCCAAAGATCTTAAATATTAAAAAATACAATAAAAACACAAAAAGATATTAAATTTGAATACAAACAGAAAAAATAACCCAGCTGCACGTAAAATTGATAATAATTACACAGAGAAAAAAAATTCAAGTAACTTTTGAGTATAGGGCTTTGACTACACACCCTAAATAGAATTTATTATAAAGTCAAAAAGAGCTGCAAAGAACTATTAACATTTGCTTAGCAGCTTTGTTCTTGATGGTGGTATGCATGATATAATTATGCAACTTGTTTTTGTGTATGGTAGGATATAGCAAATGAGTAAATGCGTGGATGTTTTTGGGAAGTAGGGTTTTTACATTCCTAGGTAAGGACAAAAGATACAAGGCTGGATTTCAATGAGAGGTATCAGTGTGAGGTCATTATATATGTATACAGATTGATAGATACCATGAACACACATACACACTTCCTAGCTCTGATCCCTGAAAAAGCTTTAAGCAAATCCACTTTGGTAGCATTGAGTACACTTGGCACCTAGATCCAGGTTTCTGAACACTGATCACCGGTAAAGTGCGTCTTAGAGAAATGGCTATTTCTAGACCCAGAGCAGGGAATTTATAAGGTAAGCCTGAAAAATCTGATGTCAAAAAGCAAGTAAGTGCACAAAGACTAATGGGTTCATTAAAAAGAAAAGTACAAAGGCTGGCTTGGTACAAGTGACACATTAAAAAGAATGATGATAATTGATTATAATGTGTTGAATAAAAACTGAATTCATAAGTTCATAGTGATGAGATTGGGGGGGAGACATCAAGAGAGATCAGGAGAGAGAAGAAAAGCTCTTTTTATAAAAGAATGGTAGCCAAAAAGTGTAAATGCGGTAACACAATTAGAAAATCTGCATTTTACCTCATGTAATCAGCTAAGTATCAATTAATTATTCTTTTAAAGATTTATTCATTTGAGAGAGAGAGAGAGAGGGAGGAAGCGCTCGCAAGTGGGAGGAAGGGCACAGGGGGAGGGAGAGAGAGAATCCTCAAGCAGACTCTTTGTTGAGCATGGAGCCTGATGTGGGGCTCAAACCCAGGACCCTGAGATCGTGACCTGAGCTGAAATGCAGAGTTGGCCACTTACCTGACTGAGCCACCCAGGTGACCCAAGTATCAATTACTATAAATTTTCCAGCTAGGATGATCAATGACTGCTAAAACCATTGGGTGAAAGATTGTTGGGGAACAGGATATTGACATGGTCTCAAAGTATCGCCCCAGAGATTTGTTGAGGTAAGAGGAAAATATGTTTTTATAATGGATATATCCGATATTCTGCACCTTAACCAAGTAATCAAACTTGGCATATCTCAGAGTGGGGTGATCTAAAATTGTGTACTTCCTGAGGAATGCAGTCGGAAATACAAAACGTCATCTAGGTAGTATATTTGCTAAAAAATATTTAATGTAAATCTTGGGTTACTTTCGGGAAGTTTTGTTTTTTGAGGAATTTGTCCATTTCATCTAAGTGGTCAAATTTGTTGGCATAAACTCTTTATAATATTTCCTCATTATCCTTCTAAGATCAGTAGCTGTTTTTAGTGATGTCACCTCTTTTATTTGTAATATTGGTAATTTGTGTCCTCACTTCTTTTTTCTTGATCATTCTTGGCATTTATCAATTTATTTTTTAAGGGAATTTTCTCTCTTGCTTGTCTGGTTTCAGTTTTATTAATTTCTTTTTTTTCTTTTTTTTTTATAATTTTTATTTTGTTATATTAGTCACCATACAGTACATCCCCAGTTTTTGATGCAGTGTTCCACGATTCATTATTTGCATATAACACCCAGTGCACCATGCAATACGTGCCGTCCTTAATACCCATCACCGGCCTATCCCATTCCCCCACCCTCCCTCCCCTCTGAAGCCCTCAGTTTGTTTCCCAGAGTCCACAGTCTCTCATGATTCATTCCCCCTTCTGTTTACCCCCACCTTCATTTTTCCCTTCCTTCTCCTACTGATCTTCCTATTTCTTATGTTCCATAAATGAGTGAAACCATATTAATTTCTATCTATGTGTATTATTCCCTCCTTTCTGTTTACTGTAAGTTTGACTTGTACCTTAGGTCACTGATTGAAGACCTTTCTTATTTTCTTTTCTTTTTTTTTTTTTTAAAGATTTTATTTATTTATTTGACAGAGAGAGAGACAGCCAGCGAGAGAGGGAACACAAGCAGGGGGAGTGGGAGAGGAAGAAGCAGGCTCCCAGCGGAGGAGCCTGATGTGGGGCTCGATCCCAGGACCCCGGGATCACGCCCTGAGCCGAAGGCAGACGCTTAACGACTGAGCCACCCAGGCGCCCCGAAGACCTTTCTTATTTTCTAATACAAGTATTCAGAGTTGTAAAGTTGTCTAGATTTAAAAAAAAAAAAACAAACTAAAGAGGCAAAAACAGTACAGGGAAGTATTGTTTGTGAACCTTGAATGGATCTTGGATCAGGAAGTAAAAAACAAAAACAATAAAAGACATTTTGGGAACATTTGAAGAAATGTAAATATGAACTGAATAACCTCATCTTATTGAATCTTTTTGGGTGTGGTTAATGAACTTCAGTTCTGTAAGAGAATGTCTTTACTTTCTGGAAATGGATGCTGACGTATTTTTAGTGATGAAGTATTGAGGCATGATGTCTACAACTTTTTTTTTCAAATGGCAGAGAGAGAGAGACAGAGAGGGAGAGGTGCAAAGTGTGAACAGTTGGTGAATCTAGGTAAAGGGAATGGGTTATTGTACTATGCTTTAATGTTTCTCTGGGCTTGGAATATCTCAAAATAGCAAATTGGGAGGAAAAAAACCCTCCCTCTGGGTAGATAATTAGGATAATTTTCTTGATTCCTAGTTAGACCCTAGGAATCTTAGAAGTATCAGGCACATTGATTTAATTCTTAGTACAGCCAGCACTATTATTCCCATCACTGTTTTGCTGGGCCAGAGAAAAAATAAATAATGTTGCTGGTGTTGCAAGAGTAGTAAGAGTGGTAGGAGGTGGATAGAGGGCTCACACTTGAGTGATCAACTCCATAGCCTGTGTTCTAAACTTCTGTCTGTCTTTCTCATGATTTGGCGCCCCAGGTACTTGAATTTCTTATTTAGTTAGTTAGTTAGTTGGTGCTTTTATTTTCCTTTGCGTAATAAATGTTTTCTCCATAGGTAGACCAGAGTTAAATTCTGCCCATTCCATATTGGACTTATGACAGTCAAAGCAAAAATTGCACTGGGTGAAGTTCAGCAGGTAACAAAGACTTTATTCACAGCTACTACTAATAAGAGGAGAGGCTGGAACCTCATCTGAGTTCTACTCTAGTGACACATGGGGCTAGAACATTTTTAGCAGCTGGAACGGTGGGTGGGGAGGATCGTAGGCCATGTGCATTTGCTAACTGGCCTTCCCCAGAGCAAAAGTAAACTTTCTGTATCCTTGTGACAGGAGATAGTTTTACAACTTGGAGTAGGGTGTCCATGGGCCGTTAGCCGCCTCTCCTCCCACAGAAACTAGGAGATAGGAGTGTTATCTACCTTGATAATTACATTTCAAAGGGATGTCTTTTTCCTTGAGAAAGACATTACAGGATTTTAAAACTGGTAAGAAGCTTTTTAACAGATTTACATCTCAAAGAAGCAGAGAGAAGGGATTTACAATGACAAGTTTTCTAAAATAAATGCTCTCAGAAAAGGGAAGCCTGTCTAACGTTTAGTCAAGGTAGGGAAGTGATAGGGCCATTTGGTCATCACATTGTAGGTTTACCGAGGCCTTACTGAGAGATGTGCAACTTAGGTATCCCACACAGCCCTCTCTCCTGACTTGATCTTAAACTGCTCATGCCTCTGGACAAATCCTTCTTTTCCTTTTGAAAATAGGAGTGCTTTCCCCCCTCTGCTCATACACCTTTCTTCTTCTCACCTAAGTTCTGCTGATTAGAGACCTGTTTTAGTTCTGTTTTAGAGACCCGTGATTCTCTTATCTCACTTTCTTCCTGAACTTTAAGTTCTCCTTTTTTCCCTTCTCCTTCGTTTCTAGGGATAGACCATCTGTTCGATCCCTTCTGGTTCTAATTCTCTGTGGGTCTCTGACTCTCTCTCAGTATACACCCAGGAAAAAGTAAGTAGGGCTATACCGCTGCACTAAAGAGTCTAGCTCTTCTCAGATTCCCATAGAAGGTGATGATTGGAAAGATTTTCTCTAGTGGCACAGAAGTAGCAGAGTGAATTAGTTCTGGGCAGGCATTATGGAATCAGAGCGATGTGGGTACCAGATTTGCAATTTGCTGTGTAGCTTTGAAAAAGCCTTTTAACTTCTCTAAGCTTCGATGCATTTTTTTTTTTTTTGTAAAATAGGGGTAATAAATATAGTACTAACCATAAGAGTTAACTGAGGTAATGGCTGTAAATCTACAGTGTCAAGTATTTAGTAACTAATCACTGTTTCTTTGGGCAGAAAAACAAACACAAAGTTTTGCTCTACTTAACATCAAGAGCTGCTTTGAGAAGATCTAAGGTAACATTTTCTCAGATAGAGCGTCTGAGTACTTCCTTTTTGTGTTAAATCTGCCCTCAAAAATGGGTGTTGTAAATTTGTTGTATCAACTTAGCTAAAACTACATTTCCCAGAATTCCTTCCCCTGAATGCTTCCAAGTCAGTTGGATCATCAGAGGCATTTTGCAGGGCATATGGCAGGTGGACTTGAAGCAGCAGCCATATTCTTTATGCCCAGGAGGTCAGCATAGGGCACAAGGTGTTGCTGCAGCCCTCTGCATGTTGGCACATATGTTAGATGATCTGCTGGCTCACCCCCCGCTCCTGCTGCTCTTCTGCCTTGAAGCTTCCCTGATTCTTGGATCAGACCTGTGCTTAGCTCTGTGATGAAGGGTGCCAGCTTCCCCGGCAGGATACCGCCATCATCACAGTAGGAGCTTGGGGGCAGCAGGAGCCTGCAGTGGGCACTAGTTCTTTCTGTGCATTCTGATAGTTTCCAGTTTCTCCTTGCTTCCCCCGCTGCCCATCTGTCTGCTCTTCCTGATGCCCTTGTCTGCAGGTTCAGGCTCCAGCACCAGAAGCAGGTGGAATAGTTTCACATAGAAGACGTAACCTGCGCCACTGGCTGTATAAAGTCAAATGCATATAATTCATCTTTTACTGTCTCTGATTTGTCATAGTGATTTTGCTTCTATGATTGAGCCTTGTCAGATACGGTATGTAATGAGTTTCAGCAGAGAGCTGCATAGTGCAAACTTGAAATCTCTCAGTTACTAGGATGATTTCAGTAAAAAAATGACCATTTCTCGGGGAATAAGAAAAGAGGCTCTGTGCCTGGGCCTTCAAGTTCTCCTCCCCTGTGGAGAGAGAGGGAGAGAGAGAGAGAGTGTGTGTGTGTGTGTGTGTGTGTGTGTGTGTATTTCTCATTTCTAATTCCTTTGAATCAGACTAATTCTAGGGTGGTGTTTTCACTCCATCAGCGATTACAAGTTATAATGATAGCCTTTCCTAATGTGGTGACAGAATATCACTTAACTTTGCCGATGTGGCTTCGAATGATTTCTGTAGTCAATGTGTGCCAAACTGCCAATTTTCACGTTTTGAAGATAACAGACAACAGCAGTACCTTTTACAAGATAAGATATGCAGTATCAAATATAATAAAAAAATCTGAGTAAAAATAGAAGTTCAGAGAGGCAGCAGACTGTAGTAGTTTGGAATGTAGACTCGACCAGACAGCCTGGAGTTTCGATTGTTAGCTCTGAGCTTACTGATCATGTGATCGGTGCTAGATGATTATTTGGCCTCTCTGTGCTTCAGTCCCTGGTCAGGGTGGCTGCTTGTGGTAATGCAATAATAAAAGTCCAGAGCTTGGAGCCGTGCATGGCACAATGCAGGCAGAAGCTTTGGTTTCATTCAACTGGATTCTTTCATATAAAGTGGAAACCATTGATTTCCTTACTCCGGGAGGGCAGGGACCAGGCCACCTACCCTTGTATCCCTCACCTGCCCCAGTGAAGGTGTATGTTGTGGTACCCCATACAGATCCCCCTCCAGGATGCGGGTTCCTGATTCCTGCCACTGCTGGGGATGTTGCCCACTAAGCCGGCAGCTGAGTCCCTCCCCAGGAGTTGCCTTGGCCAAAGGAAGCTGCCAAGGTTAGGCTTCCCCCACTGGGAAGTCCAGATCTAGTGACTGGTGGAAGTGGGATACACAGGACAGGCTCCCTTATCTCAGTGTGGGGCGACTTGTCTCCACGTAGGCTCAGCCAGGCTGGGCCTTTGTCATCTCTTCATCACGGTCCAACCCCAGCTCTTCCTGCCTCCAGCCCTGCTGCCCTCACTCCTCAACAGGTGTTCCTGACAGCGCTCCGGCCAGACCTGCGCACAGACCTCTGTTTCAGAGACCATTAAAGAGGCGCGAGGTGGGAAACTTTTGGGAATGATGGAGATATGTTCATGATGTTGGTTTTGCAGATGGTTAAAAGGGGTGTACATATGTCAAAGTTGTCATACAGTTCAATTTAAATATTTGTGGCTAATGATATGTCGGTTATACTTCAATAAGGAAAAAAGAGGGACAGTGGGAGAAGAAAGTAAAGTGCATTTTGGTCACATTCCACTGTTCGTGCTTGTCTCGTGTATTTGCACTCTTCTCATTGAACTTTTTCTTGTGAACCTTATTGCACATCAGTTCCTCTTGACTCCATCTATTTGCATAGTCATTCTTTCTTTCTCTTGGACAGATGTTCTCTGAGCACCCAGCAAGCCCCGATTCTAAGTATTTGGGCTAAAACAACAAATTGGGCACAGTCTTTCTCTGCTATGAGGCCATGGCTCTATGATGAGACTGAACTACAGGCAACTCCAACGTTTAACCTTGGCATTCATAACCTCCTTAGGTTGGCTTCAGCCTCTGATGGTAGAAATAGCACAGTTTATAGTTCAAAATGAGACAGACGCATAAGAAAATGAAGAAGAACTAATGGTCACATTCCAGTATAGTTACTTATTTATCATTTTATCACAGGCTTTCTCCCATATCACCGAATCTTCTCAGAAAGGGACTAACTGAGATGGGGCAGGATTTCTTTTTTTTTTCTTCCTATTTTTATAATTTAAATTCAGTTAGTTAACATATAGTGTATTATTAGTTTCAGAGGTAGAATTCAGTGACTCATCAGTTGCATATGATGGTGCTCATCACATTATGGGCCCTCCTTAATGTCCATCACCCAATTACCCCATCTCCCTGCCCCCCTCCAGCAACCCTCAGTTTGTTTCCGAGAGCTAAGAGTCTGACATGGCAGGATTTCTGATCCAAGTCACTGTAGTGCTAGTTCATCAGCCTTTCACGCGTGCACAGCCCCACACTCATCCACAGAGTTCGAAGGATTTCAAAGAGGAAAGAAGGGCATTAGTCCACGTGTTTGGTAAAAGGAAGTCAAATCTAAATGACCCCTTTGGATGTTTTAACTAGGGAACTGGAAAAGAAGCTTCCTTGGCAGCAGGGAACACCTAGAGAAATCAAGCATGAGAAACTAGAAGCTAGTTGCTTTGCTCGGTCTCCTCCGCTGTGATGCTGTGTTTGAACCTGAAATCCATGGTGCAGATTTGAAAAAGGGTGCCTTGTGACTGGGTGGAAAACCTAAGAGGAATTCACTTTGTTATGTTGAGGAGCAAATGTTAGTAAAATAATCATACCAACAACAAAATAAATGTAAATAAAACCTAAAACAACAAACATTAGCTCTTGCTAATGTGTGGTCTTGCTTTATGCCAGGTGCTATGTAGGATCTCATTTAATTTTTACACAGCCTTAGGAGAAAGACACTCTCCATTCCAACTTCGAGGAAACTGTGACACACATAGGTTTTGTCACTTCCTTAAGGTCACAGGGCTGTTAAGTGATGAGCTAGAATCCCCACTGGAGTCTGCTTGACTCCGTACGCTACTTTGTTAAGTCCTTTTTCTTTACTCCCATGGGAGAGGCCCTTCACTGCGTCCCTTTCCAAGAGGTTGGCAGTATATGAAAATCCCTGTGAGAGCTGGACATAGGGACTTCGAAAAGTTGCCATTTTGCTATTGATTTTGAATGTTATTGTCCTGTAGTTAGAGAATTCAGTGTTTGGTATTGATTGCTCGGTGGAAACTTCTTTTATGGTGCAGAACATTGTCAATGTTTGTGAATTATCCACGTGTGCTAGAAAAGAACGTGTTTACTGTATTTGTAGGATATGTCTGCAGGATCAGTATTGTTTATTTTGTTGTTCAAACTTGTATTGTCTTATTTATTTATTTATTTGTCTGCTTGATGTGTCAGTTTTGGAGAGAAATGTGTTAAAATATCCCATGGTGATAGAGCATTTTCTCCTCTCAAGTCTACTTACTATTATTTTTTTAATACATCTTGAGACTGTGTGGTTGCATTTATACCAGATCAGGATTTTTATATCTTCCTGGTGAATTTTTTTCATCATTAAGTAAGACCTTATTTTATCCCTAAAGGTTCATTTTGCCTTAATATGATCTGATAATATCATCATAAACATTTCTGTTAATATTTTTTTGCTTTATCTTTCTTTACTAAACTTTTACAAGTAGTGTAAAAAAAGGTTTGTTACTGTGTGTGTGTGTGTGTGTGTGTGTGTGTGTGTGTGTGATGGTGGTATTCTGCTTGGTTTTGGGAATTAAGTTAATCCTAAAAGTTATGCAGAACAGCAGAAGGGTAATGATAGCCAAAACTACTCAAGGGAGAAAAATATGGTAGAGGAGATTGGTCTAACTGATATCAAGATTCATTTTAAAGCTGTAAAAGTAATTCAGTGCGGTATTAGTATATGGCTAGAGAAATAGACCAGTGACTCTATATAGAAAATCCAGAAATAAACTTCACATACATGGAAAGCTTGATTTCAGACAAAATTGGAATTGCAAATCAGTGGGGGAAGGGATGAGCCTTTCAATAAATGATGCTGTGTTCATTTACATATTAAAATATATAATTGGATTCCTTCCTGAAATACCACAAAAAATTGGGGTGAAATTCAAACCATATAACTTTAGGGAATAATATTGGAGAATATATTATGACTTTGGGGTAGGAAATGATTTAAAATAGTGGCAAAATTTCTAAGCTGCTAAGGAAATATAGTTACATTTGACTACAGTAAAGTTAAACATTTTGTTCATCAGAAATTGCCATGAACAAAGTGAAAAATGCCCAGAAAATGAGAGAGGATATTTATAACACACGTACTTGATGAAGAATTAATACCTGGAATATATAAATAATTTCTCAAAAACTCAATAGAAAAATGGACAAAAGATAAACTGGTCTGTCACAGAAGAAGAAACTTATGTGGCCAGTAAGTATATGATGATCAACCCCTTAATAATCAATTCCTTCCTTCCTTCCTCTCTTTCTCGCTCTCTTTTTCTCTTTCACATAAACGTTTATTTTTCCATTTTGTGAAGAATGTTTTATCAAGTATTTCTGTGAGTTTATAGCAGAAAGAGGCCTCTCTGAATCAGCGGTGTCACAAGAAGCCACTACCTTGCGTCCATATTGATTTTGCTTGTTCCTGGATTCAGTGCTTTGCCCAGATCATGTTACTTTGCCCAAGTCCAGCTATTGTCCCCACCAACAGACAGTAATATGTCCTTCATGAAATCTTTTTGGAGTTCTCTTATTTATAAGTTTGCTTCTCTTACTCAGAAGAAATATAGAAAGTCTGCAATTTGGAAACATAATTATTTTCCCCTGCCTTTTAGACCTAGCTAAATGAACTGCAGGCACAAGAAATAGACATAAAATTATTACAATGTACATAATCACATTTCCCAAGATTAGTAATAAAAAGAAAAACTTAGAAGCTGAGGAAAATAAAACATTCTATATAGAGAAATAAAGATGTCAGAAAATTTCTCATCAGGAGCAAAGCAGGTGAGAAGAAATGTAACAGCATCTTTAAAGGACTGAAAGAAAAATACTGTCAACATAGAATTCTATACACAGTAAAGATATCTTTCAAAAATGAAGACAAAATAGGGGCGCCTGGGTGGCTCAGTTGTTTAAGCATCTGCCTTCGGCTCGGGTCATGATCCCAGTGTTCTGGGATCGAGCCCCGCATCGGGCTCCCTGCTCAGCGGGAAGCCTACTTCTCCCTCTCCCACTCCCCCTGCTGGTGTTCCCTCTCTCACTGTGTCTCTCTCTCCAATAAATAAATAAAATCTTAAAAAAAAAAAAAACCCCAAAATGAAGACAAAGTAAAGACATTTTCAGGCATTCAGAAGCTAAAAGAATTCATCACCAGCATACCTACATTACAAGAAATATTGAAGGAAGTCCTTTAGACAGGAGGACAATGATACTAAATGGAAATAAGAATCTATACCCAGGAATAAGAAATGGTAATTACATAGGTAAATATATAAGATTTTTTATTATTTAAATCTCTTTAAAAGATAATTGATAATTTAAAGAAATATAACAGTAATGTGTTTGGAGTTTATAATATGTACATAGATATGCAAATTTACAATAATAGCATAAAAACCTAGAGGTGACAAATGGAAGAATGGTGTTTGTTAGGTCCTTATATTTTATATGAAGTGATATAATATCACTTGAAGGAAAACTGTGATAAGTTGAAGGTGTATACTATAAACCATAAAGAAGCCACTAAAACAACAAAGCAAGCTAATAAACCAACAAAGGAAATAATAAAAAATACCCAGTGCAAGTAAATGCAGAAAAAGAAGAAAAAGAGAAAAGAAAAAAACAAAGGAGACAAATAGAAAATAAATAACAAGATGAAAAACTTAAACCTAATATATTAATTACCACATTAAATATAACTTCTCTAATTAAAAAGCAGAGGTTGTGTAGTGCCTGGGTGGCTCAGTTGGTTAAGCATCTGCCTTTGGCTCACATCATGATCCCAGGGTTCTGGGATCGAGCCCCATGTCAGGCTCTGCCCTCAGCATGGAGTTTGCTTAAGATTCTGTCTCCTCCCTCTTCTTCAGCCCCTCCCCCCTACTCCTGCGCACACACTCTCTCTCTCAAGTAAATAAAATCTTAAAAAAAAAAAGCAGAGATTGTGAGATTGAATAAAAAAAGCAAGACTCAGTAATATGCTACTTACAAGAGATATGAAAATACATATAGGTCAAAAGTAAAAGAAGGGGAAAAATATGTGTCTTGGTAACAGTAGTCAGAAGGAAGCTGGAGTGGTAACATTAATATCACACAAAATACATTTTAGAACAAAGAAATTGTCAAGGATAAATAAGGCAATTTCATAATGATAAATAGGTCAATATATCAAGAGGGCATAACAGTCCTAACCATTTATATAGCTTCAAAATACATGAAGCAAAAACTGATAGAACTGCACGAATAAACAAAAGCATAATTATAGTCAGATTTTAATACCCCCATTCAAATATGCAGGCAAAAATTCATCAAAGACATAGTAGTCTTGAAGAACAGTATCAACCCAACCTTACTTGATTGGCATTTATTGGCAAATTGATAGAATGCACATTATTTTCAAGTGCATATAGAACATTTACCAACATATGGGGCTCCTGGGTAGCTCAGTCAATTGGGTGTCTGACTCTTGGTTTCTGCTTGGGTCATAGTCTTGGGGTTGTGGGATTGAGCCCTGCATCAGGCTTCATGCTAAGGTGGAGTCAGCTTGGGACTCTCTCCTCCCTCTGTCCCTCCCCCGTGAGCTCGCTTTCTCTCTCTCTCTCTCAAAAAAAAAAAAAACAAAAAAAAAAAAAAAAGAAAGAAAAGAAAAGAACATTTACCAACATAGACTACTGGGGCTGTAAAAGAAGTCTTGATAAATTTAGAAGGATAACAATATGGTGTCTGATCATAATAGAGTTAAATTAGAAATTAGTTACAGAACATTCTCTGGAAAATCCTCAAATGTTTGAAAACTAAATAACATACTTTTAAATAACACATGGATCAAGGAATAAATCAAAAGAGAAATTAGAAACTTTTTTGAAATGAGTTAAAATAAAAGAACAATTTGTGAGAATTTGTGGGATGCCGCTAAATAGTATTGTAGTTGGTGCTATTTATAGCACTAAATGCCTATATTAGAAAAAAAAAATTCACAAATTATGATCTCAGCTATCACTTAAAAAAACAGAAGAAAAGAGCAAACTAAATGAAAGTAAGGAGAAGAAAGGAAATAATAAGTTGAAAGCAGAAATCACTGAAAGACAAGACAAAAACAGAGAAAAATCAAAATGAAATAAAAAGCATGTATTTTAGAAGATCAATAAAATTAAACCTGCAGCCAGACTAATCAGGGGCAAAGAAGAGAATACACATATCAGGAATGAGAGAAATAACATCACTGCAGATTCTGCAGGAATCAGGTGAAAAGGATGCTGTAGGAATATTCTTAAGCACTTTATGCCTATAAGTCTGACAACTTAGTTGAAATGGACATTTCTGCAAAATACTCAAATTACCAACATTCATTCAGTAAGAAACAGATAAACTTGAATAATGCTACCCAAGGTAGTGAATCTTAAGAAAACTTCCCATAAAGAAAAGTCAGTGCTCAGATGGCTTTCTGGTGAAATCTGCCAAACATTTAAGGAAGAATGTTTTACTAATCTCACATAAATTCTTTCAGAAAACTGAAAAGGAAGGAACACTTCTGATCTAGTTCTATGAGGCTAGCATTTACCTGTTATCAAAACCTGAGAAAGTCGTTACAAGAAAAGAAAACTACAGATGAGTATCCCTTGTGAATATACATATAAGCATTTTAAAATTTTGTCAAGTTGTATTCAGTATTGAAAAAGAGACCAAGTTGGCTTTATCCTAGGAATTCAAAATTGGTTTAATGCTCAAAACCCAATCAATGTACTTCATCACATTAACAACTAGAACCAAAAAGCCATATGGTCAACTCAATATGTGAGCAAAAGCATTTAACAAAATTGAAAGACCAATCCTGATAAAAACTTTCATCAAAGCAGCAACAGAATACAACCTCCTCAGCTGAAAAGATAGGTACAAAACCCTCCGGAAGACAAATACTTAACAGTGACAGAATGAAAGCTTTCCCTTTGATAATAGGAACAGGACAAGAATGTCTCCTATTATCAAGTCTTTTCAACCTGGATGTTCTAGCCAGTGCAAACAGGCAAGAAAAAGAAAGAAAAGGCATCCATATTGGAAACAAAGACCTAAAACTGTGTTTATTCACAGATAGCATTATTGTCTTTGTGTAGAACATGCATTGGAATATATGAAAAAGTTACCAGAACTAACAAGTGAGCTTGACAGGCTTGCAAATACAAGGTCAGTATAAAAATCAATTATATTTCTGTATTGGCATAAAACAATTGGAAATTGAAGTAAAAAAAAATACG
Organism: Ursus maritimus; assembly: GCF_017311325.1. Classification (NCBI taxonomy): domain Eukaryota; kingdom Metazoa; phylum Chordata; class Mammalia; order Carnivora; family Ursidae; genus Ursus; species Ursus maritimus. Next base: position 56,913,543 of record NW_024426663.1, on the reverse strand, counting down.
ACTTAACAATGGCACCAAAAATGTAAAATACTTATGGAGAAGTCTGACAAAAGAAGTAGAAGATCTGTACAACAAGAGAAATTAAAGAAGACTTAAGAAAGTGGAGAGAGAAATTTTATTTATGGATTAGACAGCTCAACACTTAAGATAATTCTGGTCATCAGATATTATTGATTAATGACAGGTCTCCCAAATGATTTCATTGATTCAATACCAATAAAAATCCTGGGAGGCTTTCTTTTTTTCTTAAAGATATTGACAAACTGAATCTAAAATCCTAGTGGAAATTCAAAGAACATAAAATAACCAAAACAACTTTGAAAAAAAAACACAATTGGTGAACTAAAATTACTAATTTTAAGACTTCTTACAAAACTGCTATAATTAATAACATATGAAATCACTGCAAAGATGGACAAATAGAAAAATAGAATGTAATAGAGAATCCAGAAGTAGACCCAGATGTATATGGAGAACTGATCTTTGACAAAACACAATGACAACTAAGTGGAGAAATAATACTCTTTAAAAAGAAAATGGTGCTGGAACAATTGGACATCCATGCAAAACAAAACATACCAATCAAGCAAACAAAAGGGCTTTGATCCTACCTCACATATATTCAAAAATTAATTCAAAATGGACCATAAACTTAAATGTAATACCTAAACCTATAAAGCTTCTGGGAGAATATAGAAGGAAACATTTGTAACCTTGGATTAAGCCAACATGTCTCATATATGACATCAAAAGCATGATCCATAAAAGACAAAAAATGGATAAATTGGACTTCATCAAAATGAATGCTTCTGCTCTTTGAAAAGCACTGTAAGAGAACGAAAGGGTGATCCAGAATCTGCAAACACGTTTGCAAAACCTGTATCTGATAAAGGGCTTATATCTAGAATATACAGGTAACTCTGAAAATTCAAAACAAAGAAAACCACCCAATAAAAACCTGGGCAAAAGATTTAATTATGCTCTCCAATGAAGAACACAGCAAATAAGCACTTGAAAAACTGATTGACGTGATTAATCATTAGAGAAATGCACATGAAGATCACAGTGAGATACTGCACACTGATTGTAATAGTGTTAAACGGATTGAGCGTATCAGATGTTGGTGACCGTGTGGAGAAACTGGAACTCTCATACACTGCTAGTAGACGTGGGAAATGGTACGAGCACTCTGGAAAACAGTTTTTTAGTTTCTTCAAAAATCAAACATTATCTATACCCTGTAACCCAGCCATTCTGCTCTTAGAAGGGGCATTTACCTGAGAAGTATCAAATTCTTGCATACGGATGTTCAGCACAGCTTTATTTGGAATAATCTCAAGCCAGAAACAACCCAAATGTCTACCAGTAGCAAAAGGATGAACATACTGTATTATATCCATCCAATGGACTATTACTTGTAATAAAAATAATGAATTATGGATACACACTATTATGAGTCTCAAAATAATTAGGCTGAGTGAAAAATATGACACAAAAATAGAGCACATGCTGTACTCTACAACTGTTGGTTGCCTGAATTCATAGGTTGGGATGTAATGGGAAGGGCCAGGAAAAGAAGGATTGCAAAGACATACGAGGGAGCATTTGCGGCTGATGGATATATGTTCATTATCTTGATTGTGGTAGTGGTTTTGTGGGTGTACGCATATGTCAAAATTTATGAGATTGTGTACTTGAAATAGATACAGTTTATCATGTCAGTTATGATGCAGGAATGGTGTAAAACAAACAACCCTGAGAGATTATTTTCGTCCTCGTGTCTGTGAGGAGATTGATGTTCAGGGGTTATCTTTCTTAATGTCACACAGGAAAAAAAAATCCAGCTTATGCACTTTATGTGTTTTGACTTAATCTTTATAACAGTTCACAAAGATATGTTTTACCTGTTTCATTTCATAAAAAAGAGAAATGAGACTGAGAGAATTTCCGTAGCTTGTCCATGGTCACACCATTTGTGGTTAAGCGAGGCTCGGAGCCCTGTATCTCTGGCCCTCCAAAGCCATGTCTTCTTACTGCTGAGCATCTGAATGCCTTTGGGTTTTAGACATGATCTCTGAGTTCTTACACTTTAAAAGAAAGAAAAATCACCACTGAGCCTTGAGAATTCCACTTCCAAAGAAATGCTTCTGGCTGTACCCCGAGGAGCATGTCGGAGCTTCCCCCACCCCAACCTATGATGTTTTATGTGTGCAAGGCACTCTGTTTGGTATTCCTGAGATGGTGAGCGATTTCCCACAGCCTAACTACACCGTAACCTCTCCTTGTCATTCGAGAAAGCATTTCAGGATATGCGTCAATGAAAGTGATGCCTTGTGAATTTAACTTTATAAAAGCAAATAATTCATAAATTCAGTCATTAAAAGTAATAGCTAACAGTTGTTGAGTGCCAGATGCTCTCTGAGCACTTTACATGTATTGTTCTATTTAATCCTCAAAATGTGTGAGAGGCAGGTGTTATTATTATTTTCTTCAAAAAATGAGGGAACTGAAGCTCCGCGAGGTTAGAGTCATTCCCAAGGTCATGCAGCCAGTCAGTGGAGAAACCAGGAGTAAAACATCAGTCTAATTCTAGGATGTGCTTATTGTTCGTGCTAAATTGCCTTCTAGTATTTTAACTCTTATTTAAAGTATTTCTGGTGTTAAGTGATTTGAAACATACTTGGTTATACATTGTGATAGCCTGTGGTGCTTGCTCTTGGCCATGGAAAGAACTCTGGGTGGCCCACAACCCCCAACAATCTTCAGACGGGACTTGGCAAACCCAGCAACAGACCGCAGGCTCCTGAGGAGGAGGAGGCTGGGAACACCAGTTTGATTAAGAAGAATTAGCTGAGCTCAGGGAGGTGAAACATCAGTGACCCCTTTGGGATGACTGATTTTATCACTGTTAGGATGGCTTAGGGGAGCACAGCAGGCGGCATTATCTCTGTGAAAGCTTGGAAAATAACGTCAGCACCTTTCCTGTCTTCTGTGCACACTCTGAACAGGTCTGGTTCCTCAAACTGGAGAGAGGCAGGGTGAGCTGGAACTTCTTTGTCAGAATGACACCACCCCCAGCTTCAGTCCCCTGTTGCCCCTGGAACAACCCAGTTTACAGAACATTTAAAAAGTTCACTACAATTAATAATTAATACATGGTCTTTAAATACTGAAAATACAAGATAACAATGCCAGAGATTCTTTAGGACATTAAGGATTAATTACCAGATTCATGATGGGAAGCAGTCTTTTTCAAGCTTTTGTTTTGTTTTGTTGTCAGCAGCAGGACCCATTTTCAAACAAGATCTCAGACATTTTAAAACAGATAAAAGCTTTTTATTAATACAGATTGATTTTGTGTTTTACTGTTCATTTATACATTTCTACAGTGAGTCAGTGTAGCTAGCTGCTCTGATGAACAGAAATACTTGAAATTGGGCATTATGGTGGTACTCCGGGCTCACGTGCACGTCAGCACCTTATGAAACTAGGAGCAAACCTTGGCGGGATTTTGACAGCACGAGGCAGAATGTTTGGTGAGATGGTTTGGAAGTTGCAGGGTTGACTGATACTAACAGGAGAGCTATTTGTGTGGCTGCAGAATCCAGAAAACGCTCCAGGAGTTGGGACTGGAATGAGTCTTGGAGGTGGGGAAGGGTTTGTTGGTGAAAGGAATAGGGATGGGGCAGGGGCCCACATAAATGATCTTGGTCCGATGTCCTCTTCTGTACTTTACTCAATGCTCAGGACCTGCTTATTCACTGAATAGGGTCCCAGGTGAGGGATGGGGGTACAACGTATGAAGCAAGCATTTATCTCTGCCCAATTTCAAAAAAATCATTAAGTCATGCCCAAGGCCGCCATGTTCCCTTGGCTAATAAACAGTGTGTCAGAACTTCACTGTGAATTTACAGGGGTTCATTGGGACTCTGGGTGTCGTTTGGGAGCAGCCTGGAAAATGGGCAGCACATGGGCATGAGCCACCTGCATAGACTCTGTCCATGCAGGCACCCAAAAGTGGACATTTTGATCAATTGATGTGCTGATTGATTTTCTTTTTTGTGGGTTTCTTTATAATCATCCCAGAACCTTCGAAAAGCACTTTGCTCTTAACTCTTCAAGTCACTACCATATCTCATGAGATTCTGCAGATGAATACACCTAGCTCCTCCTAGGTGCAGATACAGGGCTGGGTGCTTTAAGGACATCCAGGAGTTGGGAGGATGGGGTGAGGACACAGGCATCGAGGAAGGTACAAAGACAGTTCAGTATAATTGGTTTAACTACAATAGGGAGCTGTGACAAGGCACAGAATGATTAATTGCCAAGTGAATTATGCCAACAGTCGATGCTCTAGGGGTTCAAAAGAGGAAGGCAAGAATTGTCAGGGAGTGATTTACAGAGGATGCAGGGACTGAAGAGGGGCTTGTAGCATGGAGAGGCTTTAACCGTCTGAGGGTGCACTGAACAGGCTGATGAGAAACTTGGAGGGCAGTGCACATTCCCTATTCAGCAGGCAATGGGCAAACTGCTTGGGCAGAGAAGGAAAAATAGTTTCTTTTGATTGGAGATCAAACAACAACAACAATAGAGGAATGTCAATGAACATTTATTGAACATGTAATTCTTGTCATACATGGAGCTAAACACATAATAATCATAATCTAAGTTAATTCTCATAAAATCTTATGAAGCAATCGGGATTCTGCTGGCCTGTGCACGAGTTTTGGGCAGTGAGAAGGTAACCCCCCTCGGGCAGACATATCTCATGGGAACATGGCTTGGAGTGACTGAACAACTTTGTGCAGTGCACAACTGCTGAACTGTACATGATGGGAGAAACAATCATCAGGTTTGGCCCACGTATTTTAACTTGTGAGTCACATGTATATTAACTTTCTTACTCCTCATAACTGCTCCGTGAAGAATGTGCTCTTCATTTCCCCACTCCATGAGATTCTGCTTTGGGGGATGGTGCTGGTAAAGTAAGTTGAAACCAGGTTGTGGAATGTCTTGATTCTAGGCTTGGGAAATAGGATCTTATTCTGTGGGCTTAGGAGACTTTTACCCCAGTCACTTGGTGCGTCTTTGGCAAAGCTGTCCCATTTGCCAAGGCGTTTAAGGCTCAGCCAGGGAGGGTCTCTCACACACTTACCATGTTCTTGCCGAGAGCATGTTCATGTCCTCCATCTTGTCCCTTCTTTCTGGAGTCCACCCTCCCCCTCCTGATTCTCATCAGTGCAGTCACTGGCTTGGCTGGACACCCCTGCTTAAGGCCTGGGCAGCAAGCTCTCTGGTCAGTGTACAGATGAGCCCCTCAAAGGCAAGGGCATTGTCACCGGACCCTCACAGCACTAACTGCAGACCTTTGGACTTAGCAGCAGTTGTGTAGACATTTCCCAAGGAACTCCCCCTTCTCCTTCCATTCGCTCAGTGTAAAGAGCTCGACCTCCAGCCCTGTATGTCTCAGTGGGTTAAGCATCTGCCTTCGGCTCAGGTCATGATCCCGGAATCCCGGGATTGAGCCCTGTATCCATGGTGGGGAAACTCCTTCGCCCTCTCCCTTTGCCCTTTTCCCCCTGCTTGTGCTCGCTCTCTCTCATGCTGTCTGTCTGTCTGTCTCTCCATTTATTTGACAGAAAGAGACAGTGAGAGAGGGTACACAAGCAGGAGGAGTGGGAGAGGGAAAAGTAGGCTTCCTTCTGAGCAGGGAGCCCGATGCGGGGCTCGATCTCAGGACCCTGGAATCATGACTTGAGCTGGAGGCAGACGCTTCACTGACTGAGGCACCCAGGTGCCTGAAATAAATTCTTAAAAAAAAAAAAAAAAAGAGCTCAGCCTCATTGGCTGACCTCACTTCCGGTCCCTCATTGTTGCATACTTGGTGTTCCTGCCTTACTAGTTTCTATCCATATCAGAGCCTTTGGATACTCCTCATCTGCTGTCTCTGATATTCATCTTCCCTATTTGTCTCGTGTCTGGCTGCCAGGCTGTTGGATGCTGCAGGATTCTGAAAAAATTACAAGATTGTACTTTCGATCTCTGGTTTGAATCCTTGCTGAGTATCAGTTGCCTTTTCAACCTCACTCCCTCAGATGAGAGGGATGAGGTTTTGGCTCCTCTCTTCCAGTCTGGCTGCAGTAATCAAATCACCTGCAGAAGAGGGGCCTTGGCACTTCTCATCCTAGATGGGGCTGCTGTTTTAGCTGGCCCTCAACTGTATGGCCACACTTGGGTTACAGCACTGAAGTACTTCTGTACTTCCTGGCCAGTTGCCACTGCTACAAGCCCTTCGTGGACCCCTGTGCCATCCTGCTTGCCCTCGCCTGTCCCAGGGGCTCTCCCAGACCTCCTCCAATCCAGCAACTGGATTAGTGCTCAGACAGCAGGGCCCTAAGACTGGCTTCAGAGCTCACTGGCTAGTCCAGGGCAACACAGGTTGTTCAGTATTTTGAGTTTCACTCTTGCTTCCAGCCAAGGAAAAATGAGCCGACCTTCTAACACTAGGCTTGTGGAGAGAGGAAGAACATGTTCGGTAGAGGAAAAGTTTCTGTTCCAGGTGAAATGGGAGGTATTATTTATTAAACACTCACTTTTTATCAGGTCCTGTGCTGAGCACTTTACCTGAAACACTGTATTTAATTCTTCCAAAAGCCTTTGTGGGGTCCCTAGTAATGTTATGCTCATTTTTTTCTTGAGGAAAAAAAAAAAAGGCTCATAGAGGTTGAGACCTTTCCCCGGACTGGTAAGTGGCAAAGTGGAATTTGAACCCAGCTCTCTTGGGCTACAAGCCCATGGAGTGGGATTTGGGTAATCCCCATTTCAGCTAAACCTTGCCCACTAGACCCCAAAGACATCCTCCTTTAGTTATATCAGTCCTCCTTGGGGGCTGCTTTGATTCTGGTGAGCATACTTGGGTGCGATGAGATAGTACAGGTTACTTCTCACCAAGATTTGGCCGGGAGAGACCCTCCTGGTCACCTGAATGACATCATTCCATCCATTTGGAAAGTCTACATGTATCTGGTTCTTTAAAATAGTATCTAGTGAATTAGGCCTTCTTGTGTGTATAGCCCTTCGCATTGTGACTTTGCTGTTTCACCCATTGCGAGGTGGGGACTTTTTTCCCTCTTTTGAATCTGGACTGACCCTGTGACTTGCTTTGAATAAGACAACATAGTAGAAGAGATGTTCTGGCATTTGAAAGCCCAAATGTTAAGAGCTCTGTTGCTTCTTTTGCTCTTAAAACCCAGCCACCATGTAAATAAATCCAAGCCATCTTGCTCCAAGGAGGCTACTTGGAGAGGCAAGTCACCTGGAGGAGAACTGAGGCACCTCAGCCCACTGCCAGCACCAAGATCCCAGACATGGGGATGAGGCTTTTTTGGATTTCTATTGCTAGCTCAGTCAGCCCAGCTTACCCCCTGTGGCACCAACACAAGCCATCCACACTGAGCCTGGCCAACCCACATTATAGTCATAAAATGGCTGTTATTTTAAGCCACTGAGTCTTGGAGTGGTTTGGGATGCAACAATAGGTAAATGATACAGTATATAAAGGGAGAGAAAAATTCTATTAAAAGTCAAGGCCTAAAAACAATGATTCATAATTGTTAACTCTTTATCAGTATAGATGGACTTAACAGCACCTCTGCTCTTTGTTTTTGGCTGAGAGTTAAATAATCTGTTACACAGAGAAATATCATAAATACAAAGGAAGTCAAAGAAAACTCTTCATCTAAGGAAATTACTATTCAGACATACCATTTGGGGGGGGGCTGGGTGGCTCAGTTGGTTAAGCACCTGCCTTCAGCTCAGGTCATGATCCTGGGGTCCTGGATCCAGCCCCCCATCAGGTTCCCTGCTCAGTGGGGAGTCGTCTTCTCCCTCTGCCCCTCCCCTTCCACTGGTGCTCTGTCTCTCACTTTCTCTCTCTCAAATAAATAAAATCTTCAAAAAAAAAAAACAAAACCATTTGATACCCAGCATCTCCCCAAAGTGAACGGCTAAGCCAGAATTAAGGATGCCCTTGACAAAATCAGCAAATGATTTTCTTTATTTGAACTTTTCCCTGAAAATTCCTGATTTGTCACTTTTAATGCAGTGGCAAGATGAAAGCATAGAGGTTAGAACCCACAGAGGAAGGTGGATGCACCTCTTTGCAGCAGGCATTTGGACATGTCATAGATCATCATCCGTAATGCATGTCATACAGACGCGCACTTGTAATTACATTCAGCAAGCACTTATTGAACACCTACTCTAAGTAAAGGTAGAGCCATACCCGGATAAGCAGAGAGTGTCGGAGAAAGCAGAACAATGAAAATCCCCCAAAGACTTCAAAAAATATATTTAATCTCCAGCCTCTTCAGAACAGTCCTAATATTTTCTGATGCCAGGTTCTGGAGTACCAGTTATTTAGTGGAGTCTTCATACATATTTTTTGAGTGAATGAATTAATAAATGGTTAGAGAAGCTAAAAAAGGGGGTCCTGAAGGAAGGAGAATGAGAAGAAGAATCCAGGAGGCTGTGGGAGGTAGGGGGGCAGGATAATCTAAACACATCATTATTTGGGGGCTCTGGGTGACGGGGTTGGCTGAGCCTTCCTCAGTCAGGAAGATTGTTCTCTGTCAGAAAGAGCTTCTGTACCTTGGGGCCTTCAGACACCAGGCTGCAGGGAAACTGAGTTCAGGTGCATATGGCAGTGTGGAACAATCGAGCATGATTTTTAGCTGTGTTTAGTGTGTGGTTGTATAGTCCTGGCCTGTGTCCTGGACAGACCGCTCTTCTGGTTATATGTCCAATCATCAACAGCCCATTTCTAGGGGACAAAATCAGAGGAACCCAGAAGTGGATCGTGAGCTTCTGGAAAAGTCCTAGGAATGTCTGATGGGATAAAGAGTTGAAGAGGCTGAGATGTTTAGTTTTTAAAAGTGGCTCACTGCTCTGTTTGACCTCAGAGGGCAGAGGTTAGACCAGCAAGCAGAAGTTACATGTCTACAGGATACATAAATAATAGACTGAGGGGGGAAGAACATCAGGTCCCAAGGCAGACTGTGTTCTGGAGAGATGTATTTAGATTCTTTTAGCTATCTCATGGCCCAAAGAAGTAGGGCTTTACAGTGGGATCGAAGATAAAGATGTCTGAGGGGAGGCTGGGAGACAGGAAGACATCCTCACCCATGGTATGAGGAGCAGGGATTCTAGAGCCATGTGGCAAGTGACTTAGCCTCTCCCTGACTCCAATTCCTTATGTATAAATGGGAATAATAATAAAAGAACCTAACACATTGGGTTGTTTGAGGATTAAATGAGTTAGTATTTGTAGTCACTTAGAATAGTGCTTGTACGAAGTGAGCACTTTGGGCTTGTGGGCTGTTTCTGTTGAGTTCCTACAAGAGGGACAGGAAGCATCAGCCTGTTATTGCCTTCTTTCCTTTCCCAGGGCAGGATGTTTTACAGTGCACAGAGCTCTTTTACATGTAGCAACTGATTGGGTCCTCACAGCAACCACGTGCTATCTGTCGGGTCCATATTATTATCCCCAGGAGAGAGATGAGAAAACAGGTTCAGGGTCGTCGGTGACTTAAGCAAGTGAGGAAGGCTTGAGTTCAAGTCTTTTGTCTAAGTCTAGTGGCCATTCCCTTGTACTAAATTGCCTCCTTCCTAGTTTCCAGTTGGTAATAAAGCTGGGCAGCAGTGGCTTTGGGATGAACCTGATTCAGTGATTCCATCTGACTTTAGAGAGCTTAGTCGTCTCCATACTCCAGCCAGAATCTGAGGAACAGTGCACCTGTGATTTACATTACAATATTTTCCCTTTAACAGTAAATAATTAACTCAGAAAGGAGGTTACCTTCTGGCATACACAGTATCCTTTTGTAATTAAATTTTCATGCCACGTATTTCAGCTGTGTTGATTGGAAGTCAAATTATGAGCCTCAGGGCAAATGCAATATGAGGTTTCCAAGATCCTTCCTGAGCTTATTACCAGTTTCCCCATATTAACTTCCATGAATTTATCTCCGTGCAAGAGCTGATAATACAAAACTTGAAATGAAATGATAAATATGTTCCCTGGGTTTTCACTTGGAGATCTAATGAGGTCAGAGCCACAAGTGCCAAGAAAGATGCTCGTTTTCTGTAGCTTCCCATGTTCTCCATCTCACTCTGCCTGGACTTAGTGGCTCTTCTGTGGGGCCAGAGAGCTGTCCCATTTTCTGTGAAAAAATTGGGCCCCAGGCACTCGGAGTCTCATTCCCTAAAAGATTGCGTGTTCTCATTGCTAAGATGAAATAAGGGAGATTGTGTATGTAACATGTGTCTGACTCATATTAACAACTTAGTAAACACTGGGTAGAAGAATCAAGATTAGCCATTCTGTTGGCTCTACCATTCTAATACAGGACACTTTACTTTTTTCGTGGTGCTTATCTATATACCCTGTTTAATAGTCCAGTATATAGTTTATTGTTTGAAATGTCAAATACTATGAACGGAAATCAATGATTTATTTATTGAGCACATGGTATTAGTCAAAGAAATGAAATAATTGTTTTTTGAGAGCTTAGTCTGGTGGAGAATCAGACAAGTTAAGAGACAGTGAGCTACTATTTTGATGTATTTACTATTGTATCTGGTTATTAGCATTTTGGGGAGAGTCCTGTGGTACATTCCCTGCTCAAACTATACCTTAAAGCATTCTTTGCCTTGGGAAGGATTTTTACAGCAGAACACAAAAAGATATGAGTCTCAAGGAGTCAGATCTTGGCGTGGAGTTTCAAGATATGTTTGAAAACTCAAGACACAGATAATAGTTTGAAAGGAAAGACTTGTGACTTCTAAAAGCTTAGGGATTTGAGGCTCCAAAGATCTTTGCCTTGAAGAGACTCAGGGTCTACAGAATATAAGACTAATCAGAGTTTGGGATTTTTCCCCCTGCTCCATAAAAGATAAAGTTTATCTAGGCTAAAGGAGGAGAATTGGAGGGACTGCAACAGAAACGTACATTGGGGGGTGGGGGGGGAGGAAATGTACATTGATGCTGTTCCCTTAAAAGGGTCCCATGACTCTCAGGGATGAGTTCTAGGGAAACTGGGCGAGGCAACTGACAGTATATCTAGGTAGTTTTGGGGCCAACCTGGAGGGAGGATATCTACACTTAACATTCTTGGGGGAGCCCGGAAGGGTGGCAAGAATTCCTGAGTTATTCTTCATTTATCCTGACACCTAGGGGCAGTAGAGAGGAGCATGTGGAGTGTGTAGGGCCAGTGGCCTCAAGAGGGCTTCTTAGAGCTCAGCGTTGCATGGAGAACAGGAGCATGATTCGCACGTGCCCAGAGAGATGCAGAAGTAAGCACACAGTGCTGGACTTGGAGAGGCCAAGTCCTCTGTAGATTGATAACAGAGGATGCGAGGGGGACGGGCTGCATCTCAGCAGATGGCAGCATGAGTTAATGACAACAGCTGAGGAGCAGTGCCCCATCCATCTCTCTCCCCACCCCACCCATGCCTCAATACCGTATGAGGCCCTCAGAGCCCAGACTCAAACTGGGGAAGATGTGGGTGTTGAGGGTGCGGCCAGATTGGCTGGGAATATCTTAAGGTCATTAATGTTACCTGAAGTGACTGAGATTACGATTTGGAAGCTTGGATGGAAATTAAGTTCAGTTTTTGAGCAACAAAGGAAAGGTATTTTTTGTGTACAATTTAGATTGTAGGCTGAGAACTTAACTGCTACACCGGCCATTCTGATTCAGTGCGGTATTGGCATTGATGGGAGCAGAACAAGGACCTATGAAAACTCTAAGAGGCCACCTGACCCAGCTTGGGTGGGAGGGGATGTCAGGGAAGGCTTTCAGAGAAGGTGATGTTTGGATGGAAAGAAACAGGAGCAGGCTGGACCAAGAAAGTAGGCAAGGGTATGCCAGACAAAGGGAAAAGCCATGCAAAGATACAGAGGCATGAAATATACCATTTTCTTTTTGGAAATCTGTAGCTAGTCTTGTGGAGTGAGAGTTAAAAGCTATGTATGTCAGGGAATGGAGTGGACTAGGTTGTGAAGGTCTTATGCATTAAGGCTAATTTGAGAAGAAGAGGAGGTTTCTCTTGTCAGTATATTGAGACAGAAGTATCTGTACACCCCACACGTAGAGGCCCAGGAGGCAGTGAATAATGGAAATACAGACCTCAGTTCCCCCGCCTGCATGAGGCGGTTGGTACCTTGAGCGGTTACCAGCCACATGGAATGGGCAGTTACCAGTTTTTGAATGCTAATTCTGTTCTGCCTTGTGCTAATTTTTTTGTATGCATTAAATCACTTAACCATTATAGCAACTCTGTGAGGTAGGTGTTACTGTCATTTCTGTTTTACAGGTGAAGAAACCAAGGTTCAGAGAAGCTAAGCCACTTGTTTGAGGTCACACAGCCAGCACATAGCCTCACTGGAATCAGAACTTGTTCTTAACTATAGACCCCACCCGACCTGTAGGGTCGGGCAAGGAGTTGGGGTGTCAGCTCCAGGGGAGAAGAAGAGCTAAGCCTCAGCCAAACCATGGTTCCATCAGCTGAGAAGCTGTTTTTGAAGGGTTGTTCCCATGCCCACGTGGCCTCTTCGTTATGTTGGAGGGTTGATTTGGCCTATCGTAGGCAGCTGTGCACGGCCATCACCAAGGGGATGGATAGTGGTACTGAGCTAGACTGTCCAGTCTGAACAAACCAGGCGGTGGGGGGGGGGGAGTTGTCATGAATGCTTGTGCTGCACCCTGCAGTACCTCCAGGAAAGCCCTGGGCAAAAACCTCTCAGCGTAGAGCAGCTTAACGAATAGCAGGGGAGTCTACAGCATAGGCTGAGGCTGTGTGTGAAAAAGCAGAGGCTGCGTGCTATCTCAGCCTCGGTCCACGGAAAGGTACAGATGCGCTGATGAGGCCCATTTGGGCGATAACCAAAATCACTTAGCAGAGAGGCAGGCATTGTACAGAGCGGCAGGATCCTGCCTGATTGCTGAGCTTGCAAAGCCAGCCTAATGTTCCCCAGGGAAAGCGTTGATACAGTCTCTCACCTTGGAACAGACTCAGTTATTTATGTAAATTTTCTCTGAAACATTATTTGGTTTGGTCAAATGCGCTCTGGAGAATTCTTGGGCAGTTGCAGCTTGGCCAGTAAGGCATGGGACAGGTGCGTGGGTGGGGCAGAAAAACAAAACCTATTGCTTGGAAGATGGATCATCAGAGCCATGAGGGAAACGGCCTTGTGGGGACCTCAGCCCATGTCTCCTTGAACAGGGGAAAGAGACTTATGGTCTCAGAAATCAGGTGACCTGCGCCTTCTCCCCTGCTCTGCCGCTCGCTAGCTGTGGGGTTTTGGTCAAATAACTTTCCATTTCTGGGTCTCATCTTACATTTGCAGATGGGGTCATTAATACCGCCTTAGGTTGTTGTGAGGAAAATAGGAGAGGATGTGCGTAAGTTGCTCAGAATAGCTCCTTGCGCACCGCAACTCCTTCAGCTCATGTTAGCTCCTGTTTCCATAATCGTCAGTGTCATTTCTGTTCACACTGCTGATCTGCAAACACAGCTGTGGCATTAGGTTGGGGGAAATCACCTGGCCTTTGTCCTGCCTGAGCTTCTCCTCTGAGTTGCCTCCAAAGTCAAAAGTGGCGCTCCTCCCCTGGGGAAGGAGGACTGGCGGGAGGGGAACAGGCTCCAGGGACCTCAGGTTTTCGTTGGGTCCCTTGGCAATGAAAATGGGAGTGCATTCCCAAGGAGGCATTCTCCTGAGTGTGACTAGCAGAAAAGCTGGGAAGGAGCAGGTTGTTTGGATAGAAATGACGTTGCTGGCTCCCACATGGGCACTGGGGCATATGCTGATCCTCATGCAGTGGGGTCCTGCCTGAGACTCCACCTGCCAGGGACCAGGTAGAGTCTGGCTGGCCCATGGCTGAGTCTCTCCTTGGAAAAACTGCAGCTTCCAGAGGTTCTTCCAAGACTAGCCTGGATTTCTGAGGGAATTAGGTGGGGAGGGAGGTTTTCAACAAACTTTTGGAGGGAAAGTTCTCCAAAACTTGGTTTGGGGAGTCAGGATGACAAAAGAACCCAGAGCATGGGTTTTGATGCCAGACAGACCTGGATTTAGCTTCTGACTTTGCCATTTATCATTCATGTGATTTGGGTGAGTTACTTTTTCTTTTAAAAATTTTTATTTAAATTCAATTTAATTAACATAGACTATTATTAGTTTCAGAGGTAGAATTCAATGATTCATCAGTTGCATACAACACCTGGTGCTCATTACTTCCCAAGTGCCCTCCTTAATGCCTATCACCCAGTCACCCCATCCCCTACCCACCTCCCCTCCAGCAACCCTCAGTTTGTTCCCTATAGTTAAGAGTCTTTTATGGTTTGCCTCCCTCTATACTTTCCTCTTATTTAATTTTTCCTTCCCTTCCCCTATGTTCACTTGTTTTGTTTCTTAAATTCTGCATGAGTGAAATCATATATTTGTCTTTGTCTGACTTATTTTGCTTAGCATAATACCCTCTAGTTCCATCCATGTCATTGCAAATGGCAAGATTTCAGTCTTTTTGATGGTTGAGTAATATTCCATTGTATATACATACCATATCTTCTTTATCCATTCATCTGTTGATGGACATCTGGGGTCTTTCCATATTTTGGGAATTGTGGACATTGGTACTATGAACATTGGGCTGCATGTGCTCCTTCGAATCAGCATTTTTGTATCCTTTGGATAAATACCTAGTAGTGTAACTGCTGGTTGTAGGGTAGCTCTATTTTTAACTTTTTGAGTAACCTCCATACTATTTTCTAGAGTAGATGCACCAGTTTGCGTTCCCACCAGCAGTGTGAGAGGGTTCCCCTTTCTCCATATCCTTACCTACATCTGTTGTTTCCTAAGTTGTTAATTTTAGCCATTCTGACCAGTGTGAGGTGGTATCTCATTGTAGTTTTTGTATTTCTCTGATGCCAAGTGGGTGAGTTGCTTCTTGAGCCTCAGTTTCCTTGGCTATATATTAGAGGTAATTTAAAGCTACCTGTCTTTTGGAATTGTGAGAATAGTGCTTGGCACAAATTAAGTACAAATTAAATGGTGCTAAAAATGATAAAGTCATTTCACAAATACTTATGTGATACTTTTTATCTACCAGGCACTATTCTAAATACTTTGGAGATATTATCTTGTTTAATATTCTTAGCAACTTTATGTGGTAGATAATGTGATTGTCTTTGTTTTCAAGAGGTGGAGACTGAGGCACAGAGAGGTGAAATAATTTGTTTAAGCTCGTGCAGCTAGTCACTGGATTCTGACCAAGGCAGTCTGGCTCTGTATGAATCTGTACAGCCTCACGATGATAATGATCATCCACAGAAGATTAGGGCAAAGGGCCATGTAGGTGTAAATATGAACCAGAATGCAGAAGATTCCTCCACCCTATATTGTTAGCACTTAGTGTTTCTTTAGGGACAAAATTAATCCACATTTCTAATGACCAAATAGATGAGTCCCTGAAGACCTGGATATCTCTGTCCCTGTGTCCCCTTTAAGAAGCTATTTTTCTTGGGTACCTGGGTGGCTCAGTCTGTTGAGCATCTGACTCATGACTTCGGCTTAGGTCGAGATCTCAGGGTTGTAAGATTGAGCCCCACGGCAGACTCCACTCTGAGTGTGGAGTCGGCTTTAAGTTCTCTCACTCCATCTCCCCCCAACTACTAAAAATATAAAAATTAAGAAAAATAAGCTGTTTTTCTTAAGTGGTTAAGTAAATAGAACACCATGTGCTTGGTTTATACATTTCACTTTGTATTCAAGCTCATTTGCTTGTGGGTTGGATAGATATAGCCTTAAAGGGCTCCCCTTCCTCTATAATTAGAGTTCCTCGGTCTGGGATAGTGGGCAACCCCAAATCTATGGGACAAAGTCCACTTTGGTTCCAACAACCAAGTCTCTGCTTTGTTCTTGAGCTAAGTGCCTGCCTCTGTGGCTACATAGCTCCCTGGACACACATTATCCTCATCACGGCCCTTACCAGAGAAGTTTGAAGTGATGCGCTTATGTGAGTGAAATGAGGTGGAAAATTTCTTGCAAGAAAAGCAATCACATGAGAAAACAACTGCTTTGGTCCTTTCTGGGTAGAGAAGAAAACTGGGACTATGTTGTCACTGGGTTCCCAGCTGTCCTGGGATGGCCCGGAGGAGACTTTGTCATAGCAGCCATTTCTGGTAGGGAAGTAATGTTGCATATTGAGGGAAGGGAGAAGGAAGAAGGTCCCTTGTAAGTAGGATGCCAGGGAAGCCTTAGGAGGGAGCCAAGTGCAAGGATGGCCCCAGAAGCTCAGGCACATCAAGCTTCAGAGAGACTGGGATATGAGATGAGAGAAGAGGGGATTAAAAAGAAGAATGTGGGTGATGAACTGGATCTCCTTTGATATTCTTTGAGAGATAGAACATAGAAGTGCATTTTAATTACTTTTAGTTGTACTTATTTCTTTGAATTCACCACTTAATCAAGACCAAGGTATGTAGGGGTCCCCAGACTCATTTTGGTTTCATGTTTGTCTTTTCCACTAATTGTGTTGTAAAGTTCTTGAGAGACTGTGTCTTACTCATCTCCATATCATCTTAGCACCTAGCCTGGGGCCTAGCACAGAGTCAGTTTGTCTTTTTTCTTCTGGCACTTTCCTGGAGTTAGCATGGAAAGCCCGATGTTCCCAGAAGACCCATGTCCCAGGCAAACTGACACCCTAGCCTGAATGAACAAAAACTGAATACCAGTAGTGGCTTGCTCTCTTGACTTTGGCTATTATGAGCTTGAGAAACTGAGTGCCCAGTGGAAATTCAGTTGCACCTCTGCTCAGACCATCCACTATGGAGTCTCTTGGTGGCTGTACCAGTGGGAGTGCTGTCTTTTTCCTGCATGAGTCATTCTCATTGGGTGGTAAATGTATGGTGATGCCAGCCCAGCTGCCAGGCTCAGCCCAGTGGGTCTCTATGTACCACAAACCCCAGCAGCTATTGGGTGCTCATCACTGCTTTCCCAGCTTTGAGCTACAGGTTTACAAGGATGATCCTTCCATTCTGAAAAAGACTGAGTCCATCTCATTGTACCATAAACAGCTCTGTGTATCAAGGTATTAAGGGAAAATAAACTTTCTTAATCCAAGATGCAAGATGCAAGATTTTATTGAATGCCCACCAATCCTAGAATATCACAGATTGTATATTTTGTAGTTTCCCAAACCCAGTCTGCTTCTCTCCCCCTGGGCCTTGGAATATGCCATTTTAATTGCCTGGCATTTCTTTATCTTTTCTTTCACCTGCCAAACTGCTCCTCAACTTAAGTGACTTCCTCCAGGCAGTTCTCTCTAACTACTTTTTCCATGAAGATAAGACCTCCTGCCATATGTTCCCTGAGAATCCTGGGTTTATGGGGTCATGGCCTCTTTGCATGTGTTCTCCCCTGTACTCTGAATCCGTGAGGACTGGGCTGTGTTGGAGGTGCTCTCCTTTGAGTCTGTTTAGCCAAGTGGGTGATAACGGGAGTCCCCTGTATATGACAGGACAACTTTGGAACATATCTCTCAGAAATCTGTTGAATCACCTGGAAATAAGTTTGCCAAAGATGATTATGACTTGAACAGAAGCCTTGGGTAAGCATGTGCTACAAATGGATTGCAGAGATGTGAAAAGAGAACAGACAATTTGTCAGAGGGAGCTTAGAGTTCAGAAATATGATTACTAGGAGGTACAAGATGAAAAGCTCCTTGGCAGCTCTTTGGCTATTATTCTTTCATTTTGTGATGATGGAAGAAACAAATCTTGTTTATGGAGTCTCTGTTACACAAACATGTTGTTTTTATACCCTTCCTTCTCTAGGCACAAGGTAGAAAGGGGCCAGGGGGTTCTCCAGCTGCCTAGCCAAGTCTTAGAGGCAAGAAAAACTATCACATAGAAGATCTACAAGAAGAAAAGAACACTGCAGAAAGAGCCAGAAGCCTGCATCTCAGACCTGGCTCTGTCCCATCCCATCTTATGACCTTGAGTAGTCTTGTCTCTGTTTGTGCAAATAATATTCATTGTGTGTGCTAGTCATCTCACATGCTTTATCTTATTTATTATAAAAAAAGAAAATACCTTGAGAAGTGAATTTCCCCCACTTCACAGATGATGAATCTGTGATTAAGTGACCCTCTAACTAGGGTTGGTAGCCATTGTCACTCAAGTACTTTGAAAAGTCGGGGTTCAAACCCAAGTCTATTTGACTCTACAGTTGAGCCCTTAACCATGACAGAGTATTTTTCTTGGTCTCTTTATCTGTTAAATGAGGTCTCTTCTAATTCTGTCATTCTCAGATGCATGAGGACAAACAGGTCATCCGTATTTTTAGCTGTACTCACAGATGGAAGCCCTGTCAGAAAAGAAAATACCACACACATGCATTTTGAGTTAAATGGTTCATGGAAAATGTCTTAGGATAAGACCTTCATTTCTTCCTCTGAGCACTCCAACGTTTAGCCTTTACATATGTCATTACTCTGCCTGATGAAAACAGGAGTCAACAATGTCGTTCTGAGATGGCTTTGTGAAGTCACTGGAGGAGGTACCTTGCAAATGTAAGGCAGTGTGTGGGGAAATAGAGTGAAATTCTTCAAAGATGATAAAAGATGACAACCTCCCACCTGAAAAGGCCTGATCTTTTGGATGGGGAAAAAGAAAAAAAACAACAACCCATCCTTCCAGTGTTCACTGGAGGGTTCCCAAGGCTGCATCAATGTCAGGCAAGCTAGGATCACTCAGGTTTTTGCTGGTATTCCAAAAAGCTAAAAGGATTGCCCTTACTCTCAAAGCCCAGTAGAGTATGCTGATGAACACAAAGATAATGGAGTCTGATAGAAAGGAGTTCAGATTCCAGATTCTGCATGTGGATTCCAGGAATCAGCCCTTTCCTTCTAGGCCAAGGGAGATTCATGTTTCTGGGTCCTGGACCTTTCAGTATCTGGTGAAGTTCATGGACCCCTTTTCAAATAATGGTTTTAAATGACTAAAATAAAAAATGTGGGATTTTATAGAAAACCAATTATATTGGCTGTGAAAACACAGAAAATAATAAAAACATGATATAATAATATATATGCTTCTTTATTAATGCTGTAAATAATGGGATCTAGCCACTAATTTTGAGGTGGGGATAGATTCTTGAAATATATCAACTATAATGTGATATGAAAATATGTGTGACTTTCGTTGGTAAAAATGTCACAGTAGTATTAATTCTTCAGTAGACAGTTAGCCCTGTATTTAGTCCCTCTTTACTTGAAATAGCCAGAGTAGCTTCTGCTTTTAAGTTATGACTCAAAAAAAAAAAAATCCCAACTGTATCTCTTACCAGATCTGGTCCTTTGGCAAGTTAATGTCCTATCTGTGCCTCATCAGCATCATACCAACCTCAGAGGTTTGTTGTGAAAACCCAATTGTGCAGAAAGCATCTCCTGTACACGGAAAGCCCTCTTGCAGTATTAGCTAGGAAACTTTGACCTGACCAATCATGTTTATGTTAAAATAACATTTCAGAGAAAGTGGATTCATTGCCTGTAATTGATATGGAAATCTCATTGGGTTTGAAGTATCCCTTTAATATAATTAAGTAGGACCATCTATTTGTTTATAGGACAGTTTAAAAAATTAATTAAAAATACCTGTAGAAAAAAATGAAAACTATTATTACTGATGTTATTCATTTGCTTTTTCTAGTCTTAAATGTGGCTTCTTGGACAGTTATGCTGTAATGCCCCATGATCAGCCTAGGTAAACCCAAACTCTAGCAGGATTATGTATAATAATGACTATGATTTCAAGTCACCTTATCCTTGTGGCTGATCCTTTGCATTTTAAATAGAAATAAACAACAATATTGAATGTCAGGGCAAATTGCCTTCATCAAACTCAGAAAAGAGAATATTTTATCAGACTATTAGGAACTAATGGAGTATCTAAACTGAATTCTTCAGATAATTCTACAGATTTCCAAAAAATTTTTTTGTGGACAAAAAATTTGTCAGAAAAAGAGCTATTAAATTCTTGGAGGCAGTAGTGCCCGCCACAAAGTGGTAAGGGAGGGAAACTAAATAAGAAAACCCTTTGAGAGGTAAATATTACAATTCATGCATACTGGTCAGAACAGAGATAGATTAAGAGACCTAAAGGAGAAACAGTGCTCCTCCACTCAGAAAGACTATCTAGAACATTTGACTTATCAAACAGGAAAGAGAAAGGCAGAGGAGAGCTATAAAATGATGTATTAGCAGTGTTCGTCTGACCAGAATAGAGGAAGCTTTTAAGCAGTGGATTTAGAAAATTCTAAGTCCAATGATAAAACCTTCCATATGTAATAGAGATGGGAGCACCATGCATCTTGAATGATGGCAGTAGACATTGGATTCATCCTAATGTGTGGACCCCTTGCTTACCAAGCCACACTGTGCTTATGATGTGGCTTTGCCATGTGGATCTGCTCACAAAGACAGAATCGGGTGGTAATGTAAGTAATAACAATAATAGCTAATATTTACAGAGTAATTCTTATGTGCCAGGAATTGTCCTAGTATGTGATTTAATTTAATCCTTGCAATAATCCTCTGAGGAAGAGTCTATTAATATCTCCACTCTACAGGTAAGAGACTTAATGAGACTGAGGCACAGAGAGGTTATACAACAGAACTGAAGTCCCACAGCTAGATCCTAGAGTTTGTTGACAGTTGGAACAATAAACAGTGTCCCTGTTACAGACCCGCTTGCTTTTCTTTTCATCTACGTTTGTGGTTCCAGGTTTTGATCTCTAATTGTTTTACCCTTTTTCATGCTTTAGCTTGTATGGAAATAATAAATCACCAAATATGAGTGATTAAAGCTGATTTTGCTTTCTTGAAATACAGATTTCCTTTAGTTGGCTGCTTCAGAAATCTGTTCTGTCTGTGGAATTGGTGAGGGGAGGAAGCCCTTACACATTGTATTCTGCAATTCCCTTATCTGTAATTTCAAAAGCAAATCCAACAGACTTATTTTTGTCTTTATTAAGGTTTGCTTTTATCCACGTGACATGACCGTCTTTAAGCCTTGTCTTACGTTAGATGATGTCACCTCTTTTATAGGACAGCTTTCTACCTTATACAGCCAGGAACCTGGTTTCTGTCAAACGGCAGAGGCTTAACTTGAGAGCTGGGCAGTGTGCTCAGTGCACCCCTGTTACAAGAGGGTTAGGCCTGGGGATTCTGAGGATGAGCAGATCCTTAATGTCAGCTTCTACCTGGTATCTTGGATCCTGAAGATGGGCATCAGGGCAGGCAGAGCTGGGGAGCAAAATAGAGCAAAAGTGAGGAATGATGGTGCCTGCAACCAAAGCTATTTGCTTTGGGCTATTTGTGAAATAGCTAGAAAGTTCAGGTTGGTTTTCTTGGCTGTTACCCAGAGGTTAAAAGTGATACTGTTCCAGATCAACTGAAAGACCTGATAAGCACGGCACAAACAAGGTGGGCGTAACGCCTTGGTTCCGTGTACTAGACCTTCCACAAGTAATGAAACCTGTCCCTAACTCTTCTGAAAAGACTAGAGTGGCTTAACACCCAGATGAGGGAGTATGACACGGGGACGGGACAAGAGGAATAAAGAGACTGAGAGAGAAAAAACTGGGTACATCTGCATACGTGGCCTAAAGAAGGCACACACTGTCTTTTCACAGTAGCACTCCTGTGGTGAAAACCTCTGAGTTGCCACGAGAGTTTCTAAGTTTACGTACATTAAATCAGCTTTTATTCAGTAGAATCCCATGACCATCAACTCTAATCCAGAGGGAAATTTTGTGTTCATCGTTATAGGATTTTATCCCTGCATAAATGTTCCAGATGATATGCCCACACAGGGCAAGGTGCTCGCTCCTGAGATTTGGACTCAATTTTCATATATTCACATCTTTTGTCTCTGTCACCACTCTGACATGTTTTAATGTCAGCATGCATTTCAGTGGACTGGAAAATTCTCATCTTGTAGCTCAAAGTCAGGGACCAGGAACAAAGCAGCGAGAGGTTTTGAGTGCTGCTCTAGTTGTGTAAGTTGTTTTGCAGAGCATATACTCATGTCAGACAAGTACATCATCTCTTTGGAGATTTAGTTGTTGTTTTACTCTTCATTACTTTGCTTTTTAGCTAAGTAGAACTAAAAACAAAGGTTAGTCTAAAAATACCCATTTGCTTAGGTCTTGGAAGCAAAGGGCACCAGGCAAGGAAGGTTACTGGGAAGGGAACAAGTCTAGTCCACTAGTCAATTGAGGAAGCAGTGTGGGGAACAATTAGGGAAAATGAATAAAGAAACCCATTTGTGACATGTGACTATCAATATGGGGGTCGTCTCTTTCTGCCTTTCAAGGCCCAAGGTGCCTGTATTAGTTATTCAGTTATCCCCAGCTTAGCAGCTTAAAGCAACAAACATTGATTATCTCATAGCTTTTATGGATCAGGAACCCAAGAGCAACCTACCTGGGCAGTTCTGTTTTGGGATCTTCAGGTCAAGCTTTTGGCCAGGGCAGCAGTCTCTGAGACTTGGTTGGCAACTGGATGTTCCTCTTCCAAACTCGTTCATGTGGCTGTTGGCAAGGACCTGCCATTTGGACCTATCCGTAGGGCTGTGCATGACATGGCTTCCTCTAGCACACTGACAAGGCAGGGGGTGGGGGTGGGGGAATCTAATTGGAAGCTGCACTCTTTTTATAACCTTATCTGTAAAGGGGCAAACCATCACTTCTGTGGTATACTCTTTGTTGGAAGCCAGTCACTAAGTCCAGCCTGCGCTCAGGAGGAGGGGAGGTAAGCTTCACCTCTTGAAAGCAGGAACATCAAAACTTCTATGGACATATTTTTAAGGCCAAGGCAGTGGCCATGCTTAACTTGCAAAAATGTTAGGAATAAATGCTTAGGAGGCTCCAGATGAGGAAGTGGACAGAAAAAAGAGATGAGAAGCTGTCCTGACCAGTGTGGAAAGAAGAGGCTCAGTGTGGGCACAAGGGTCGTGACAGATAAAAGAAGAGTCAAAGGGATGGTCAGAGATCTGATGAGAGGAAAAGTTCCAATGCAAGAACAGCTGAGAACAGAAAAAGCAGAGGCCAGCCATGATGGAGATTCACTGCAGAGAGTGGAGGGCAGCAGCTCTGAGGTTAGTAGTCTAAGGAAGCAAGCAGGATGAGCCAGGGTGAGGTGATAGAGGGAGCAGGCCCAGCCCCCAGGCCAGTGTGAGGGCCAGCTGAGCCTGGGCCTGGGCTGAATATACAGGGGGGCTGCAATGGTTGGGAAAGGGCCCTGGAGACACAGCTTCGCTTGGCCACTCACCCGTTCTGAGGCTTGGGGAAAATTATTAATTTGCCATTTTTGTTAGACAAAAATGATCCAGTATAATCAATTGCAGTTGAATATTTTGCCTCCCCAAACTTTGATTTCTCCAGCTCTAAGATGCAGATGATAACATGTACCCTGAAGAATTAATCTTGATATTAGAAGTATTGTGTGTCAAAGGCCTGGTTCCATGGCTGGCAAGTGGGGGCCACTCAAGAACTGGTAGCCCTCTTCATTATCAGGTTAACCCCGGTGGGGGCAGTGGCTGAAAACCATCACCATTAACTAAGAACCATTTAGTTTGGAAACAAAGAGCCAGATTTGTTCCCGACCATTGCCGGTTCGCTTAAAGCAATTCCCTTCCTCATCTGGGTCTTAGTTTTTCCACCTTGAAAATGAGGATATTGGCCTAGAAGAACTCTCATGACTCTTCCAGTGCAACTGAAAAATTAATAAAATAAGACAGGACCGCACTGGTATAAATTGCTCTATTTTCACTAGCAAAGTGGAGTGTCAAACTGATGACACAAGTAATGGTAATTCTAGCCCCAGCCTTGTTACTAAGTTACAGGTGTTTACGTGTGTGTGCATGCGTGTGCGTACATGTCTCCCATCTGTTTATGTGTATGTGTGCTGTATGGTGTCTGAGCTTTTCTGTGGATCTCTGTTTCCCTGCATGTGTCTGTGGGTGTAGGAGGGAGAGCGTGAAGACAATAGTCAGAGGGGAGGGACCAGGAATTTTTAGTGTTCTTGCTCAGGGCCAGAGACCGAGCAGTGGGCTAGGGATTCAACAGTGACAGATGGAGTCTCTGTAACTTTCAAAACTGTTGGCTTAGTGGTCCTGGCTGCTGTTTCATTCTTCACTCAGTGTCTCAGTCTGGGAAATGGAGTTTCTGGAGCTTTGGAACTACCTTCAGGCCCATATTGTAAATATTAATTACACAGTCAAGAGCTGTAGGCAGTAGGGGAGGTCAGCGTTTATTATTCATCCCTGGGAGTCTGCTAGAGAAGCCTCATCCCTTGGTTGGACTAGAGGCTGCGATGATTGATGTGACACAAGAGCATGGGGCAGGTGGCCCTGAGCTCCCATGTGGAGCGGTTAACATTTTATGGCTTCTCCACCCCCTGCCTCTCATTCAGAAGACAACACTTGGCTCAAAGCCCAACTTTCCAATTATGCCATCAATAAATTTAGTGACATTGGCAAGAGAGGCAAAGGAAGAAAGTGTTTGCTTTGTCTCAGAATCTCATTTCCACCCTCACCCTCTGTCACCTCTGTTGATAACTTCCTCATGGACTCTTTGAGGAAAAAAAGGAAATAATCATTTAATGGTCACGCGGGAGATTGTTGATTTATAGA
Source organism: Ursus maritimus (assembly GCF_017311325.1). Lineage (NCBI taxonomy): Eukaryota > Metazoa > Chordata > Mammalia > Carnivora > Ursidae > Ursus > Ursus maritimus. The sequence goes on along the minus strand of NW_024426663.1, from coordinate 56,888,790 downwards.
GCCAACATATGTTCCCCTATGTACTTTTTAGTGGACTACTACACCCCATCAAGTCATTTCCTTGTCAATCCAGACAGGAGCCGATGGCAGCTAGATCCATAAAGGAAGGGGTCAAAGTTACATTCACCAGAGAGTTGGAGGAAGATGGGCCAGGAACCACATGCCCAGGACAGTGGCTAGTTCTAGTACCACCTGAAAGAGAACATTTTGGCTGCACTGGATGATGCTTGTCTTGGAGTTCTTTCTGATGTTTATGTATGTTTGTGAAGTTTTGTCTGTGGTGGTTCTTATATTCTCATTTCCCTGAGGCTGAGACTGCATGTGATGTGGTACCAGTGGGGCTTAAGAAATGCAAGAGATCTCTCAATGAATAGACATGTTGGAACATGGGCTGGTTAGGGTTTGGGCTTGCTATGAACTCATTGTGCTGAGTTCTTTGTAGGGTCTCACTCATCTCTTCCTGGGGCAGCCAGCCACCAGTGTAAGTGGTGACCCATAGAGAATCAGGAGAAAAGAGGAAAGGAAGAGTAACCTGTCCACCTCCCCTTTACCTCTGGAGAATGCTGAGGAAAGCCATCTCAACTGCTGGCGGAAGGGACATCTCAGAAGCCAGCCACCTTTCTTCCAGCTGTCTTGGGTATTTAGCTCTGAACTTCTTCCTTAAAGAAGAACCCATTCATCCAGCATATGTCATGTTCTGAGTCCTCTCTAATTGTTAAAGTCCTAGATGGCATCTTTTTCCAGCAGAAGGCTATTTTGTCTGCATTGCAAACCCATTGTTCGGTGTACCATCGTCATGAATTATCTGAGCTAGCTCTTCTGGAGAACTTGCTGCAGCTTCTCCATCAGCATTTGCTGCTTCACCTTGCACTTTGATGTTCTGGAGACAGCTTCTTTCCTTAAACCTCATGAACCAAGCTTTGCCAGCTTTAAACATGTCTTCTGCAGCTCCCTCGCCCACTTCAGCCTCCACAGAATTGAAGAGTTAGGGCCTTGCTTTGGGTTGGGTTTTGGCTTAAGGGAATGTTGTGGCTGGTGTGGTCTTCTGCCCAGACCACTAAAGCTTTCTTCACATCAGCGATAAGCTGTTTTGTCTTCTTATCATTCGTGTGTTCACCAGAGTAGCACTTTTAATTTCCTACAGGATCTTCTCTTTTGCATCTACAGCTTGCTAACTATGTGGTGCAGGAGTCCGAGCTTGCAGCCTCTCTTGACTTTTGACGCACCTTTCTCACTAAGCTTCATCATTTTTAGCTTCTAATTTTAAAATGAGATGTGCGACTCTTCCCTTCACTTGAACACTTCACGGCCACTGTAGGGTTGTTCATTGGCCTGATTTCGGTATTGTTGTGTCTCAGGGAATAGGGAGGCTCGAGAAGGAGAGAGACAGGGGAAGGACCAGTGGCCGGAGCAGGCAGAATACATACATTGATCACTGAAGTTCAACATCTTATTTGGGCGTGATTCTTGGTGCCCCCAAACAATTATAATAATAACATCAAAAATCACTGATCACAGATCATCATAACAAGTATAATAATAATAAAGTTTGAAGTGTTGCAAGAATTACCAAAAGGAGACATGGAGACAAGGAAGTGAGCAGATGCTGTTGGAAAAGGGGCGACTTGCTTGGTCCAGGGTTATCCCAAACCCTTAATTTGTAAAAAAAACACACTCTGTGTGAAGTGCAGGAAAGTAAAGTGCAGTAAAACAAGGTATGCCTGTACAGCGAAAGGTTTTCTCCCTCGTTTCTTGGCTCGGGCCTTGGTGTGATGTAGAACTAAGTCCTGTGGTGAGCGGGGAGCTGGAGATGGGTCTAAAACGAGGTGCCTAAAGAGCATTTTTTCTGGACTCCTCTGAGAGCAACTACAGCCCTGCTGACTTCATAACCCCTGTGCCATTTTGAGTACCCCAGGGACCACATTGAAGGCAGCGCCCACTTGGAAATGCCAGGAGCGTCTGGGTGAGGAAGTGGTGGAGCCCACCCACAGTGTCTTCCTAACATTTGTGACATCGTTGAATCCTGTTCTCTCTCCTTTTTGGCCGTCCACATAAATGTACAATACTTGGTCCTTACCGCCTACTCACTTAGCTTTGGAAATCTACTTTTTTATTTGGAAAAAGAAATGAAGCATTTTCAAGGAACTTATTTGCCAAATTGTACCATCAAGTTTATTATACTGTTGTTTCTTGAAGGCTCCAGTTTACCAAAACTGCCCTTTCATACTCGGTCCTGCAGTGTTTCTGCCATCTTGTGACCTCATTTTTAAGTTTTGGGGTTTACATTTTTTTTTTTTTTACACATAGCTGTATTTCCAGCAACCTCTTATGGATTAAAGAGCCTAGAAACCATCCATGTTGGGATCTCTGTGTGACACCATTGAGAGTGTTGTCTGAATGCAGCAGGAAGTCTGATGGACATGAAACTTTTTTTAGAAGCTAGAAATTCTGCCATTTGTGGAGTTGAAGACAGTTTCAACATTTCTGGATGAATGCTGCCATTTGTCTTGGGAATAGAACCTCCTAAAATTCTTGGAGGACCACCTCTCTGGAGGGGGCCCTTTCAGTCATGCAGATATAGAGCAATTAATAACGCCCTCATTTTCCCTGGGGAAGTCCCACATGTACCAAAGAACAAAACGGAAATGCTGCGGCCTGAGGTTTTAAGTGTTCTGTTATGAAAAGGTATACTGTATGATTTCACTTATAAATGGAATCTAAAAACAAACAACAAACAAACAAAAACCCAAACTCATTGAAGAAGAGATCAGACATGTGGTTGCCAGAAGCAGAGGAGGAGAAGGAACTAGAGGAAGGTGGTGGGGAGGCAGACTGGGGATTTTCAGTTATAAGATAAACTGGGGAGGTAACCTATAGCATAGTGACTGGTTACCAGTCCTGTATGATACATGGGAAAGTGGTTAAGAGAGTAAATCCTAAGAATTCTCATCACAAGGAGAAAAATGTTTTTTTCTTTTCTTCTTTCTTTTTTATTTTATTTATATGGTGAATTTTAGCAGAACCTATTGAAATCATCATTTCACAATATATGTAAAGCAAACCGTCATGCTGTATGCCTTAAACTTATATGTTGATGTTTGTCAATCATTTCTTAATAAAACTGGAAAAAACCCCATGGGGGGAAAAAAAAGGGAGCTGGCAGTGCTGACAGTGTGTCTTGTCCCTGTAGAGGTAGAGACCTGTTTTCTCTCATTTTGTCTTGCTCCTTCCTCTGGATTTTGCCTGCCCACTCCTGTTCTTAGAGGACCCATGAGTCTTCTCACTCCAGCATCTGCTCACAGCGCAAGGGCAGCTCAAGGTAGACAAGGCGGGGGGGTGGGGGCGCAGGCCTCAACTCCTGTCTTTCTGGTGAGTGAGATGATGAAGGAGACTGGGACCACTGATACATCTCTTGCTGTTACTTCATTTAGTAAGAGGCCCGATGTTGCTAAATTTCCTGTTGACGATTATGACTGTCTTTTCTAGGGCGTGGCTGTGGGTTTCCTCCTGAAGAAATTGGGGTTTCCATGGTCACCCTGAGAAGTGAATCCTAGAGCAGGAAGGGCTCTGGTGTTGGATGGAAGTGTGGAAGGACTTCTTCCTTAATCTGCAGCCAAGAGTGAAGAGGGTGCAGGGGGAGGTCATGGGCCTGAAGATGGTGGGAGCACTCTGCTGACGGCAGTGAGTTGGGCCCCACCATCTGGGACAGGCTGAGAGATAGGCAAGGAGCAGCTGCCATCCGCACGCTGAGTGAGGGAGAGCCCGCGGGTCTGCAGAACAGTTCCAGGTTTGTGTCGTTACAGTTTGGGAATAAGTTATGCTTCTCTGAACCTGTACTGTCTTGTTAACATCACAGTGTGCTGTGGGGAGTGAGAAAGCCCGGTGCCTTCTCCCAGAAGTTGAGAAGCTGTATTGGTCATCAGCGGAGACCAGGAGGAGGAGGCAGCTGTGTCTGGTCGGAACAGAGGTTCCGGAGGAAGTGCTTGCAGAAGTTGCTGGGGAGTTGATAGAGGGATGTATATGAGTGGGGCTTAGGCTGCAAGAATTTGAGTGTAAAAAAATGGAAATTTTGTTTTGTAGTCACAGACTGGTGAGAATGTGGATGTGGTCGTTTCTGGGGGGATCCGCACAAATATCAACAATACATTGTTTCTCTTCATAATCAAAAAATTAAGATTACATTGGTGTGTGGGATTCATGCCATGGCTCAGGAGTGAAGAACACAGGGAGTACACAGGACCAAAAAGACAGAGGCTGATGGGTTAGGACAAATGGGTGCATGGTCACACCTATGCAGATGTAGAGAAGGGGAACCAAATTTGTTCTGTAAACTTAATCATTCTGGGGGCCGTAGGGCTGGCTATCTGCTTCTCTGCTTTACTGCAAACCACAATTCATGGAGTGGGATAGTTACATTCTGACCACTGGGATTTTATTTTATTTTATTTTATTTTATTTTATTTTATTTTATTTATTTTTTCTTTTTTTAAATTTAAATTCAGTTAGCCAATGTATAGTACATCATTGGTTTTTGAGGTAGTGTTCAGTGATTTATTAGTTGTGTATAACACCCAGTGCTCATCACATCTCATGCCCTCCTTAATGCCCATTACCCAGTTACCCCTATCCCCCACCTTCTCCCCTCCAGCAACCCTCAGTTTGTTTCCTATAGTTCAGTCTCTCATGGTTTGTCTCCCTCTCTGATTTCTTCCCATTCCTTTTTCCCTCCCTTCCCCTATGACCCTCTGTGCTATTTCTTATATTCCCCATATGAGTGAAACCATATAGTAATTGTCTTTCTTTGATTGACTTCTTTCATTTAGTGTAATACCCTCCGGTTCCATCCACGTCATATAAGTGGTAAGTATTCCTCCTTTCGGATGACTGAGTATATATGAACCACATCTTCTTTATCCATTCATCTGTTGAAGGACATCTCTGCTCCTTCCACAGTTTGGCTATTGTGACCACTGGGTTTTCACTTAATTTAATATAATTTAATTTTATTTTATTTTTAGAGATTTTTTTTTTTTATTTATTTGAGAGAGAGAGAGCACAAGCAGGGTGAGGGGCAGAGGGAGAAGCAGACTCTCTGCAGAGCAGGGAGCCAGATTCCGGGCTCGATTCCGGGACTCTGGGATCACAACCTGAGCCGAAGGCAGACGCCTAACCTACTGAGACACCCAGGTGCCTGACCACTGGGTTTTTAAAAGAGAAAAGAGAATGTAACATTTGTGGAAAATATAAGAGCTAGAAGGAGGTGTGATTATAGAAACATGTTCATAATCTTTGGCCTTTTCAGAGACTCTAATGTGAGATGCCAGTAAGAAAATAGAAATAATGGGTTTTTGAACTTACCACTGAACTTAGAGTATTGATGTCTGATTCTAGTTTGAGGGGAGACTCCAATTCTCTGTGACTTGAAGGAGTGCTTTGCCTCATTCTGGACCTGTTTCCCCCCAGAGGAAGAAGAGGTCAGTCTTAGCTAGTGCCCGTTCTTTTCCAGCTGTGATGTTCGAGGCCTCTGCATGGGGCTCCCACTTGCTGGACACATGGGCTTTCCCAAACTGAGAGGCTTAGAGCGCTACCCTCAACTACACACACGCTGATGGCTTAAGTAGAGGAGGGCTGGCTTTCAGGTCCCCTGCCTGTGACTAGGGCAGCCTGGGTGCCTGATGGTCCCTTGGCTCCCTGCAGCACCCCCTGGTGTTTCTGGGCATCATACCGAGGCATCCAGGTCATTTGCAAGAAGCCAGGAACCTATTACGTAATGCGGGGAATTCATCTTGAGCATGTAAGGATTGCTGGGTCATTTCCCTCAGCCCAACTTTGCATACAAAATAGCGATATTCAAATGCTGGTTATTCCCAGTAGAAAAACAGAAAGGAGCATAAAGCAGTAGTGCTGTCATTTCTGCATGATTCCAAAGCCTGAGCACGGACAGGACTAATGGGAAAGCACCCCAAACGTAGGAGGAACAGAACTTTTTTCTCTAGAAACAGAGTAATTTTATCACGAGCTTTAAATTAAAAGTGTGTGCTGGGCAGCTCTTGGCTTTTGGCAGCCAGGGTTCATATCACGTTCCACTTTACAAGCAGCTGATATGAGATTCCGGGTGTAACAGTTATCTGTAATTGAAATCATCATGAAACAAATCCCCCCTGCACTGACTGAGGCAGTAATCAACATCAGGAATACTGTGTATATAGCATTCAGGACCCATAAAATATGCAAGATTAATTTGCTGAACTTCATTCAGGCTTCCAGCAGCGCTGTCACCTGGGACCAGAGAAGCAGCAAATTAATTCTGAGCCTCCCCTAGTTTCAAAACATCAAAAGCCACCTCCTTCATGTGGCTGTATTTTTGCACTGCTCCTCTGCCTGTACAGATGCTTTCTGGAAAAATCAAACAGCTAGAATGCAAAATTCTGTTTGGCCATAGAAGGTACCCCTGTGGCCCTCCTGGTTCCCAAACTCTCCTTCCTTCCCATCTCAGTGACCCTCATTTCCTCCCTCAGGTCCCTAAAGCCACACCCTCAGAAAAACAGAGTCTTGTCTTTGGTGAACACGCTGGGAACTGCCGCGTAGATATTAAGTCAAGGAAGGAGACATGCCTGATGGCAAAGCCCTAGGATTTGAGTCAGGAAGTGGGTCTGTCCCAGCTCCGACACTAACCGCTGTGTCTCTTTGGCAAGTTGCTGTCCTTCCTTAGGTCTGAGTTACACATTTTAAAAGAGAATTTTGAATTCCTAAAATTCTTTCTTGTTCTTTTATTCTTCGATTTTGCAAGGAAGGCTAGCTAGATGCTTTTAGGCTTCCAGTTCTTCTGTTCAGTCACATTTATTACTTCCCTTCTACAGTGTTCTATATATTAAGAGTATTGTTAGTGTCTCTTTTCCCTTTTGTCTACTCACTATTCTCTTTGGCCTTGCCTATCCTATTTCTTTAATTCCTTAACTATTATTGTAGAAAAGTTTAGTAACGTTTCAGACATCTATGTACTTCTTCAATCCTTTATGTTTATCTTGAAGTCTCTGTGACATTTCATCTCCCAAATACGGTGGTACCGTTATAATCTCATTATTCCAGATGAGTGAACAGAGGCCAGAGAAGTTAAGAAAATTGCCCAAAGCCACACAGTAAGTGACAGCAGAGAAATTTGAAGCCAGGGTTGCTTTTTAATAAAGCCCATGTTCTTGGCTACCCGGTGGTTCCCGCATTGTGGGTTCTTTGCAAATGTTGTGAATTTGGCTCCTGCGTGTTTGCCTCTGACCTCTGGGCTAGTTCTTGGCACACTGACAACACCAGGATTCTGATTGGCAAAACCGAAGAAAATCACAGACCGTGGCAAAGAGACCACAGCAAAGGAAGGATATTCTGACAGGCCCTTGAGGGACAACCCATCAGCCTTTTCCCCTGTGCATCTTCATACATATAGAGAGAAATGTGCCTTCTGTTGTGATTGTAATTTCTCCCTATAAAATATATGGTGATCTGCCCCTCTCTGCAGTGGTGGCTAGAATCAGAGTGAGGAAGACAGTGTAGGGTTTTCTTTCCTGCAACTCTTCTTTGTTACTGTTTTTTTAATTGAAATTTCTGTTGAGGTATGTGTAGATTCACATGCACTGTAAGAAGTAATACAGGGATATCCCACATACACTTTCATCGTTTTCCCTGGAGGACAACATCTTGCACTTTATTAATTTTTTAAGAAATTAAATATTATAGAGATGCCTGGGTGGCTCAGTCAGTTGGGCATCTGCCTTCGGCTCAGGTCATGATCTGAGGGTCCTGGGATCGAGCCCCACATTGGGCTCCCTGCTTGGCAGGGAGCCTGCTTCTCCCACTCCCCTTGCTTGTTCTCTCTCTCTCTGTCAAATAAATAAAGTCTTTAAAAACATTAAAAAAAGAAACTAAATATTATATTAATCCATTTTCATTTTCAGAGGTTCAGATAACATGGAAGTATGCAGCACAAGGCATGAAGGTCCACTTTGAACCCTGTTCTCCCGGACTGCCCTCATCTGGGCCCCACTCTAGTTTGCTGGACCTCCTTCCTCCATTGCACTTCTTCCCCTCTTTCTTGTTACAGTGGCTAGGGTCATTCTGGGGCAAAATGGAACTTTGGGGTTTCTGGCTGATCTGGCATCCTCAGCACTCTGTGGAATGCCGTCCTTGATGCTGAGTGTAGGTGCTGTCAGCAGCTCTCCGTCTCCACTCCTCCTCTGACCGTCTGACAGCCTCTCTGTTCCTTGATTTCACGCTTCTGTGGACCCAGTGAGCAAGAAATGCTATCTAGTGTATAATATAATATACATACGTCATAACTGTTCTCTACTTAGAAGGATCAGGTATTATGTTTAGTAGTACCAAGTAGTCTGCACTCATTTGAAGACATTGACTTTGTCTTATTTAACACACTGCCGGGAACTATTCTGAGCATTTTAGAAATATTAATTCATTTAATCCTTATAGCAACTCCGAGGAGAGCATCACTATTATTTTCATTATATGGGTGAGGATGTAAGGTACTGAAAGGTTAGGTAAGGTGCTCAAGGTCACACAGCTAGTAAATGATGGAGCTAGGATCCAAACCCATCAGTCTGGCTCCAGAGTCTGAGCCCTTAACCACTTATACAACCAACTATCAGCTATGCATTGATAGATGGTTCACCTCTTTTCCTTTTCCTTTCCTAATATTTACATGCACATTCCCTCTACAGTGGCTCCTTTCTTGTAGGCTGCAAATGTGTTCTAATATTTGCCTTCTTAAAAGACACACAGGCATGCGCACGCACACACACATGCATGAGCACAGACACCATCCTTTGTCCCAGTGCCCATATCTCAAGTTAGCCCTTCATCCCTCTTTTCCTTGTGCTCATTTATCCGGAGCCTGGAAAGACTCTGCTGTAGCTGCTGTCTGCTCTTCCTCCTCTGACTCCCTCTTGGAGCCACTCAGTCCGAGCTCCTGCCTCCGCCACTGTGGGAGACTTCTTCTGCATTACCAGAACCGTCATTTCCCCTTACCTCTCCATATATTGATGTCATTAATTATATTACTACATTTCCTAATATGGAACCATTCTGGCACTGACATCCGTTTTCATTCTTTAAACTTAATGCTGGATTCAATTTGCTAATATTTTATTTATGACTTTGGTTAATATCAGATGGACGGACTACTTCCTTAAAACTCAGAGGAACATAGGAAGTTCTTTCTAGTTCATTTAATTTCCTTCTTAATTCATAGGGGTTGATTTCCTTGTATAAATAGTTTTACTCTCTGTGTTGTTCATGTCTCTCCCCGTGGGATGTCTTTAGTCTACCAATTAAAAGGGAAATAAATGTGTTTTCTAATTATCCCTGAGTAGGCACATAAGGTAGTACCTTCACATTGAAGCATGAATTAGGAAAGCTAGAAAAATCGGATTGGCTTTTACAAAACAGGGCTATTTTTTGAGTTCCCAGAAAGTGCAGATTGGTAGAAAGAACATCTCTCTTGAGAAAAGCCAAGAAGGTAATAATAATGATGGTGACAAAAAGTTCTTTTTAAAAAGGAAGGAGAGCAGTTACAGTATTTTAAGGACTCCTGCTGTGCTGGTCCTTGGGCCAGGTCTCCTGAATGTGTTATTTACCCGGATGTAAAGGCCACGGGGGCGGGACTGTGAGTACCACATCCGTTACTCCTGCCTTTGCAGCTCTGTGAAGCAGGTGCTGCTACTATTCCCGTTTTACAGAGGAGACCTAGGTGAGGCGAGGTGAGGCGACTCGCCAGGCTCACTGAGAAGGGTAGAGTGGACTGTTGGTTTTTCCCAGTAAGGATTAAACAGTGTTGAATGGGCGTCTTCAGGCATCTTCGTCACCTACACTCCTTAAGGCCCCAATACTCTAGCCAAGCAGGGTGGCCTGCAGTTTGCGCTCTAGACCCTTCATATCCCGTGATTTTGCATGTGCTGCCTCCTCTCCCCCTCATGTGTCTGGAACCCTGCTCCCCTGGCTCACTTCCGCTTCCTCTTGGAGGTTTGTTCAAGTTTCATATGTTCCTCCCCTCACTCACTGTACCTCTCACATCCCTTGAGCTCACTTCCTTCCTGGCCCCGGTGCAGGAGAGATCCTTCAGGTTCCTGTCTGTCTGCTGCATGAGGTAGGGTACTTGGTTGTTCTCCAGGGGGCCAGTGGCCTCCAGGACTTCTTGTAATGTATTGTTGGATGAGTAAAGGGTGAGACTCTTCTGGTGGTTCCCTCTCCAACCTGAGCCTGGCTTGGTGAGCTCTTACCCTCCCCCCAGGCCTCTTCCACAGTGTTGATAAGTCCCCCTTCTGGGTTCACAGGCCCATAGCCTCTGACCCTCTGACCATTCCCCGTCTCTCTAGGGAATCACCCCCCCACCATTATTCAAAAAAACACCCTACCTTCTTCCCAAGGAAAACTACATTTACTTCACTTATTGAAGATTAATTAATAAGCCATAGAAGTTATTGAGCAGGAGCCTGAAAAGAGCTTTAACAAAATCATGCTGAGGTCAGACCCGCGGAGATTGAATGACAACAACCCTAGGAAATGACATGAATATCTGAAAATCCCTTCTCTGAGTTTTCTAACTAGTTCTTGAAAAAAAACCACATCCAAACAATCTTCATTCTGTGACAAATACTGTAGCATTTGACTCGATCAGAGTAGTTAAGCTCATCAGTGTTTCTAGGGGATGCATAACTTATCAGGAGATGCTCTTTTCTTTTATTTTTTTAATAATAACATTTTTTATCTTATTATGTTAGTCACCATACAGTACATCCCTAGTTTTTGATGTAAAGTTCGATGATTCATTAGTTGCGTATAACACCCAGTGCACCATGCAATACGTGCCCTCCTTACTACCCATCACCAGCCTATCCCATTCCCCACCCCGGAGCCCTCAGTTTGTTTCCCAGAGTCCATAGTCTCTCATGGTTCATTACCCCTTCTGTTTACCCCCCGCTTCTTCCCTTTCTTCTCCTACCGATCTTCCTACTTCTTACATTCCATAAATGAGTGAAACCATATGATAATTGTCTTTCTCTGCTTGACTTATTTTGCTTAGCATTATCTCCTCCAGTCCTGCCCGTGTTGCAGCAAATGTTGAGAAATCATTCTTTTTGATGGCTGAGTAATATTTCATTGTATGTATGGACCACATCTTCTTAATCCAGTCATCTATTGAAGGGCATCTCAGCTATACACGAACAATGAGACTGAAGAAAGAGAAATTAGGGAATCCATTCCATTTACAATAGCACCAAAATCATATGTTATCTCGGAATTAACTTAACCAGAGACGTAAAGGATCTATATTCTAGAAACTACAAATCACTCTTGAAAGACATTGAAGAAGACACAAAAAGATGGAAAAATATTCCATGCTCATGGATCGGAGAGATTAATAGTTAAAATGTCCATGCTACCCAGAGCAGTCTACACTTTCAGTGCCATCCCGATCAAAATACCAGTGACATTTTTCAAAGAACTGGAACCAACAGCCCTTAAATTTGTGTGGAACCAGAAAAGGCCCCGGATCGCCAAGGAACTGTTGAAAAGGAAAAACAAAGCTGGGGGTATCACAATGCCGGATTTCAAGCTGTACTACAAAGCTGTGATCACAAAAACAGACACATAGACCAATGGAACAGAATAGAGAACCCAGAAATGGACCCTCGGCTCTTTGGGCAACTAATCTTTGACAAAGCAGGAGAAAACATCCAGTGGAAAAAAGTCTCTTCAACAAATGATGCTGGGAAAATTGGACAGCTACATTCAAAAGAATGAAACTTGACCACTCTCTCACACCATACACAAAGGTAAACTCCCAATGGATGAAAGACCTCTCGATGTGAGACAGGAATCCATCAAAATCCTAGAGGAGAACATAGGCTGCAACCTCTTTGACATGGGCCACAGCAACTTTTTTCATGACACATCTCCAAAGGCAAGAGTAACAAAAGAAAAAATGAACTTGTGGGACTTCGTCAAGATAAAAAGCTTCTGCACGGCTAAGGAAACAGTCAAAAAAACTAAGAGGCAGCCCACGGAATGGGAGAAGATATTTGCAAATGACACTACAGATAAAAGACTGGTATCCAAGATCTACAAAGAACTTCTCAAACTCAATACGCAAGAAACAAATAAACTAATAAAAAAATGGGCAGAAGATATGAGCAGACACTTTTCCAATGAAGACATACAAATGGCTAATAGACACATGAAAAAATGTTGAAAATCATTAGCCGTCAGGGAAATTCAAATGAAAACCACACTGAGATACCACCTTACACCAGTTAGAATGGCAAAAATTGACAAGGCAGGAAACAACAAATGTTGGAGAGGATGAAGAGAAAGGGGATCCCTCCTACATTGTTGGTGGGAATGCAAGTTGATACAGCCACTCTGGAAAAGAGTGTGGAGGTCCCTTAAAAAGTTAAAAATTGAGCTACTCTATGATCCAGCCATTGCACTAGTGGGTATTTACCCCAAAGATACAGACGTAGTGAAGAGAAGGGCCATATGCACCCCAATGTTCATAGCAGCATTGTCCACAATAGCTAAATCGTGGAAGGAGCTCTTCTTTTAGAAACAAACATTTCTTTCTGTGGAGAAGTAAATGGAAAAATTCAGAAAAATACATCATGCTGTTCACTCCAGAGACAGAAAATTTCTAAGGAGATTCTTATCTAGCCTAGAGTGAGAACAGAAAAGAAAAAGCCATATTTGTATTCCCAAATAGAGATTGTGGGGGAAAAGAAAGAGACTGTGGCTATCTCTGCTGTACGCATATCCCTGTAGGGGTTTTCTGTTCATCTGCTTTCAAATCCCAACTCTTTTCCTGACACCGAAGCTGTAGGTCAAGATGACACAGGTGTCGCAGTCGCCAACACAGCCGATCATTGTTCTCTGAAAGCAGGCGTGTCCATGGGAGAGCGACCAGTACTCGCTCCTAGCCTGCTTGTCTCTGTAGGGCAGGTACATGTCTCTCAGGCCCCGACTGAATTCCCAACACTGAGCATTGAGCCTGGCACCCGAGTTCACTAACTTAACGCTACGTGCATGGATGAGTAGGTGACCGAGGGACTGCATTCCCTCCTCCCACACTTCACGCTGTGACTGGCCCTTTAGTATATTTTGTAGACATAATTTTCCCAGAATCCTACCCATTCTTAAAGCCCAGCTATGGTACCCTCATCTCCATGACATGCAGGAATTGTGTGACTACAGAGGACAAATCATCTAATTTTGCCTTAGATCATCAGAAAGGCTTGATGGAGGAGGTGCCGTATGAGTTGAGCGTGTGGATTAAGAAGCAGACAAGAGAGAGAAGCCTCTCTAGGAGGGAGGGGTATGCCTGAAGGCGAAAAGGCTTAGGTGAGGGAAAAGACATGCTTCTTCCCACAGTCTCAGATACCTGAGCCTCGGGGTCCAATGATTTCTCTCTCCCACAGGTCCCCAAGGGCAGGTGGGTCTCCGCTCCTGTATGTGGCCATACTAGGACATCAGAGTGAGCTGAGAATCTCAGCACCCCGAGTGCCAGGAACATCCATCACATCTCTGCCTCGTAGCTTCCGCCAGACCCACATTCCAGGAGAGCTAAAGAGGCACCCGCATGCCTTTACAGAGCTGTGAGGGGAGTGTGTGAACTGCCTTCTACTGACCGCCCCCCCCCCCCAGGAGGCACCCCAGTGCACAGTACAGGGCCCAGCACATTGCAGGGTTTCGTAATTATTTCTTGGATAGACGAATACTGGAATTTTGGAAGTGGAGTCATTACCACACTCCTCATCTAAAATAACCCTGGATTGTGTCTTCATTCTCAGGACACTCAGTGGAGGAGTGATTTGGAACATTTCCATCCCCACTGAATATTCAGACAGTGAGTTGTTCCTGTTTTCCTCTGGGTAGTTAAACATGCTGCGACGTGAGGGGATAGCCTCTTGTCCCAGCTGCCACCAGACACTAAATAGAGTGGCTCGTTCTGCAGTCAGATCTCATTAGCATTAAGAGGGCTGGTCTGGTCCCCGGGATGTGGGAGACAGATAAATGGCAAGATTAGGTGCACAGGAATTGCAATCAACCAAGACCAAACAGCATGGTGAAAAACAAGTTTCCCATCCAGTATGTTGTAGAAAGGCAGTCACTCTCAAAAACATGGGGACGATCACTTTGAAACCCCTGCTGGGTGTATTGGTGGTAAAAGGGAATTTGAATGAGCTAATGCTTAGAGCTGTATCCCTTCCTTTCCAGGCACGGCGAGGCTCTGGCTCGACTTACAGCTCTATAACTTGGCACACTGAATTAGTTTCAAAAGCTGAAAGATCTCTTCATAGTTGAGATGTTAGGACAGATTTCATTCGGGGAGGGTTAATGAACTTGATTTGTGACCTGCTTTGGGCATTTTAGCACGTGACGAACTCTGCCTCTCCTTCATGCACCTGCTTCTTGCCAACCCACGTTTCAGGCTCTTATCCCTTGTCTCACTTATGTCCCTGTCTCGTCTGGCCCCTGGTTCCTCTCTCTGTTCCTTCCCTAATCTACACTAGAGTACATGAAACCTGACAACATTCTTCCCAGGAGAATGCCTCCTAGTCATCTGCAGAGTAAAATTGGAATCCCTTGTGGTGGGGCCTGGCCCTACCCAGTCCTCGTCTACTTTATTCTTCTGTCTCTCCCTCTTCCTTCATCTCTCTTGATCTCTCTTCTGTCCCCCAAGCAAACTATGTTTTCCACTCCTTTGCCTCTGCTTGTGATTTTTTTTCTCAGCACTGCTATACCCTTCCTTCCTTGAGCGTACCTGATTGTTTTCTGTTAAAATTCTGTCACCTGTGAAGCCCTCCTCCTGACAGTCAGTCGTCCCCTCCAGTGTTCCCAGAACACCTCGACAAGTCCCGTCAGAGTGTTTTTCTCATGGTACTTAACTATTTGCTTACTTTACTACCTAGTGGTGTCAGTGAGGGTGGCAACTAAGTTTGATTCCCTGTCACAGGATTCTCAGACATCAGCGGGATACATGGGGCAGAGCAAGAGGTTACGTCCTGCTGTCTCTGCACATTTCCCACTGCCTGCTGATTTGTCATTGTAATCCCTGCCCATCACACCACATAAATTTTTAGACACTTAGTTGTTAACATTTTAGGTTGATTTGCATGCAATCAAATGTATATATTTTTAGTATATGTGTTTTAATGAATGTATGCAATAATGTAACCACCACCCCAATTAACATATAGAACATTTTAATCATTCTGAAAGTTTCCTCAGGTCCCTTTGCAGCCAGCTTGTTACTCCTGTTACAGGTGTAACATATGTATGTGGAAGTACTCTTGCCGGTACTAAACCTTAATGGAAATGAAATCACATAGTATATATCCAGTGTGTTTGTATTTTTATATTCAGCATCTTTGTGTGATTCATCTGTGGTATGTGAGTCAGCGCCTTGTTCCTTTTTGTTGCTGAGTAGTATTCCATTGCGTAAATATACCATAGCTTGTTAATCTGTTCACCTGTTGATAGACATTTGCGTTTCCAGTTTGGAGCCATTATGAATAAAACTACTACCAATATTGTTGTACAAGTAAGTATTTTTGTGGATATATATTTTCATATTTCTTAGGTAAAATACCTAGCAGTAAATTTGCTGGGTCATAAGGTAAGTATATGTTTAACTTCCTAAGAAGTGGCCAAATGATTCCCTGAAGTGATTATTTCATCTTACATTTCCACCAGCAACATACAGGAGTTGTAGCTGCTCCCATTCCGCTAGTACTTCTGTTCTCAGGCTTCTTAACTGCAGTCATTTCAGTGGGTGTGCAGCTGTAGGTCGTTGTGACTCTAGTTTGCTTGTTTCCAAGTTTGATAACATTTTATGTGCTTTTTGTCCATTTGTATGTTGTCTTTCTTGATGTATCTTCTTCAAATCACCTGTGCATATTTTATTGGATTGTTTGTCCTTTTATTAATGTGTATCCCATATTAAGTATTTGGACTGCCTTAGGGTTGTAGATATATTTTCCTTTGTTTTCTTCTGGAAGTTTTATGGTTTTAGCTTCTAAGGTTAAGTGAATGATTAATTTTGATTTAGTTTTTGTGAATGGCATAAGGTGGGGAGTGAAATTCATCTTTTTATCTGAATATTGAATTGTTTCCTATTATTTTACAAAAAGACTATCCTTTAACTATTGAATTGCCCTGGCCCTTTTGTCAAAAAAAAAAAAAGGAAGCAATGTATTGTATATGTGTAGGTCTTTTTCTGGATTATCTACTTGGTTCCACTGATCTAGAGTCTATCTGTACAACAGTATCACGTTCTCTTGATTATCGTAGCTTTATAATTTATCTTTAAACACAATAATTAAAGTCCTCTAATTTTGTTCTGCATTTTCAAAATTGTTTCGGAATCCTAGGTTCTTTAATCTTTAGAATCAGCTTGATAATTTCATTTGTTGAGAAGGCTTCTAAGATTTTTATTGGTATTATATTGATTCTATGGGTCAATTTCTGTGAGAAATGAATTTTAGTTTTTCAAGTAGAAGTCTTAACACCTCTTTTGTTGAACTTATTCTGAAGAATTTTATGGTTTTGATGCTATTGTAAATTTTATTATATTTTGAAAGATAAATGTTCTATTATATTTTTTTATTTAAATTCAATTAGCCAACATATAGTACATTGTTTCAGATGTAGTGTTCAATAATTCATCAGTTGTGCTCTTTTAGAAGAGTTTTAGATTTAATGAAATAGAGCAGAGATAGTACAAAAAGTTCCCTTTTACCACACGTTGGGTTTCCTCTATTATTAACATCTTACATTAGTCACGGTTAACAAAACAAACCTGACTGCGTTATTGTTTTTTTAAGATTTTATTTATTTATTTGACAGAGAGATAGTGAGAGAGGGAACACAAGCGGGGGGAGTGTGAGAGGGAGAAGCAGGCTCCCTGTGGAGCAAGGAGCCTGATGCGGGGCTCGATCCCAGGACTCTGGAATCGTGACCTGAGCCAAAGGCAGACCCTTAACGGCTGAGCCACCCAGGCACCCCTGACTGCATTATTTTTAACTGAAGTCCATACTTCATCGAGATTTCCTTAGTTTTACCTAATATCCTCTTTCAGTTGCAGGATCCAATTAAGGATATCACAGTACAGTTAGAAGTCATGTCTCCTTAACTACTCTTGCCTGTGACAGTTTCTCAGACTTAACTTTGTTTTTAATGACTTGATAGTTTTGATAATTTGTAGAATGTCCCTCAGTTGAAATTTTTCTGAAGTTTCTCACGTGGTTAGTTTGGGATTATATATTCTTGAAAGGAAGACAACAGAGGTAAATTGCCATGTTCCTCACATCTTATCAGGCATACCTGCCGTCTATATGCTTATCACAGTTGATGTTGACTTTGACCACCTGGCTGAGGTAGTGTGTGGCATGTGTGCCAAGTTTCTCTACTGTAAATATACTCTCTTTTTCCTCTTCCACACTGCACTCTTTGGAATGAAATTGCCACCTGTAGCCCTTACTTGAGGAGTGGGCATCTATGCTTCCTTTTTCTTGAGGGTTGGGGTATCGACATGTATTATTTGGAATTATGCCACACAGGAGATTTGTTTCATCACATTTACTTGATTTAATCATTTATTTATTTCAGGATGGACTTAAAGATATTTTTTAAAACTTTGGTTTATAATCTAATACTACTTATTTTGTAGCTCAAATTTTTTCAGCCTTGGACACTGGGAGCTTTTTCATTAAACTGGAAGCTTGTACTTTTTGCCTTCCTCCAATTACCTCTCCCTCCTCCCCCTGCCTGGTAACCATAAGTCTGATCTCTTTTTCTATGAGTTTGAGTTTTTGGTATTTTTTGTTTTGTTTTAGATTCCATATGCGAGATCATACAGTATTTGTCTTTGTCTGTCTGACTTATTTCACTTAGAATGATGCCTTCACGTCCCATCTGTGTTGCTGTGAGTGGTAGGATTTCTTCATTTTTTTTTGGTTTAACATTACAGTGTGTGTGTGTGTGTGTGTGTGTGTGTGTGTGTGTTTGTGTGTGTCACAACTTCTTTATCCATCCATCCATGGATAGTTAGATTGTTTCCATGTCTTGGTTATTGGATATAATGCTGCCATGAACATGAGGGTGTGGATATCTGAGTTACTGTTTATGTTTCCTTTGGATTTATTCCCGGAAGTGGAGTTGCTGGATCATATGGAGTTCTACTTTCAAGTTTTTGAGGTCCTGTTTTCCAGAGTGGCTATACCAATTTACAGTCCCATCCAACGGTGCACAGTGTTCCTTTTTCTCCACATCCACTCCAGCGTTTGTTAATCTGTCGTTCCGTTCTCATAGTCCTGAGGTGATACATCACTGTGGTTTCGACTTGCATTTCCCCAGTGATTAGTGATGCTGAGCATCTTTCGTATACCTATTATCCTTTCATATAGCTTCTTTCTAAAAATGTCTATTTGGGGTCTTTGCCAATTTTTTAATTCTGTTATTGGTTTTTTTTGTGCTTTGTGTTGTATGAGTTCTTTATATATTTTGGATATTCACCCCTTATTAGATACATGGTTTGCAAATTTATTTTCCCATTCTGTAGATAGTCTTTTTGCTTTGTTGATGGTTTGTTTTGCTGTGCAGAAAATTTTTAATTGGATGTAGTATCACTTGTTTATTTTTGGTTTTTGCTTGTGTTTTTAGGTGTCTTGTCCAAAAAATCATTACCAAGATCCATGTTAGTGAACTTCATTCCTGTGTTTTCTTCTGTAAATTTTATGGTTTCAGGTTTACAGTTAAATCTTTAATCCATTTTGAGTTAATGTTTGTGAGTATTACAAGGGTCCAGTTTTATTCTTTTACATGTGAATATCTAACTATCCTAGCAGCACTTACTGAAGAGATGGTCTTTTTTCCACTGAGCATTTTGGGCTCCTTTGGCAAATGTTAGCTGACTGTACATGCTTGGGTTTATTTCTGGGCTTCCAATTCTGTTCATTTGGTCTATGTGTCTGTTCTATGCCAATATTATATTGTTTGATGACTGTAGCTTTGTAGTAACCTATACCATAGTTTTCCTTTCTAGTGGTGGTTTTTTAAAAAATAGTTTTGTTATCAGATAATGCTGACCTCATAAAATGAGTTTGGGAATGTTACCTCCTCTTCATTTTTTTTTTTTTTGAAGAATTTGAGAAGGATTGATGTTAATTCTTCGAATGTTTGGCAAAATTTACCAGTGAGCCATCTGGTCCTGGGCATTGCTTTTTGGGAGAATATTGATTAGGGACTCAATCTCCTTACTGGTAGTTGGTCTGTTATATTTTCTTTTCCTTCTTGATTCAGTCTTGGTAAATTGAACATTTATGAGAATTTATTTATTTCATCCACAATGTCCAGTTTGTTGGCATATAATTGTTCATAGTAGTCTCTTATGGTTCTTTGTATTTCTGTTATAATGTCAGAATATCAGGTGTAATGTCTCCTTTTTCATTTTTCAAATTTCATTTAATTTTGTTGATTTGGGGTCCTCTCTTTTTATCCCTTGCTTAGTCTAGCTAAGTAAGTGTTTGTCAGTTTTGTTTATCTTTTCAGAGAACCAGCTTATATTTTGGCTTATTTTTTCTGTTGTTTTCTGTTCTCCATTTTATTTGTTTCTGCTCTGATCGTTATTATTTTCTTTCTTCCACTAAATTTGGGCTTGGTTTATTCTTTTTTCTAGTTCTTTAAGGCATAGAGTTAGGTTGTTTATTTGGGATCTTCTTTTCTTCTTAATGTAGATGTTTATTGCTATGAACTTTCCTTTTAGAACTTTTCCTTTTCGAATAGATCCTCTAAGTTCTGCTGTATTGTGTTTCCATTTTTATTTTTCTCAAGAGACCTTTTTTGTTTTCCCTTTAATTTCTTCTTTGACCCATTGGTTGTTGAGGAGAGTGTTGTTTAATTTCTGTGTGTTCATGAATTTTCAGTTTTCCCTTTGTTGTTGATTCTAGCTTTATGCTATTGTGGCCAGAGAAAATATTTCGTATGACTTCAGTCTTCTTGAATTTGCCAAACTTACTTTGTGGCCTAACATATGGCTTATCCTAGAAGATGTTCCATGTGTGCTTGAGAAGAATGTGTACTCTGCCCTTGTTGGATAGAATGTTCTGTGTGTTTCTTTTAGGTCCATTTGGTCTATTGTGTTCAAATCCACTCTTACTGATACTATTTGGATACCTATCCAGTGTTGAGAGTGCCGTGTTAAAGTCTCCAGGTATTTTTGTATTACTGTTTATTTTCTCCTTTTAGCTCTTTTAATATTTTTAAGATTTATTTATTTATTTTTAGAGAGAAAGAGAGACAGAGAGAGAGAGATAGTGAGCAGGGATGGGGTAGGGGAGAGGCATAGGGAGAAGGAGCAAGAGAATCCCAAGCAGACTCTGTGCTGAACACCGAACCTGATGTGGGGCTTGATCCCATGACCCTGAGATAATGAACTGAGCCAGAATCAAGAGTCATATGCTTAACCAACTCAGCCATCCAGGCGCCCCTAGCTCTTTTAATTTTTGCTCTATAATTTTAGGTACTCTGATGGTGGGCACATAATGTTTACAATTGTTTTATCTTCTTGATGGATTGTTCCCTTTATAATTTTGTAATGGCTTCTTTTTTCTCTTTTTACCATTTTTATAGTCTGTTCTGTGTTTTATAAGTATAGCTACATCTGATTTTTGTTGTCATTACCATTTGTTGAAATGACTTTTTATCTCCTCACTGTTAGTCTGTGTGTGTCTTTAAGGCCCAAATGAGGCTCTTGTAGGCAGCATATTATTGGATTTGGTTTTTCATCCATTTAGCTGTTTTTTGTCTTCTCATTGGAAAATTTAATACATTTACACTTAAAGTAATTATTGATAGACAAGGACTTAACTAATGCCATTTTGTTCATTATTCCCTAGTTGTTTTATAGATCTATTAGTCTTATCCTTTCGTCCTTTGGTGTCTTTTGTTATCAGTATATATTGATTTCTTTATCGAGTTAGTTTGTATAATTGCTATAGGTCTTTCCCTTGTAGCTACTTTGAGGCTCTTACAGAATATCTTAAAATTATAATGCCCCATTTTAAGCTAATAACAACTTCAATAGAATTCTTAAATGTTACACTTTTATTTCTCCTCTCTCTCACATTTTCGGTTATTGTTACAATTTACATATTTTTTATGTTGTTTAACTAATAACAGGTTATTGTAGTTATAGTTATTTTTACTTTGTTCACTTTTTAAAGGTTTTATTTAAACTCAAGCTAGTTAACATACAGTGTAATATTAGTTTAAGGTGTGCCATACAGTGATTCAACACTTTTCTACATCACCTGGTGCTCATCACAACTAGTGCACTCCTTAATCCCCATCACCCGTTTCACCCATTGCCCCACCCAGCTACCCTCTGATAACCATCAGTTCGTTCTCTATAGTTCAGGGTCTCTTTCTTGGAGTTGGTTAAGTGTCTGCCTTCAGCTCATGTCATGATCTCAGGGTCCTGGGATTGAGCCCCGAGTTGGGCTCCCTGCTCAGTGGGGAGTCTGCTTCTCCCTCTCACTCTGCTCCTCCCTGCTGCTCATGCTTGCTCTCTCTCACTCTCTAATAGATAAATTAAAAAATCTTTAAAAAATTTATTTAAAAAAGTCTGTTTCTTGGTTTGCCTTTTTTCCCCTTTGCTCAATTGTTTTGTTTCTTAAATTCCACAGATAAGTGAAATCATATGGTATTTGTCTTTCTCTGACTGAGTTATTTCACTTAGCATAATATTCTCTAGCTCCATCCATGTTGTTGCAAATGGCAAGATTTCATTATTTTTAATGGCTGAATAATATTCTGTATATATATGTACATATTTATATATTTATACACACATACACCATATCTTCTTTATCCATTCATCAATCAATGGACATTTGGGCTGTTTCCATAATTTGGATATTGTTGATAATGCTGCTATAAATATCAATGGACAGATCATGTAAACAGAAAATAAACAAGGAAACAATGGCTTTGGGTGACACACTGGACCAGATGGATTTAACAGATATATTCAAAACATTCCATTCTAAAACAACGGAATGCATTTTCTTTTCAAGTGTGCATGGAACATTCTCCAGAATAGATCACATATTAGGTCACAAAACAGGCCTCAACAAATACGAGAAGATTGAAGTCATACCATACACCTTTCTTACCACAATGCTATGAAACTAGAAGTCAGTAACAAGAAAAAATCTGGAAAGATCACAAATACAGGGAGGTTAAACAACATGTTAGTAAACAATGAATGGGTAAACCAGGAAATCAAAGAAAAAAAATAAATGGAAACAAATGAAAATGCAAACACTACGTTCCAAAACCTTTGGGATGCAGCAAAAGTGGTCCTAAGACAATACAGACCTACCTCAAGAAGCAAGAAAGATGTCAAATAAATGACCTAACCTTAAACCTAAAGGAGGTAGCTAGAAAAGGAACAACAAATGAAGCCTAAAGCCATCAGAAGGAAGGAAGTAATAAAGACAAGAGCAGAAATGAATGATATAGAAACTAAAAATAATCAATAGAACAGATCAGTGAAACCAGGGGCTGGTTCTTTAAAAAAATTAAAAAATTGATAAACATCTGGACAGACTTATCAAAAAAGAAAAGAGAAAGGACCCAAATAAATAAAATTACAAATGAGAGAGGAGAAATAACAACCAACACCACAGAAATACAAACAATTATAAGAGAATATTGTGAAAAACTATATGCCAACAAATTGGACAACCTGCAAGAAATGGATAAATTCCTAGAAACATACAGATTACCAAAACTGTATCAGGAAGAAATAGAAAACTTGAACAGACCAGTAACCAGCAAAGAAATTGAATCAGTAATCAAAAACCTAACAAACCAGGACCAGATATCTTCACAGGTGAATTCTACCATTTAAAGAAGAATTAATACCTATTCTCAAACTTCCAAAAAAATAGAAAAGGAAGGAAAACTTGCAAATTCATTCTATGAGGCCAGCATTACCCTGATACCAAAACCAGATAAAGACTACTAAAAAGAGAACTACAGACCATTATCCCTGATGACCATGGATGCAAAAATTCTCAATAAAATACCAGCAAACTGAATCCAACTGTACATTAAAAACGTCATTCACTGCTTTGTTCATTTTTTAAACTTATAAACTAGAATTGTAATTGAATTATGCATGACCATTACCAAATTACAGAATCTAACCTTGACTAATTTACCATTACCAGTGACTTTTACATTATCTTTTTATGGTTTTATGATGTTAATTAACAATTTTTTTTCTTCCACACAAAAACTTACTTTAGCATTTCTTGTAAGGGAGGTCTAGTGGTGATAAATTCCCTCAGGTGTTGTTTGTTCAGGAAAGTCTGTATCCCTCTTCCCCTTCTGAAGCACAGCTTCACTGGGTCTAGTATTCTGGGTTTACTGTTGTTTTAACATTTTGAATATGTCATCTTATTCTCTTCTTTTTTTTATTATTATTTTTTATTATGTTCAGTTAGCCAGCATATAACAAATCATTAGTTTTTGATGTAGCGTTCAACGATTCATTAGCATCTTATTCTCTTCTGACCTGAAATGTTTCTGTTGAGAAATCCAGCAAGAGTCTAACAGTGTTCCCTTGCATTTCACGTTTCTCTTTTTTCTTCAGCTTTTAAATTTCTTTCTTTGTCTTTGACTTCGGAAAGTTTAATATTCTTAGTATAACTGTCTTAAGGTTTAACTTTAGGGATTTTCTGAGCCTCATGGATCTGGATGTCTATTTCTCTTTCCCAGGTTGGGAAGTTTTCAGCCATTATTGCTTTGAATATACTTCATGTCCCTTTCTCTTCTCCTTCTGGAATTCCTGTAATGCAAATATTGTTTCTTTTCATCATGTCTTATAATTCCCATAGACTCTTGATTCTTTTTTATTCCTTTTTTATTTTGCTCCTCTGACTGAATAAATTCTAGTGTCCTATGTTTCAGGTCATCGATTCTTTCTTCTACATGGTCAAGTCTGGTTTTGAAACTATCTCTTGAATTCTTCAGTTCAGTTTTTGTATTTTTCAACTGTAGGATATCTGGGGTTTTTTGTTCTCGTTGTTTGTTTGGTTTTGATCGTTTCCATTGCTTCTTCAGACTTCTCATTTTGTTCATGCTTTGTTTTTCTAATTTTATTTAGTTTTCTTTATGTTCTTATAGTTCACTCAAATTCCTTAAGAGGATTATTCTGAATTCTTTGATAGCTTATAGATTTCCATTTCTATAAGATCAGGTATTAAAGTCCTATTAGTTTCCTTTGATGGTTCACATTTCCTGGTTTGTTTGTTTGTTTGTTTGTTTGTTTTTTGTGATCCTTGATTCACTACATTGGTATCTGCACATTTGAGTTATTGGAATCCCCCCCCGGCCTTTGCATGTTTGCATTGGTAGAGATGATTCTTCACCAGTCAGCTCATTTAGGTGTCTGGGCGTGTCTGCTAGTAATATCCTTGGGGAGGTGGGGTCACTATTACAGCCAATTTTGGGGCAAGGCAGCTGTTTGAGCTCTGAGGACAGAGATATAAGGGAGGGTGGGCCACTTGGTGAAAACAGTTAGGTAGATCTTTTTGGATTGATTCCCTACCCATGTGAGGCAGTAGGATGGCATTTGCAGTTGCCCGGATTCTTTGGTCAGGTTTACCAGGTGGTTGGGATCAGCTACTATATTTAGTAGTATATGGAGCTAGGAATTAGCTTCTCTGTTTTGCCAGCTCAGCAGGATGGGGACCCAGGGCCTGCATGGCTTATTATTGGGGACCTGAATCAGGAAAGAGTGTGCACTGAATTTTCTGCCAGGTAAGGCCACTGGTTTTCTCCTGAAGATGGGGAAAGCCTTGGGCTGGACTCTGTTCAAGTATCACTTTAAACAGGGCTCGGGGCCCCTGGGTGGCTCATTCTGTTAAGCTTAAGATTCTCTCTCTCCCTCTGAAAGAAAAGAAAGAGAGAAAATCCTTTTTTATCTGATGGCATCAAGCACTATTAAGAGAACCAAAAGATAAGCCACAAATTGGGGGAAACTTTAGCTCAGCTCATGGTCATGATCCTGGAGTTCTGGAATGGAGCCCCACATCAGGCTCCCTGCTCAGGCAGGGGAGTCTGCTTCTCCTTCTCCCTCTGCTCCTCCTCTTGCTTGTATTCTCTATTTTTCTCAAATAAATAAAATCTTTAAAAGTAAATATATGAATAAACGGGGCTGATAGGCTACACAGTTTCCCACGTGCTCTGGTTAGGTTCCCTGGTTGGGCAGGCTGAGGGCTGTGTTCAGAAATGAATGGGGCTACAAATTGGTCTCCCTGCCTCGGTGCAGTGGGAGAAGCTGCTCTGAAGCCAGTAAAGCTCTTTGTTTGTTGTCTTAACTCAAGCTGACTCACACCCCAAGTTTCTGACTGAACAGGTACATCGGCTTTGCTCTGAACTATCAGTTATGCCTGCCCTTCTCTCAGCTCTACTGCTGCTAGGCGGCATAGCTTCCAGGTGTTCTCACCAGCCCTTCGGGTCGGATGGGACTAGGAGCCACAGCAGGTGGGGCTATGTGTCAGCTCCCTTGCCTGGCCAGGAAGGAGACGGGGGTCACATTAGGCAACTCTCTGTTTCCTGAATAGGCTTTCTGGTTGGGAGGGGCTGGGAGCTACCCTCATTTCTTTTTATTGTCGAGTAATAGTCCATTGTGTGCATGTACCAGTTTGTTTATCCATTTGCCTATTGAAGGACTTTTTGGTTGTTTCCAGTTTGGGGTGATTATGAATAAAGCTACCATAAAAATGGATGTGCAGCTTTCATGTGGATGTGAATTTCCAGTCAGCTTGGTAAATACCTAGAGTCTGATTGCTGGATTGTATGGCAAAACTTGGGTTAGCTTTGTGAGAAACTGCCAAACTACCTTGTAAAGTACTATGCCATTTTCATTTCTCACCAGTCATTCCATGTTCTTAGTAGCCATTGATATTGTCAGGTTTATTTTTATTTGTATCCCTCTAAGGTGTGTCATGAGATCTCAGTGTTGTTTTAGTTTGCAGTTCCCTAGCGCGTCAAGCATGCTGATGTCAAACATCTTTTCTTAGGCATATTTGTCATCTCTGTATCTTTGGTGAGACTTTTTTTCTAATATTTCCCCACTTTTTGATCATTTGTTTTCTTACGGTTGAGTTTTAAGAGTCTTTTGTATATTTGGGTTATAAGTCCTATATCAGATAGGTATTTTGGAAAATATTTTCTCCCAATTTGTGGCTTATCTTTCGGTTCTCTTAATAGTGATTGATGTCAGCTGATAAAAAAGGATTTTCTTTCTTTCTTTCTTTTCTTTCAGAGGGAGAGAGAGAATCTTAAGCAGGCTCCATGCCCAGTGTGGAGCCCAAATGCGGGTCTCAGTCTCACAGCCCTGAGATCATGACCTGATCAGAAATCAAGAGTTGAATGCTTAACCAACTGAGTCACCCAAATGCCCCAGAAAGAATTTTATTTTCTAATGAGGTTTAATATTATTAAGACAAAATTTCTTTAAATCATCAAATGTATTTTCATTTATTTCTTTAAACATATTTATTCATATATATTTTAATATCTTTGTGTGCTGAATCCAACATCTGGAGTCAGTTTTTAGTGTTAGCTCCTTTCTTGAATATGGGTCACACGTTCTCATTTTTCTTTTCTCTCTGTCTCACTCTTGGTTTCTCTCTCTCTGTCTCACTCTTAGTTTCTCTCTCTCTCTCTCTCTCTCTAGTAATTTTTGATTTTGTACTGGATATTGCTAAGAATACATTTAAGAAACTGTTAAATCTGTTAAGTTCCTCTGAAGAGTGTTAACTTTTGTTCTTGTAGGCAGTTCACTTACTGGTTGATCACTTTTAACTTCTGTAGCCTTGGTTTTATGCTTTATTTAGAGTGGATCAGTGAAAAGCCTGAGGTATTCCCTCAGCTGCTCTAACTTGGTGGGATTCAGCCTCCAAGCTTTATCTCCCCATATAGATCTTGTCAGGTCTTGGTGTTAGGCTTTTTAGGATAGGTGTAGAGTATGCCTTATTTTAGGATGCAGTGTTTACTCCTTTACATAGCTTCTCTGGTGTCTCAGCTCTACATCTGGGATGTGAATGAGGTATTAATGAGTGTTACCCTCTCAGGCTAGATTTTACCTCTTGTGTTCCCCAACACTGCTTGTCTGCTCTTCTCTTTATTCTGATCTCAACTCTTTAGCAGCCAGTAGGTCTCACACTGTCTACCCCGTATAATCACAGCCCAGTTTTTAGCCAGTGCCTTGTGGGAAACTCCCAAATAGGCTTTGGGGGACCCTTCTGCCCAATTCCCATTTAGCTGGGACCCCGCTCTTCCAATCTTAGTTGCTCCAGATGCCCAACCTGTGATCTTTTTCTCATCAGCACCATGGGAATGCCATGCTTGGCGCGGTCTCTGGCTCACTGTGCCCTGTCAGGAACTTGTTCCTCAGCAGCTAACGGGGAGCATCGTGGACCTCACCTCAGGCCTCTCCCTTCCACAGGCATCATGCAATTTCACCGTGTGCTAACCCAGGTCGAAAAACAGTTGCCTCATATATTTTTGTCCAGTTTTATATTTGTTTTCAGTGGGAGGGCCCACTGAAATCTAGAGCCAATCACTCTGTCATAGCTAGAAAAAGAAGTCCCAATACAACAGTATTTTTTAATTTTTCTCATATTTCAAGGACCCTCTTAAATACTACTTCTTCCCTGAAGTATCTCCTAATGACACCAGGCAGAATTAATGTCTTTCTCCCCTTCATGTCCATTGCTTTTTGCATTTCTGTGATCACTATGAAGCATGAAAGGAATCTAGTCCTGCGTCTGCTTATTTGAAGAATGCCATCATTGTATATTACAGCTCATGACTGGTCTCTTCTGGAATGACAGGCTGGAGAGGACTTGTCAGAGTTTCAGGTTCCACTTCAAGATCAGTGACCAGAGGATGCGTTCCCACATGCTGCATGTTTTTCTCCCTCACTAGAGGGAAGCTTCTCAGCAGGAAGGACTATATGTTTTTAATATGTTTCCTGTCCTTGTAGTTCCTGACTCACTGATGATGATGATGACAGTGATATGTGTCTGCCAGGCGCTAGACCAGACCTTTTATGTAATGAACAGTCCTCTATATGGCATTTCCCATGTATTATCCTGAGCCCTTACAAATATTACTTTATGTACAGTGAGTATCTCATTTAAGCCACACAATAACTTTATGAAGAACTCTATTATTGTCTCCATTTTATAGATGGGAAAACTGAGGCTTGAAAAAGTTGGATAATTTTCTCAAGCGCTTCTCTATCTAACAGGTAGCAGAGTGGAGCTAGTACGTAATCAGGGGATATTGCTAAATTACGTAAAATTTCCATCTTCTGCTTTGTGAAGCTTCACTCCACCTTAATGAGGAGTGGTATTTTACCAGTGTCCATAGTGTGTACTTACCCTGCAGTGACCTGTCTCATCCTTCCAGCTGGCTGCATACCTATATCCTGAGCCAAGGCGTTAGTGCCAGGACTGAACATTTATGGAAAAGGAGGTCCTGTGAGGATCAGTGGCCTCCCTTCCACAATCTTCCATTTGATGGATGTGGAGCTGCCAGAGGGAGTTAGAGCTGTGTGGCTGGATCCAGAACCATAATGGCCCAGTTCTTACTGATTATTTGCAATCGCTGCTTCCCAATTACATTTCGAGCAAAACAGCACACTTTTGAAATGACCAGGAAGAATGTCGTGCTTCTCCAGGAAGATGAATCAGGTAGTGAGCAGGTATAGTAGGCCCACCGTATCTGTGGTTTTGCTCTCTGCAGTTCTAGTTACTTCTGGCCATCCAGTCTGGAAGCAGATGGCCCTCCTTCTGATGTATCATCAGATGGTCAGCAGTAGCCCAGAGGTATATGACGGTGCCTACGTTATTCCCCTCACTTTGTCTCGTCACATAGGCATTTTATCATCTCACATCATAAAAGAAGCAGACTGAATATAGGACAATAAAATAGTTTGAGAGAGAGATCACATTCACGTAACTTTCATCATAGTATATTGTTATAATAGTTACCTTATTAGTTACTGGTTTTTATCTCTTACGGTGCCTAATTTATAAGTTAAGCTTTATCATAGGTGTGCTGCGCATGCCTGTGGAGAAACATAGTCTGTATGGGGTTTGTAGATGTGTATATCCATGGTTTCAGGCATCCATGGTCTCTGAACATAAGGAGCAGACTACTGTACTACTCACACTTTAATTCAGATTTTATGGAGTTAGAAGATTCAATAAGACATTTTAGCCTAATGTATCAAGAAAATCTCAGCACAGTATTTCTCCAGTGAGCTTCATCATCTTCTGTCAGTGGGGATAAGGAGAGGGAGTTTTCTGGTCAAAACAGACACTGCTGGGCTCCAAATTGAAGCAAGAGAAGAACACAAGAACATCTTTTTTATAGAGTAAGCCCTTCCCATTGCCCACCAGTGATAGATAATAGCGTTTCCCACAGTAGAAGGAAGATCTTGCTTTTTCATTAGCCTGTAACTTGTTATTTCTCCTTAGTCCTGAAGGATTTTTAGAGGAAACTTAGCTGATTTCCAGAGCTCCTGTAAATGATTGCATTTTCCTCTTGCATGTACCATTTTTTGTGAGTTCAGCCAGTCCCCAGTCCTTGTACTGTGTGTGTGTGTGTGTGTGTGTGTGTGTGTGTGTGTGTATGTGTGGATGGGTGGTTATATCCTGGTGCTACACTGATTTTGAAAGCAGTTTCAGAGCACACACTCCACTGGTTCAAAGATTAGTATTGGTATCAGGATGGAGAAATTTAATAGAGGACACAGTTTAGAGAACCAGTCAAATGCTTAGTGAATTTACTATGTAGACACTAAATTGGACTTTGACATGTATTAAGGAACCAAGGGAGGTGGTGTAAGGAGGTGGAAATGAGCACTAGCCTTTGGCGTGAGACAGAACAGGTTCATTTCCTAGTTCTGGTGCCTGTTAGCTGTGTGACCTTGAACATGGGAGTTAACTTTTCTTCCATCTCCTCTCCTATGAAATAGGCATGATACAGATGATGCAGGAGTGGTTTTTACCATACTGCTAACAAAAGTTTACAAGAGGGCTCGGCCAAAGTTAACCATGTTATCACTGTTTTCGGTGCTTTTTACATATGTTATTTCTGTCGATCTTTCTACATCTCTTAGAGACTTCCCTTACTTGTGCAGTTGAGGAAACCCAAAATTCGGAGAGTTTAAATGACTTGCCCCAAGCCTAGAGTTAAGTTACCAGAAAAAAATGAATTGACCCTGTTTGGTCTGCGTCGTCTTTCAAATGCTGGAGGTAGCCCCCATAAAGTAATTGAACACCGATGATAGGAGCCTGGAAGAGGAAGTTCATTGTGTTCGACCACCTACACGTGATGGTTGGAGGCCATCCACCAGCGTTTCATGAATATGCCAGCTGGATATGTAATCAACCTGGTATTAAGCAGCCATTTAGATAAATAAATAGCAAATAAATAAACATACAACATTTCTTGAGTGCTTGCCACATGCTGAACAATTCCCTAAGGTTATTTTTCATATTATCTCATCCAATTCTCATAGGAACCCTGTAGGACTCCCATTATCATCCCCCTTACAAGTGCTAAGCTGACATTTAAAAGTTTATTTACTTCACGTTACAGGGCTAATAAGTGGCGCAACCAGAACTTGAATCTAGGCCTGTCTAACCCCAGAAGCCTTATTCACTTGTGCACTGTGTTGACAGACTGCCTTTCCGGTCTGAGGGCTCCTACATTAGCTGCAAAGTCCAGGGAAGTGTGGAGAGCTCCACAAATGCGCAGCCTCAGCAGACACCCTCATGTTGATCCTATTTCAGTGTTTTTAAAAACTTTCTTGATTATTTCACTTGCCAAGTAATTTGACAGTTCATTTGTGAATTCTTTCTTTTTTTTTTTAAAGATTTTATTTATTTGCCGGAGAGAGAGAGAGAAAGACAAAGAGAGAGCGCACAAGCAGGGGGAGTGGCAGGCAGAGGGAGATGCAGTCTCCCCGCTGAGCAAGGAGCCTGATACAGGACTCGATCCCAGGACCCTGGATCATGACCTGAGCCAAAGGCAGGCGCTTAACGGGCTGAGCCACCCAGACGCCCCTCATTTGTGAGTTCTGCAATAAAGTTGGCCATCAACAAAACAGAACAGCCCACATTGGGTTCTTTTTAATATTAATTATTTAGGCATTTCTTGTGAACCTATTAGAGTAATATTTTGATTGAACCTAAATACTTCCTAAATATCTGGTAGTACAAACTACCCCAATTCAGGGTTAGGTTTGGGAATCATTTATTTGACTTAAAAAAAAAAAAATCACAGCTTTTTTTCTTTTTCTTTCTTTTTTTTTTTCCTGTGGGAAGATAAAACATTTTCTATACACCTACTTTTTGAATTCAGGATGAGTTACTCTTTTATGAATAATACAAATAATTATTATCCTCCAGGCTCATATTATGACTAACAAAATGATGCAAGTAAGGGGTGAATTATCTCAGCATTCTGAGAATAAAGCACTAGATTAAAATATAATTTGTATATTGTTCTTCCTTTAAAAAATACTAGATTGGCTTTTTAGTCTGACAGTTGCTAAGTTATGATACAAAATGTGCTCTGATTCCTGTGTGAAGGTGTGCCATTTGACAGAAGGACAAGTGGATACAGAATTGGGAACCTGGGTGCTAATTCCAGAGGTGCCACCTGCCAGCCGTGTGACTAGAGGAAGCCATGCGTCCTCTCAGGGTCATGATGATTGTTCCTGGAATGGGAGGACTACAGGCACTACATGATTTCATTTCATACTCATAAGAGTTTTGAAAGGTTAGGTTGGTCCCAACTGATAGACAAGAGAGAATTGAAGCTTAGAGAGTTCATGTTTTCTTCCAAGTAGTGTTGTAATTTGGCACCTTCAAGGTAAAGTTGACTTTTGATAGCAAACGCAAATGTACACAGGTCGAGAGGTCTAGCCTTGTCCTAGACACACAAATAATTAATCGATCACAATTCAGTCAATTCTGCTCTCTCACATGGTCCTTGGGGTGGGCTTTTGAACTAAAGTCTATTGCATGGGGGCAGATTTCAAATGGAGTTGCTTGGAGGAACCGCCTATGCGAGATGACTATAAATGCTGTTTGGCATCATTTAAATTAAATTGGGAATGTGCTGCAGAGGGGACTGACTAAAATGTTAAGCCACTGTGCTTGAACCATATTCGAGGACAGAGCTGAAATAAAAAGCGTAAAGCCAGCTGCAAAGGAGGAAGACATCAGGTCGGCTGCCTCAGCTGATGGCAGCTCGCCCTGGTCTCAGCTCCGCTTGGCAGCTCTCCTGTCCCAGTGGGGCAGCTGCAGTGAGGAGAGGTGAAAGTCTGAATGGGCAGCCCCAGGAGAGAAAGAGCCTGCTAGGTGGCATGTTATTACTGTCAGATGGGAATCATTCCTCCAACCAGAATGGATATTTTTCTAGCGATTTCATCTTCTAGCGTTTAATTATGTTTGTGAATAATATTGAGATATGTGTGCTTTGTCACTCTGAACATTTTGCAGACCACAACACAGCTACCCCCCTTTTAAGGGGTTCAATCTGCAATGTCTATGAAGATTCAGTTCAAAAAGAAGGATGTAGGATTTTTGATCTTGCTGTGCCGGTTATATTTTGTCTTGATTAATTCCTTTACTCATTCATTCAACAAACACTTTCTGAACACTCACCATGTGGATAGTTTTGTATGCTTGGAATGCATTTGTGAATGAGACAGACAAAGATCCTTGCTCTCATAGACATTCAGTTCCATCAGTTAACATTAGTAAGCGGAAAGAGCACTAGCTTTGGAGCCAACCACCTCTGGGTTCTAAAGTAAGTCCCACCACTTCTTCGCCATGTGACCGCACCTGCCTGAGCCTTGCTTTTCTCATGGGTAAAATGTAGGCTAGAATTCTAGCTCGTAGAAATCGTGTGAGGCTCAGAACAGATAGTGGGTAAAGCCATGCTTGGGCCCTGGGAAGTCCTCAAGAAGTGCTGCCTCTTACTTTACCCTGACTTTCCTTCACAACACGTGACCTTGCTTTCTGCTGTGTACCAGCCAGCTCCATACCCTGGAATTTGTTCTGTGCTCAGGGTACAATATTCATTCATCTTTTTCTTAGGGTTGTATTTTCAGTTACAACTGGCTAGAAACTAGCAGAAAGAAGGGTGTATGGAGGAATGTTTGCATCCCTGCAAATTTCATCTCTTGACTCCCTAACCCCCAAAGTGATGGTGTTAGGTGGTGGGGCCTTTGAGAAGTAATGAAGGTAAGAAGAGCTCGTGAGGGTGGGGTCCTTGTGATGGGATCAGTGCTCTTACACAGCAGGAAGAGACCCTAGAGCTTTTCAACTTTCATGTAGTGAGGAAAGGTCATGTGAGCATACAGTGAGAAGGTGACTGTCTACAAGCTAGGAAGAAGGTCCCCACTAAGAACAGAACCTGCTGGTACCTTGACGTTGGAGTTCTCAGCCTTTAGACTGTGAGAAGGAAGTGTGTGTTGTTTAAGCCACCCAGTCTGTGGTATTTTTTATAGCAGGCTGAGCAGACTAAGACAAGCAAGCTTGATGCCACCTGGTAAGGCGGGGTGGCGAGTGATGCTGATCGTCCACTTCATTCATTGCTTCGAGTACAGTGATCCTCCCTCAGAGTCACTTAGCATCTTAACAGGGGTTTTCACAGCCGTATCTTTCCTTCACAGGCACCATTACAGACTTGGGGACTTCAGATCCTGGCCAAACACAGCAGGTGCTCCTAGAACAGTCCACACAAAACAGTCTTCCCTTGTGCAGAACTCAGAATTACAGTCAAAGCTCCTTTTTTTGGTTTCTTTTTGTTTTTCTTTTTTTGTTGTTGTTGTTGTTGGCGGGGGGGGGGGGGGGGGGGAGAGGGAGAGAGAGAATCCCAAGCAGCCTCCACGCCCAACATGGAGCCCAGTGTAGGGCTCTATTTCAGATGAGATCATGACCTTAGCTGCCACGTAGGCACCTCTAACCTCCTTTTGTTTAAGTTGTAGTTTATTATTATGTTTTCTACCAATACCAAAAATTCTGATTGGCTTCAGAAAGGCCATTTCTTAATAAAAATTAAAATCCTATCTCTTTGTAACTTTTTAACACTGACTTTTCCTTTGAATTTCTGTCTAATCTTGGGGTGCCTGTGTGGCCAGTCAGTTAAGTTTGTCTGCCTTCAACTCAGGTCATGATCCCGGGATCCTAGGATCTAGCGCCGCATCTGACTCCCTGCTCAGCGAGGAGCCTGCTTTTCCTTCTTCCTCTGCCTGCCACTCCCCCTGCTTGTGCTCTCTCTCTCTCTCTCTCCCTCTGCCACATAAATAAGATAAATAAAGTCTTTAAAAACTGAATTTCTGTCTAATCTAAACAGAAACTAATAATAACTAAGGAATCTACTAATGATCTTTGGTACAGCTTAATCAGTGGAGATACCCATTTTATTTTGCAGTGTATAGTTTTCAGGTGAGAGGTAGAGGAGGAAAATCTTTTAATTATATTTTATTTTCAATATCATATTGTTACAAATGTAATAGGTCATATGTATTTATGATAGAAAGTAGAGAATGAACAAAAATAAGGAAATAATGTTCCTTACAATTCCAAGACCCTCTGATAAATGTGATGGTCATTTTCATAGTTATTTAAGACTAGTAATCTGCTTTGATATTTATCAACCTAGTTTATCAACCTATGTAATCAATTTTTATACAATTTTTTCTCTTTAACTCAATTTATTTTATTCCAGTTATCTAACACCATTTTAATGACTTCATAGTACTCCATTATATGGATGTACCATACCTCTCTATTTAAAAAAATTTTTTTTTAAATAAGTTCCCTGTGTTGTACCTTTCATCTCGTGACTTATTCATTCCATAAATGGAAGCATGTAACCTACAGCACCCTCCCATTCTTTACATTTATACCTTAGGTTTTTGTTCATCACTAATAATACGGTGATGAGAATCTACATAGCCAAATATTTTATCTCTTTCACACTTATTTCTTTGGGCTGACTTTCTGAAGGCAAAATGGCGGGTCCCCACTTACAACCAGATTCCCATTAATTCATGTATTTCTTTAACAAATATCTCTAAGTACCTCTTACTTTCAGGCATTATAATAGACCTGGAGAAAAATCACGTGACTAAGTGTACGTACAGAGTCTCCATCCTCACAAAGCTTATAGTCTCATGAGGTTGTCCAGTTTACCCTCCTGCAAGCCAAATAGGAGAGTGTCTTTCATAAAATATGAATCAGTTCCTTCCAAAATGTCTTTGGAAGTGTTTCATGTACATTGGTTGAATTGCAAAATAAAAATTTGCCCAGTGTTCCAACATTGTCCTATGCAAAGATGCATTGCCAGTTTGTATCAGTGCCTTGGGAGGGCTGGTCAGAAAATGATGACCTTGTATTTACCACAGTTCTTAGAAGCGAACATGGAATCCTTAAAATTGATAAACTAGTATTTTTATGCCTTGACTTGACATATGTTTTTTGCTCAAAACCTCATGTGTTCCTCATTTTAGCACCTCTGGGTCTGGGTGTCTGGAGCAATCGTGACTTAGATGTTTTGTTTGAATGTCATGGCATTTGTGTCCAAACAAATTAGTATCTGAAGTGGCTCAAATGGAAATACATTCCCACATGGGGCAGGAGACCGGATAAGATGGCTTTGAAATGCCTTCTAGCCCTATTTTCCCCCCTTCCTTTGTCATTTTAAAAAGAGAAAAGGGTCTTCAAAAAGAACAAAATCTGTTTGAACTCAGATAAAAATTATTCTAAATCATTAACAAGGAAAGACATCTATCTTTCCTCAACACAAAGAGATCCCAAAATGTCATACCCAAATCTGCAACATGGAAAATCTGAACCATTGAAAATCATGCATTAACTATGGTTATAAGATAGTCATCTCATCTCAACAGCTAAAAATACACAGGGACAGTCAGAAATATTACCATTTTTTTTATATGCAGTGAAATAGCTTCATTTTTACTCCACAAAGAAAAGCTCCTTTGAACACTGAACAATATTAAATTTGCTCTTAACTCCCATGATGCCGCATTCTATCTTAAGGTCATTACTGCCAGTTCTTTGCTGGCCAGGGTGCACCCACTGCACTAGGGTCCTCCCATGGCCCTCCTGCATTCCTCGTCCTTGGTGCACTACAGCCCATCTCACTTGGGTCCACATCATTCTCTCTTTCAGTCTCTCCCACAGCTTCTAAACACCCCTTACTGTGCGCCATGCTTATTTAATGGCTAACTAAGCCGAAAGTGTGAGATTGAGTTAACGACAGCCTCTTGAAAGGTGACTTTTGCACCAAGAGAATAGAGACCAACACATTTTCCCATTACTTTCAAGTAAGGCTTTGGGCAAAAGAAATTGACATTGGAAAGAAGCGGTGTGAAGTCAGTAACCTCAGCATCAGAAGTGCGGATAGTGAGGTCGGGAGAAACGAGCCACCAAAGGATCATTTGATTTGGCGGAATAACACAAGCCTTTACGGCAGTTACTATTATGTGTTTTTCTGCTTAGGAACATCATATTTTGGGGAGCTCTAAACATTTATTTCCCTGAAATGCCTAAATTGGAGCCATTTACTTTCAAAATACTCATGAGGCTATGTTTTTCCATAAGTTTCTCTAGATTTAGAGCAGTCTGTTGCGCACATCAGTGAGATTAAAGACCTCCTAGAGAGCTTGCTGTAATGCAGAGTCCCAGGCCTTACTCTCCATTCATCTTCATTTAGGTCTGGGCTGGATCCAGATAATCCTGATGCAGGTGCATCTAGGGATGACGTGCCTGGTGCCTGGCTTTGGATATATGATGGAGAAATATGGAGTCATGTTTGATGAGATGTGAGGGTGTGGAAATCGTGCTAGGATTTCAGCATTGTAGTCTTTAAGTTGTGTGATTGGATAAGTGAAGTTCAGGCGAAAGGATGGAAATATCCATGTTCCATGACCTAATGGGGGAACATACCATCATGCAAGAAGGCACGGGTTTGGTTCTGAGCCAGTTAAATATCTCAGACAATGAAAAGCTTGCAGGTCTCAAGTAGATGAGGTAGGACAGGCCCAAGAGAAGGGGAATGAATTACAGGTCTTAAAAGCTTTTGGTGCCCAGCATGAACTCTCTCTACGAAAGAGAGTCTGTGGGCCAAGGGCTAACATATGTAAATTAAAGAGTAAAGGAATTGCCTCAATTCTGGGGTGCTCTTACCTTTTCTGGCCCTTAAAGAAGGACTCTTATCACCTATAGGCTAGAGTCCATACTCCCCAGTCGGGTACATCAAAGCTTTAATAATCAGGTCTGTCTACCTGCCTAACCTCCTACCTGCCCCAACTCCTTAGCACTCCCCCCCCCAACACTCCGTGTTCTAGTCCCATCAACTGCTGGAAGCCCCTTAAATACACACTCCGAGAGAGTACGTCTTGCCCCCCGATTCTCCCTCATCCACTACACTTTCACTGGAACTGTGCTGCAGAGCGATCATCATCACCTCTCAGACCCCCATTCTGGAGCTGCCTCCTCTTTGAACCCTTTCTGAACTTGTCAGCCACTGTGGTGGAGTATCTGTGTTTTTCTTAATGGCCTCACAACAACCTAAACCCATTCTGTAATGGTTTTTAGAGCAGATTACTGCATTAACTTGTTTACTTGTCTGTCTCCCCTTGTTAGACTCGTAACCTCTCCAGGCCAGAGGGCAACCGTGTGTGTGATGGCATCACTTGGGCAGATATTGAATGAATATTTTTAATGTGAAAAACCAAGACCTTTAGTTTCTTGGGCAGACTTAAGGACAGGTGGTCATAGAGCTAGCATTTTAAAGCTTGGCTCCTTTTATAATACTTTTATCTGGGAGTGAAGCAGGATCGTGTTGGGGATGTCCCTCGATATCACCAGAGTGGTTTGTGGCTTTCCCAGTTTCAGGGCATATTGTTGGGGTGCATTTGAGCTGGCCTCTAATCTCTGTGCCCAGGGTCTGGTTACCAGCCGCATGTGCTCTCAGAGGCAGAGCCTTGAGAACTCTCCGACTCAGAGAGGACCTCAGGTGAATGCATTTATTCTTCATTTTTCAAGATTTTTTATTCTTGACCTGAAGTTATTCATTTTAACCAGCCCTATATCTGAAATCCTGTTATTTTGTATATTTGGTAATTTATATCTACTGACAACTTTTAAACATCTGCTTTTTTCAGTGAAGAAAATGGGATTACCCAGCTACTCCAGACTGAATTTTCTTCTGTTTTATAAATTAGCTTTTTCAGTCCTATTCAGAAACAAGACCTGGTCTGGCTGCTTGTCAAGAGAATAGTAAAAAGTAGGGGAGAGGCAAATCCTTAACTGCCCAAAGCAAAATCTGTACCTCTGGGAAGCTCTAGGGTGCATGCCAGTGTAAGGGAAGCTAAAGACAAACCAAAAGCACCCTACTATCCTCTGGTGGTAGGTTTCATTCATTAATGTATATTCATTAATTTACTCATTCATTTTTTTAAGAAAGATTTTATTTATTTTATTTGACAGAGAGTGAGAGAGAGAGAGATCACAGCAAGGGGAGCGGCAGGCGGAGGGAGAGGGAGAAACAGGCTTTCCGCTGAGGGGGAAGGACCCTGGGATCATGACCTGAATCGGTGGCAGACGTTTAACTGAGCCACCCAGGCGCCCTATTCATTCTTTTAAATTAATTAATTAACTAATTAATTTTATGTTCAGTTAGGCAGCATATAGTACATTATTAGTTTTGGATGTAGTGTTTAACGATTCATTAGTTGCGTGTAACACCCAGTGCTCATCACAACACGTGCCTTCCTTAATATTGGGTGAGTCCCTCTCTGTTAGGAGTTATGCTGGATCTTGGCATGAGGAGGTGACTACTTCTGCCCTATGGGGAGCCATATGACTAAATAGTTAGAGGGCTGTGCAGGGTTCTGAGCTCGAGGAGAGTGGCGTTGGACACCCTGGGGACAAGTCAAGGAAGAAGGGACTCTGCGGCTGGAAGGGAGGGACGGCTTCCTGGTAGTAAAAGTGCACCCGGTGAGACACCATGATTGTGGGTGGCTAGTGGGTCAGGCCAGGAGAGGAAAGGGCTGCTAAAATTGTCGGAGGCCATGTCTTACTTGGAGACCACGAATTCATTGGTCTGGCCAGAATATTGGGTACAGATCTGAAGGTAGAGACGGAGGCTCTCGAATGGAAGAACGGTCCTAGATCTGAAGGGCCCTGCCTGCCAGATGAGTACAGGTCCCCAAGGGATGAATTTGTTCTAGACTTTTCCTTCCATCGTGGCTTATCTTTATATCAACATACAAATATACATCCATATAGTAGATAAAAATAAAACACTAAAACAGCTGGACCATAAAAATCACGAGACTATAGTTATAATATAATGCATTTAAAATAGTACCATGCCAAACTGACTGAGTCGATCATTATTTTCTCCCCTACTAACATGCTCTGCCGCTTGCCTTGGAGGAAGGGCATCCCGACAGCATCCCAAACACTGGTTTCCCCAGACTCCCCTCTAGCGCAGCTAAAACAGAAGAACATGCTTCTAATTGCCAGAAACGTCTTTGTTCTCCCTACAAAGAGAAGCTTCTTTCAGCCCTTTGTGCCGTCATCTCAATCTATTAGACACTTTCTGTTGGGTGTGGGTTTTGCCGTGATGGGTTTCTTTAACGGGCCTTGCTGTTGCTTTTTATCTAAGAGAAAGGGCTGCAAGAATTCAATGGATTATTTATTAAACAGCCAGTCCTGCTTTGAGAGACTTTTTTTTCTTTTGAGTGTTTAATAATGATTCTCCTCTTGGATGCTCTCTGCATAAAAGAAGTTAAACCATTGAAGAAATGATTTAACCATTTTAAAACTAATACACTTTAGAATTCTGATTCGAGATAAGGTAGAATTTTATTAACAAAGGGCAAATCTCATTTTCACCAAGTGGCAATGTGTTCCTACCGGGAGGACAAAACCAGGAGATGGTCTGGGGAAGTGTGACTCAGGTGATTGACAGCTCAAGGTGAAATTAACTGAGCGCTCAATGTCCTGTTCCTGAAACCTGAAGACTTTCCTTGTCCTCTGACCCCCTCCCCCTCCCACCTCCGGAAAACAAGGAAGACCCAGAGAAAGGTATATATAAAAATAATATCCCTCATGTCTGGCTTTTGGCCAGATCCTTGTGTAAATGAGCAGATAACTAGAAGTTATTTATTCATAATATTAGCTGACATGCATTGAGTGCAGGGACTATGCAAAGAATCTTATAGGTAATACTGCCTTTTCTCGTATACGCTCTGTGGGGTGGCTATGATGATTTTTTTCCCTCATTTTACACAGGACCAGAGGGGTTGAGTAACTGCCAAGATTGAACAGCTTCTAAATATCATTGTCAGCATCCAAATTCTGGTCCGTCTTCAAACCACAATGCTATTATGGTCTCTTGATATTTGTATTAGTTTCCTTGATAAAACTATAGGACTTCTGCATCTAACAATCAGTCTT
Organism: Ursus maritimus; assembly: GCF_017311325.1. Classification (NCBI taxonomy): domain Eukaryota; kingdom Metazoa; phylum Chordata; class Mammalia; order Carnivora; family Ursidae; genus Ursus; species Ursus maritimus. The sequence goes on along the minus strand of NW_024426663.1, from coordinate 56,848,132 downwards.
CAAAGGCCTGATAGTCATGGGCTTTTTAAAAAGAAAGTAGAAAGGAGCATATTTAACGTAAGACTTGAGTTCCTACCACCACCACTACCAGTAACAGTGGCACCAGAAAACTGTTTATTATAAACCAACACAAAGCACTGAAAATAATCATGTGTTGTCATTGTCAGGGCTACTAATTATAATTACACTTATGATTTTATAATATATAAAATTATGATTTTTTAAGCATTTGCTATAAAATTAGCTCAACTTCAGGACTTTGGTGCAGAGAACTGTGTCTGTCACTTTGCAGAGGATGAAGAAAAACAAGAAGAATTTAGGAATAGGCTGCCTAGGAAATTACAGAGCTCCTTGAGAATTATAGCTTTTGTAAAATGGAAAAAAAATAGAGTCAAGTCATTGTACTTTATTCAGTACTGGACACACAAGCTGTTTGTTTCCAGAAGGAGAGAACTTGTTTTTATTTAGCTGAGTACTTTCAACATCTGGATTAAAATGAATAAAGCTTTTTAATTATCTTGCAGTACTAATGAATCATCGAACTTTACATCAGAAACCAGGGATGTACTGTATGGTGACTAACATAATATAATAAAAAAACATTAAAAAAATAATTATCTTGCAGTCAACATCTGGATGCAAATTTTTTGTTTTTTTTGAAGGGGTACTGTGTGCAGGCAAAGACAGGTTGTGAAGACTTTTCCTGCTGTCATCGCTAGTAGGCTCATTTTCATTGGGATGAATCTATTTTAGGTGATAAGAATAATTACAGAACTCTTTCAGCTATAATCCTGTGTGCTCTGCCCACTCCCATAGTACTCCAGTTAATGATTCAGTGTTTATTATTCCTCAAATAGAAGCTGGCTTAGACATGTCATCACTATGTATGGATGTTCTTACCTTCATCAGGACTGTCTTGATGCCACTTGAAAATGCCAGGTGCTCTCCTGCCTCAGGGCCCTTGCACCTCCTGTTGTCCCTCTGTAGAAAGCTCTTACTCCCTTCCTCTTCAACGTCAGACATCCTATCTTAGTTGCAACCCTAAGCATTCCCTTTTTTTCTTTCCCTGATTTACTTCCCTCCACAGCACTTACACACTCTGACATTTTTTTTGTCTTACATATGTGTTCATTATCAGCTTCCCCTCACTAAATATAAGGTCTGTGAAATGTAGGGACTTTTGTCGGTTTATTCACTATTCTGTCCCTAGCATTTGAAGCTATGCCTGGCATATAGTAAGTGTTGAGCAAAACTTGGTGAAATGTGTTATAAATAAATGTGAACTATGAATAGAAAAAAACAAGATGACACATGTGCTCATTAGAATGTAATTTCCATGAGGGCAGGAGCTAAGTTTTGTTTATCAGCAATTGCCTCTAGTGCTCTGACGAGGGCCCGATCCATGATAGCCTTTCAGTATACCTTTATGCATTGGATGAATTAGAGCTTATTAATGAAATGATTGGGAATACCACCAGATTTTTTTTTATTTTAATGTTTTTTTGTTATATTATGTTAGTCACCATACAGTACATCCCTGGTTTCTGATGTAAAGTTTGATGATCCACCAGATTTTTAAAGGAGAAGGGAAGGCAGGGAAGGAGGAAAGAAAGAACAAGAGAAAAAATGAGTAAGTATTGATATTTCAGAGCTTACTCCCGTTTCACATTGGTCTTACAGAGATTATGTGTAGTTTATTAGGTTAAAGCTCAAATTTCAAATAAAATTTGCAATCCCCCAAGAACAGAAAATCAAATTGCAAATAAATACAGCTTATTGTGCAAACTCATATTGACTCCCTGTCAGATGCTTTTCAGTCATTTATTTATTTATGTTTGCAGTATTGGTCACTCTGAAGTGGAGGAATGTGTTTGATGGTCTATCTTGTTAGTCTAATGACATTCTCCTTCTATAGATATATTGGATTCATATGTAACCTAACAACCACTTACTCAGCAGAGAAAATAAGAAAGATTACTCTTGTCATGTTCATTCTTTGTGGACCCAGGGACAAAACAGACAGTTCAGCTCTACCACCAACCTACCATCATCTACCTGGGAGGGTGCAGGGAAGGGGCAAAATACAAGATGAATTTTAATGATGAACAGGACACTGGCATTTGAAGTGCCTGTTTATTACAAAAATGGGAAAGCTTCAAAGTTATTCTCTCTGTTGGTTGGGAACCAGAGCTAAACAGAGAAAGTAAAATTGCCTTTGATTGAAACATGTGGCCAGCAACCACTGGCATGCTCCAAAAGCAGAAATAGACATTATAGGATACAGAGGATCGCTCGCTGTTTGACCCAGAGTCATCTTTAAATATATTAAAGGACATTTCTTCATGTGGAACAATGTTAACAGCAATATAGAATTTTAAAACTTGGAACTTGAGATGCTTAAATCTTTAATCAAAAGTATTTAGGTATAGGACAAAACAAGGTAGAAAACATAATAACTGAAAAGGATAGGTAAATAAAGAATGGGAGGAGATTATGGTGGCAAAATATTGTTAGCCAGCAATAATTCATTAGGAGAAGAAATCTTGGTTAGTTCAGGAAAAATGGACAATTAGACCCACCTAAAGCTACAGATAAGACCCCTATGGTTCATTATATTATTGTGAAAATAATGACTAGAACTACTCCCGGCCCATTTCTAAGGGAGGAGTCTACTTCCTGACTCCTTGACAGCAAGCTTAGGCATATGACTTTCTTTTGCCAGTGAAATTTAAGTGGAAATGAGATATAACACTTCTTTGCAAAAGCTTTAAGAGCCGTCATTAGATTCTGCCATCTCTCCTTTGCCTCTGTTGTGACATCAAATGTCCCAGATGGGACTGTTCTTCGGCCAGGGCCCCAAATGAAAAGGACACGTAGTATATTCATAGCCAATTCATAGGGACATAAATATGAGCCCAGTGAATTAACCTTTGCTTTTACATGCCACTAATGTTGGAAATCTTTTATTACTGCTGCACAGCTTAGCGTAAGCTGATGAAATTGTCTCTGCATCTGTAAAGGGTATTGAGAAAATGGCCTGGTCTTCTCAGGGGATATTCTGAGAGGAGCGGTACCGTGGGCTAGAGAACCAACAGAATTCTAAGAATTCCAAGTTTCTCCAAATGTGATTCCACATCAGAATTGCCTGGGAGCTGCTGAAACCTGCAAGGTGACAGCCTTCATCCCAGAACTGGTGAATCTGAATGTCTGGAGATGGGGTTTATGTTTCTCCATTTTCACAGACTCCTCACATGATCCTTGTGCAAACCCAAATCTGAGAACTGCTGGCCAAGATGTTTACGGAAGACTAGAGTGCAAGAGCAGAGAAGCAGTGAATAAGAAATCCGAAATCTCGTCTTTGGAGATCTTGAGATTGGGTCTTGGCTCTGGCACTCATGAGCTTTGGGATCCTGAGCTGGTCTCTTTAGTTCCAGAACTTAGCTATCTCATGGCTACCGTGGTTTTGAGGAGAGCCATCTCTGCTAGCTCCCAGAACTGTTAGGATAAAATAAGTCAAAAATGCTTTTTAAACTGAAAAATAACTTTTCGTATCAAGATATCGTGGTCTTGTCAACGTGTGGGCTGGGGGAGGGCTTTTCTCTCATGACCTCGGGAACCTCTGAGATCATGTACTGAACCAAGATGGAAATCCACAGCACAGCATTGGAAAGCAGGCACAGCCTAGTCGAAGCTAATTTTATTTTGCTCTTTTAATAACCAGTAGGAAAATGAGTTAGGATTTATTCATGTCTAAGAGAGAACTTAATGTCTAGAGCCCATCGAGTTTAAGCTGTAGAACTGGGAAGACAGACACATCTTGCTATTTTGTTTGAGAATTCCAGAAACTTGGAGAAGCCAAGAGGGGAGAACCTGCCAAGCTGTTCTTAGACAACTCAGTTAGGGTGGATATCGGCTCCTCCAGGCTCTTCCCCAGTCCTGCTAAGCCAGCACATCGATTAAGTGTCCATCAGGTACTAGGATTGTCCGTGAGCATTTTAACTGAGGCTTCACAGAAATCTCGAGAGAGAGGTAATTTCAGCCCGCCTTTGCAGATGAGAAAACTCAAGCTTAGCGAGGTAGAGTTGTTTGTCTAAAGTGACCCTCTAATAAATGACGGGAGCAGGATGTGAACCTGGTTTCTGACGGACTCCAGAGATTTTGCCCTGAGTTACTACGACTACTTTCTCTCTACAAAGCAGATATAATTATTTTGGGTGAAAAGGTAAAAATGCAACAAGTGTTCTTGATTTTACAACCAGAAAAAAATAAAAGTGATCCTTCGAACCACTGAAACTCACCACTCTCAGACACCAAGCTTCTGTGGAGCTAGGACAAACTGGAATCTATGGGACAAACTCTGAGAACCCGGTAGCTCTCATATAGGCCATCGTCTTACCCTACTTGAAACAGTAATCAATGCCGAAATGCTTGGCCATGGCACTCCTGTCTTTAGATTGGATTTGAATCAGTGAGAAGAAATAAAATTCATTGTAGCCTGCAAGGTTTTCTATGTCATAGGAATCTAGACACGGCTCTAAGATGAAGGAGAAGAAAAACACAGCCAGTGCAGCTAGCTCTTTTTCCTGCAATTATAATCCATTTAAACGGGCATCCTGTGTCTTCTTAAAATGCTTTCCTTGATTTGCTCATCACTATAACTCAAAATAATTCCGAAGGAAGGCATGCCAAAGAAAAAAATGCCCTTACAATCAGGAGAAGAAAAACACTCACACGTATATTTCAGAGTTGCACTGCACCGAACTGCGGTTAAGTGCTCTTCTGTCTGATTGTCTGTTCCATACCTAACACCGAGCCAGGGGAGAGACGCTGCTCTAGCAGCACAAAAATGCTCACGTGCTCAGACATTAAAACATAATTAGTGAGTATGGATTCCCTGTACGTGACCTCATACACCTCACAGTTTTTGGATCATCCTCTCTCCATCAAAGCTCCGATGGCTCTCAGTCTTTAAAGTCCGTGTAAAACAAAGCTGATATGCAACCCGGGCTATTGTGTGGAGGAATCTGTTTTATCAGAAAAAATGGAGTACATAAAGAGAAGTAATAAGCCAAGGAAGAGCTATACAGGACTTTAAAATGAATTTAAACCCATAATGAATGGTGACAGTTTGAGTTCTTGGAAATCATTTAACCATTTTATTAGTCGTTTTCTTAGGCATATTTTTAAAAAAATGTGGAAATTGCCCTTCTTTTATTTTCCTCTCCTTCTTCTTCCCTTCTCCCCTTCCCCACCACCCCTTTCCTTCCTTGGATTCTTCTAGTCTTCCTTTTATTTTTACCAGCGGAGGAGAAGAGGCCTCATTGGGGAAGCATTACAGCAAAGTTCAAATGGAGCTGTACAAACAAACAGACTCTTGTTCAGACTAAATAATAAATAAAACAGTTCTGCGCTCCCACTGTTGCTGAGACCATCACAGACTCAGTCATCATTCAGTCACCGTTTTCACCCTTTTCCAGCACCTACCGTGTGCTAAGCTGTAATCATGTTCCCCCTTTTATCCAAGCCAGGAAGGAGGTAGAGCTTCAGAACAGGGAGAAAGTCTGCGGGGTTTTGCCTCCCTGACAGGGTGGGGTCAGAGGCAGACTCTCAAATTCAGGGCAGCTAAGGGCAGGGCAGCTTTGCATTTCATTTAGTTTCACTTGTAACACCTCTGCCACGTTGATGTTTCTTGTCTGAACATTCCTGACCGTGAATGCTGCTGGAAGGTGCTAACCCAGCCACTTCTGTGGGTCAGCACCTGGTCAGCTAAGCACTGCTGGAGAAAATTATGCCACCTGGCAGGTTGGTTCCATTGTATGTTCATGGGCTCAGCTTCAACTGGGCCTTCAGTGTGGACCTATTTTGGCTTGTTCTGTTCTTGTATCTGCAGAAGAGGTCTAAATTTCCTTCTCTGCCCTTCCCCTGCTCAGGCAGGTGATCTGTTAAAGAGGAGGCAGAGAACATGGGAGAGGAGTTCCTGTTGCCTTCTCTGCAAGCCTCTTTGCCTTCCTCCTCTCAACTCCACTGGTACTCTGGATTTTCTCTCTTCCATCTTCTCAGGAACCGACTGCTACTCATTATTTGTGCTCTCCGTCTCATCAGTGTGGTCTGTGTGATCTTCTTGGCAGTACTTAACAGGTTCTGGTTTCTTCCATATTAGAACAACCCTCCCTGAACATTCCTTCAGCCTCATTACACTTCCTCTAGTTTACTACAATACCGGATTTCATTTTGGCAGTGATTTTGTTGAGGGCGACTAATGCAAAGCGGATTTGAGGAAAATGTGTATCTTTCAACCTTGATAACTCTTGTAAAGAACTGTAAGACTTCATGGACTGAGATTTAGAAGGTATTTATTTGCTGATATTTACTGAAACAACCCTTCTGTTCCTATAACCAAAATTAGCAAGCATAACAAATTAAATAATTAAAGGCTGCTAGAAGCCGACCTCGGGGCAAAGCGCATCTTTCTCCATTTTTCCTCAACGGCACACACATTTGAATGCAAAATATTCATTTGATCATGGGGAAAAGGTAAGAATGTGAGGGAAAGACTGTATAAGAAAAACCAAGTGTCTAAGTGCTTGGACTCAAAAGATCTGAGGAACAGAATTTTTAAAATCTGATTTCCAGTGGGCCAGAAAAATCATTCTTTGTCCCTCTACTCTGGGTTGTGTTAAAAGCCTAAACCTGATTTCATTAAAATCATGCTAGTAAAAACAAATAAATAAACAAGGAAAGAGAACAACAACAGACAAAACTGGGCACCACAACGGAACTGCTCCTGAGAGTTTGGGACAACATTGGGCGCATTCTGCTATCCCTTTCTGCACATCCGCGGCTCCACCTGGATTGGAAGGTGTGGCTGTCAGCTGCGGAAAGCCTATGCCCGAGTTCTCGGCTGCTCAGACCCTCAGCCAGCCCCTGTCCACTTGCAGCCTGGAGTTGGTGCACATGGACGAGATGGATGTTTATAATTTGAGGCTGCGCTCCCGTTCCACACAGGAGAATCGGCTTTTTTCAGCTATCAATATCAAAGGCAGAATAAATGGCTTCATAACACTTTTACTATTGTTAAGAATAGCAATAAATCTGGATTTTATACTGACCTCTGTCCCAAAGCACCTCACAAGCATAAAGAGGAATACAAACGCCCCCAAAGATGGCTTTATGCAGTCAAAAACCATTTCCTGTGAAATGAAAGGCACTTGCTGTTTAACAACCCACAGATACATTAGACAACAATTTAAGGCAGGATTATCCAATTGTAACCAAAGGCAGAATTGATTTAGGCAGAATGCAATTACCTCAGACGTTCCTGATCTCCATTTTACTTCCCGTGTGAACAGACATTAAGGAGGAGTCCAGTTATTACACAACTCTATGTTTGGTTCCATCCTGAGTCTTTTTGTGGCAGAACAGAGCTGGTGGTGTTAAGTTGACCCCAGGGCACAGCCTGTCTCAGTGAACCAGGGAGCAGGGGTCTCATTTCTGGGAAGTGTCTCACCAAAATGGTTGGGTTTCTCTCTTTCGCTGTTGGGACTCTCCTTGTGAATTTTTCTCTTTGTTTATGCCTTGTTTTTCTGGCCAGTCTGTTCAGAAGCTCAGTTAATTTGACTGTCTTTCCCTTGTCCCATTCCCAGCTCTCTCCTGAAGGAACCCCTTGAAACATGGGCCACAGAACCATGTGTAGCCCAGCATTCCTCCACAGTCACCATCCTGACAAACACTCATGAAAATGGTTTGGTGGAACTGCTCACTGTATTCTCCCTTTGGGAGGCTTTCCTCATCTTCTAACAAATTAAAGGCTCTGCAAATCCCTGTAGTATGTACTTGTTGGACTTTGCTTAAGCCAACATTTCCCAAATTTGATGACATTCTTTTTTCCCCTCTCATGAAACAAATATTAACATCTCATAAAACTTAGGCTCCAAGGAATACTCTTTGAAAAACACTGTTTTATGGAATGTCTCACAGATTGAGTTATAACTGCTTTCAGGTTTTCTCATCTGTGGAATAAAAACATTAGACTGGAACCTTTCTGAGACCCTCGTGAGTTCTAAACCAACGTGCATATATTGTTAAATACAGTGCAGGAGGACATCATTCTCAAGGTGACCCTGTGTCTATAACATAACAAAGTACTCCTCAAACTATACTTTCTGATAGAGTCTCTCCCAATATTCCAGATGTTTTTTCCCCTGCTAGGAATTAGAAATCTATTGTCAGTAAAATCTAAGGTTTATTGGTGGTGGGGTTTTATTAGTCAGACATAGAAACCAGAATTTCCCTGAGAAGAGTATATCCTTTACCTCCTTTCTCTTAGGTTTTAATCCTTCTGAACTATGGCTATTAATAACAGACTCCATATACTACCTAAAATTGGCTCAATGTGAATCTTGAATTAATAATGGGTACAGAGTTAGAATTCCATTCGGATCTTTAGTGGTTACTCTAAAACAAAGCCTGCGACTTGGCACATAACAAATTAGCACCTCAGAAGAGCCCAATGACAGAAAGGAAGAACTACCCCAATTTTTCCTTTAGATCTCTGGATTATTTCAACCCATCCATTCAGTGACGATTTGGGGAATCTAGGCAGATCTTCCAATGAAGCATAATGGAAGAGTTTGAGGCATGGAGGGTCAGGGTATAGCAACTGTTGCTCACTGAAATGTAGGAACCATCAAGAGACCATGGGAATTTAAAATAAATACTTCACCTGTCTTTTTTCCTTCCTTTCTTACCCAAAGTTTGACACTGATATTCAATTGGTGGGTGAGAAATTTAGTAAAGGGTATATGAGAAAGGAAGTACCTTGGGGCCATCCATCCACTTACCAAGAATGCATCGGGCCGCTCTGGTGGTCTGGGTGGTTGGTGCTGGAGCTGCAGAGGTAGATGGGGAGGGCATGGCTGGGTACAGTTCCATCTCCTTTCACCTGGGAGTTTGACAGTGACGAGAGAAACAGACAGTACTCACATAATTCAGTGTTCATTCTGTGAGTTCATACTAACATGCAGTCTCTGAAGGCAAGAGGCATGTTCCTATGACCGCGTATATCCAGGGGGCCTGACCTAGAATAACCATGGCACAGACTTCTCAAATAGAAGGATTTGATGGATGAGAAAGAGTTCCCTGTGTTGGAAAGAAGAAACAGCGAGAACCACTGTCTATGCAAGGAGTAGCACATTGCTGGTGTACATTAGGGTACGTGGTTCTTGGATACATTGGTACATTTTCAGGGGGTACGTTTCTATTAGGGAAAGAGGAAAGAGCATAGTTGGGCAGGCGAGTGAAAAGTGGGAAAGAGGTAGACTGAGGAAGTACTTGTGTTCTGTGCTGAGGAGTGGCACAGCTGCTGGATGTTGCCCATGGCAGACATTACCAGTCAGTTATAGGAGTATTTACTACTGAGTCCAGAAACCTTTATCCAGAAATCAACTGTAAATGACATGGGATTGACTCTTGAGCTGAATGAACCCTATCTGCCAATACTGCTGTAGACAATGAGGGAAGATTATTATTTCCTTAAGCCATGTAGGTATATGATTAACAATGCTTTGGAAGGATTTCAATGATCAGAGGATTGATGGAAGAGGAGAGGAGTAGGAAGACCCGTTAGGAATAACCTCTGATAATTCTGTTGTTTAATGATTGAGCTGGTAGGTTTGAACATTCCTGTACATTTATGTGTGATATCTCCTTTAGGCTTCCTCACAACATCTCTGAGGTGTAGGTATTACTGTCCCTATTTTGTAGCTAAGGAAAGTGAGCCTCATAGAGGTTAAGTGATTTGGCCCTGGCCACGTCGGTAGAAAGTGGCGGAGCTGGACTTGAATTTTGCAAGGCTGGCAAGTGTCTGGTCCTTGCTCACTTATTTGGCCACATTTCCTACCACCTCTCCCTAGTCGTATGGGGCAATCTGTGCTCTAGTCATATTGGGCATTCTTGCAGTAGAGTCTGTCTTGCTGTGGGGCCTCTGCAAAAACGTGCATTTCTCCTTCTCTGAAATAAACTTTTTCCATCTTTACCTTCTTAACTCCTGCTCATCACTCTTCTCAGCTCAAGCATCACTTCTCCAGGGCAGCCCTCCCTGAAGAATTTTGTAGCACTCTGTTGACTTTCTTCAAGGTTCTCACCTCCCTTTGTTAAGTGCATAGAAGCGCACACGTACCTGTGCACACACACGCACACTCTTCCTTATGTCATAATTTGATTAATGTCTATCTCCACAGTGGTTTAAATCCCTTCACAACAGGGGCCATGGCTGCTGTCATTGCCTGCTGCATCCCAAGAACACACGATAAGATTAGGGGACATGATATATACTTTCATGAAACCAGTCATTCAAAATATCCCTCATTTTATAGTTAACCAGTATACCACCTGCTCTGGAAGATGGGGAAAGGGAAGACTGGAAAGTGGTCACAGAGCTGGATCCTGTCAGAATGTCAACATGCCCCAGTATCTTTGGCTAAAATTCTTAGACCTGAAGAGTAAACATACAAGTGTTTTTTTGTTTGGTTTGGTTTGGTTTGTTTTTGTTGTTGTTGTTGTTTGTTTTTTTGTGGAAGTAGAAAATATTTTCAGATTTGAATGTATGTAACTAATCTTAAAATACCTTTAAAAGCAGAATAGAGGGGCGCCTGGGTAGCGCAGTCGTTAAGTGTCTGCCTTCAGCTCAGGGTGTGATCCTGGCGATGTGGGATCGAGCCCCACATCAGGCTCCTCCGCTATGAGCCTCCTTCTTCCTCTCCCACTCCCCCTGCTTGTGTTCCCTCTCTCACTGGCTGTCTCTGTCAAATAAATAAATAAAATCTTTAAAAAAAAAATAAAGCAGCATAGAAAATTCCCCTTAGAAAATATACCTCTCTGAGGCATAATACCGATTTGGGAAATAGGTTTTACTCATTAGAAAAGATGCATCAAATGTTTTTGTAGAAACTAAAATTTTAAATGATGAAGTCCTGTAAGATCATTGTAAACCTTTAAATGAAACAAACATGTACAATTAAAATTGTTTCTTCTCATGTCCCTGTGCCACTGGCAGTTTCATTGCCTGTGGCGGGGTCCTTAAATATTATCATCGTTAAAAGTTTGCTGTGCCTCCCATTTACAGTCAGTTGATTTTTGACAAGAGCATCAAGGGATCTCAGTGGGGAAAGGATACTCTGTTCAACAGATGGCTCTGGGACACCTGAACATCCTCCTGCAGAGGAACAACATCGGACCCCTTCTTCATCACAGCATCTGCAGAATAAACTCCAAGTGGAAAATGGACCTCAACGCAGGAGCTAAAACGAGAAAACAATTAGAAGGAGATTTGAGAGTAAATCTTTGTGGCTTTAGGTTAGGCAAAGCCGTCTTAGATGTGATCCCAACGCGTAGGTAGATGTAAGACAAAAAAGACTAGTTGTACTTCATCGAAATTCAAACGGCCATTTGACTAAGTGCAGATTTCTCTTGAGAAATCCCAGAGGCAAAAAGACAGTGGAACAATTTCTTTAAAATACTGAACGAGAAGAACTGTGAGCCTCATATTCTAAAAGCAATAAAAATATCCATGAGGAGTAAATCCAAAGTAGAGGCAGTATCATATGGAGGGAAATAAAAGAATTTGTTGCCAGCACCTTTGTTCTGTAAGAAACACATAGAGATGTCCTTCAGGTGAAAGGAAAGTGATACCAGAGGGAAGCTTAGAACTTCAGGAATGAAGGGATGGCAATAGAAATGGTAAATATTTGGCAAATAAAACATAATTAAAATAGTACTACTATTGAAATGTTAATACATTTAATTTATTTAAAATTTAAAATATAATGTCATCTGGTGGGGGTTTTGAGGAATACACACACACACACACCCCCCCCTAAGGAATCTATAAAAAAATCTATAAAAGACCCTTAGATCTAATTTGTGAATTGGTTAAGTTTGTAGACTACAAGGTCAGTATAAAAAAAAGAATTGTATAACTATATACCAGCAGTGAACAATTGAAGATTTAAAAAAAAATGCACTCCTATTTACAAAAGCACCAAAAAACATGAAATATTTATGTATAAATCTAACAAACTGTGTTAAGACTAATGCAGTGTAAGGAATCATAATATTATATTGCTAGCTAGTGCCACTTTTTTCTGGGGTCCCCTAAATTGACATATATGATTGAATTGTTTCCTTAATTAAAGAAATCTCAGTTTCTTAGATATGGTATTCATTTGTCTCTGTCATTGAAAATACAAATCCTGGATACAAGGAACTTCAAATAAGCCAAATAGTTCTAGTAAAATATAAGAGTTCTTCCCAGAACAAGAGGACTAATTATATGATAATCAGTAAAAAAGGCCCATCACTGTCCATGCAGACTCTGTTCCCATTCTCCAGGGAGACGAAGTTTCTGGATGTCCACCACATGAATAAAATAAAGAGCATATGGGGCAGGGATTCCTGTGGTATGTGGCCGAGAGGGAAGTTTCCTGGGAGAGGTGGGGGAGGTAGCCGCTTTTCCGTGTGCTATGTTAGCTGGACTCCTCTGTATCACTGAGGTGCGACGGAGCCACAGCTGTACCCGAGCGTCCTGGTGGGAACCAAGAGAGAGTAGCCTCTGCTCTTGTTTCTAGAGAATATGGGATGACAGGGAACCAGGCCTCAGTTTGAGGGAATTGACTTGGGGTGAGTGATTTAGGGCCTTGCTGCAGGTAGACCGCTTGACTTTTGATCGTACCACCAGGTGAGGAGGGCTGATACACAATAATTGAGGGAAAGGGACCGTTTAATTTAAAGGGATTCCTGTTTACTGAGTTTCTGCATATTCCGTGCTGTTTTGTGTGCTAACAAGATATATTATGGAATGAAAAGACCTTAACCTACAGCCCTTTTAAAACAGGAGAAGCTAACCCGGCCATGGAGGGTAAAACCTTCATTGCAGATATTCAGACTTTATAAATGTGTGCGATTCCTCAAAGAAGAAAATGCCTTTAGACGAGAGAATGTGAGAACCAAATTCGTGAACCGGAGGCAGTGGCAGGCTGAAGCATAGCGTGACTGAAATTCGGCAGCGGCCGGGGGCGTGTGCTTGTCTCTGTCTCTGAAGCGCCTCTCTATGCTTCCTTACCTGAGTCCTTTTCAGACTCGTCCAGGCATCTTAAATCACATAAGGGAAGGAGACGTGGTGGAAAGGAAAAGAGGACACAGTGTGGCAATGCCACAGACTAAATTTTCATTTAATGACTAATTTTTATTAATTTTCATTTCTATGACGTGTTACCTGGTATCCATAGTTGACTTCATGTACTTTTAAAAGTCCTCTATGTTTTTGGACTTACTTCCAAGTATTTTCACATGTAATGGTTTTGCTGGTGGGTCCCTGAGTCATCCACACATTTCATTACTCACATTTTGGAAGGATTGGACATCCTGTTATTTAATTCTGCGTATGTGTCCACAGTGTCACTTCAAGCTGCCAACCTAGATTTCCGGCACAGGGTCACAGTTGGATTGTACTGCGGGTGGGGATACAGTGTACCTCTGTTTGCTTTTCCATCTGGAAATTGATCACTAAAACCTCAAAATTCACTCTTAGCCACCCACCTATAGTCAACATGTTAGTGGAATGTTTCACTCCTGTGCGTTATTGGAGTGGAAAAGGGGAGCTAAAATGCAGTGCCTGCCTCATTTGCAGAAATATTTCTGTGATGGGATTTATTCGTTAAACCTCTATGGAGGAAGAGATTTTCTCTGATGGGTTCCATTCTGGTTTGCTAGGTAAACAAAAACACTTTTCAGAGAAATTTATGAATTTACATATAGGCTGGAGATGAAATGGCTTTTGAAATCTGCTTTAGACATTTGGCAAAATACAGCTCCAATTCATTCTAGATATAGAATTTACAAAGAGCCTGGCTAGGCGATTGATGAAGGGTCACTTTTTTCAAAAAAGAGAAAGGTAAGAGAGAAGATCCTCAGATGGGTAAGGGTCCCATCTCTGTGGGTGGTGGTAGCGAGGAGAAGATGTGTACTTTGGAGAAGGAGGTGATCTCATGGATCAGTTCACACTCTGCCATCGGGATATGCTTGTAGTTGTTTCAGATTTTCACGGTCTTGTTTCTTCTGCTTCTCAACAGCCAGCTTTTCTAAAGCACCAAGGTCTTGTTGTTGGTGTTTCTGTTGTTTGAAATAAGCAACAGTGAGTTGGGCAGCAGTAACAATGGATAGGCGTTTGTCGGTCAGGAGTTGCCTTACAATTTTTGAATTTTGAGAAGAGGAAACCATTTCTATATGACGATTTGATGCCTTCCTGGTGGTGCATACAAAATATTTTATCATCCTAGCTTTCCAGTTTGGTTCTGTCACTCCTAAAATGAGGGTTATTAAGTTGCAATCCAAACATTTCTTGAGCCTCTACCACATACGGGGCATTTTGTTAGCTTTTCCCAATTGTGAAGTCGTTGATAACATTCTGAGTTCAGTGAGGCAGCCGCTGCTTTCTAGAAAGGGGTGCCTATCCTGGGACAACTTTAGCTCACCTAAATCCTTAGCATGACCAAAATCTTTTTTCTGAACACGAAACCTGATGTTTTCAGTCTTAAGGCCGTGGTTTGCTGGCTGAGGTCGAAGGTGGGGATGGATGGTGTCCATTGTCTTGTTTGCTGTGTAGCAGTTGGGTCTCCTCCAACCAGTGGGAGTCAAGGCAGACTGTTTATTACATATGCTTAATGGAACGGGAAATTAACACAATGGAAAGATATGTATTGCTACCCAATCTCTGAGAGTACTTCATTTTCAACTAAGTACAGAGAGGTAATACCTTGTTATTTTATAACATTTTTTATTACTCACGCAATACGCGCTTAACATAGAAAAAATAGAAGAATACAGATAAGCAGAAAGAAGAAATAAAAATCATCCTCAATACCTAACAATAACTAGTATTAACATTTTGATATACATCCTCTCAGATTTGTTTCTGTGCTTAGATTGGACCACACTGTTTGTGTTTTATAATCGTTTTTGGTTTAATAATATTTGATTAAAAACTTCCTCTGTTGGGGGGCGCCTGGGTGGCATAGCGGTTAGGCGTCTGCCTTCGGCTCAGGGCGTGATCCCGGCGTTATGGGATCGAGCCCCACATCAGGCTCCTCCGCTATGAGCCTGCTTCTTCCTCTCCCACTCCCCCTGCCTGTGTTCCCTCTCTTGCTGGCTGTCTCTATCTCTGTCAAATAAATAAATAATAATTAAAAAAAAAAAAAAACCTTCCTCTGTTGATAAATATATTTTACATTGAAAAATGGCTCCATAGTTAGTTATGGCACTTTGTATACCCCTGTCTATTTAATTGAACTCTCCTTTGCTAAACATGTTGTATTTCCAATTTTTAGACATTATATGTTAAATCATAGTAAATGTTATTGACATCAATTTTTATACTTGTCAATTATTTCCTAAGTAAAATTGCTTAAAGTTTGTCTTGTCAGAAGGCCTGCATTTTTGTCTGTTTTGATAAATATTGTCAAATTGTCTTCTAGGGAAGTTATACCAGCTTACAAGAACATTGTATGAAGGTACTCATTTTCTCTAAGTTCTTGTCAGTTTTAAGTATTATTACTTTAAAAATCATTACCAATTCTGAAAGGTGAAAACTAGTGTCTCATGGTCTAAGTTAAATTTCTTCGGTTACTAGTGAGTTTCAGCAGTGTTCTTGTGTTTAATGTCCATTTTCACCTTTTGTTTTGTAAATTGCCTATTCATGTTCTTTGTCTATTATTCTGTCAATGTGTATAACTTTCTCTTCTTAAAGTAGTCATCATTTTTTGGGATTTCCATAACAAGATGGCTTCCTATGTAATATTTGCTAGTAGTTGAGGTAGAGTAAAGGAGCCAACCATCCCGGACTCGTGGTTAATAAGCACTGAAGATGTTTATACTAATAGTTGGATTATAATACCTGTCATTTATTAAGCAAAATTTGAAAATAATTCTCCACTGCTTACCATCTCAGAAAATACCATGTCTCTCTTTCATTTTTTTAGTGGTGTACCATAGCAAATGAATGAGAACCATAGATCTTTCTTCTCTTACATAGGATTTTTGCTTCAAGCTGAGTGGGGGGATGCTATCCACACTTCTGCATCTCTTTAAATCCCCGTACCTTTTTTATGCTCACTAGTTCCCAGAGCATTTTACTCCAAACAGCCAGCACCTCCATTTCTTAGTGGAAGTGCTGCCCTCTTGCTGTCTTAACTCACTTTCCCTCCAGAGACCTATGGACACATTGCCTGGGGACATTCCATAACCAGTGGCTGTGGCCATACAGCCCCCTTGTCCCCTGAGGGGACCTGGACTGAGGTGTGACTTATCCCATCATGGAACTCCTTGTGGGACTGAGACAAAGCCATCCTCCGTAGGATTTTGCTTGCTTTCACACCCTAGCCTGACCTCTTACCTTCCTAGTTTCCACTTGCCCTCTCCCACTTTCCTAAGAACATTTCTTGCAAAATCATTTTCACACAAATGCTTGTTGTTGGGTCTGCTTCTGGGATATGCCCCCTAAGGCCCATACGTCAACATTTAGAACTTCAAGGAATGTGTCAGGGAAGGTCAGTTCATAGTGAACTCTAATGGTGAATAATAGCTACAGCAATTAGCATTTTTGAGATCTTACTGTGAATCTAGCATTCCATAAATGTTTTCTTATGAAATACCTCATCTGATCCCCATGTGTGGTATCTCTGTTTGTTTGATTTTTTTCCAGACAAGAAAACTAAGCTTAATTTATGTTCACGTAGATTCTTAGTGACCAAAATGGGATTCAAAGCCAAGTCTAGCAGACTTCAGAGCCGAAGCTCTGTAATTATGCCTGAGAAGAGGGTACAGTCAGAAATTGTTCTCAGGACCCCTGCGCGTTCTTGGGCACAATCTAAGGTGCATGCACACTGATGGCCCAGGCAGAGTGTGACTCAGTATTCTCCTGAATTATTCTCATATCTATACAAGTTGCCTTTAAAGGACTACCCCCCCTTTTTTTCCACCTTAGTACTGTTTTGTAGGAGAAGAAAAACATGAAAAAAACTCTGTTGGGCAGAAAGTCAGGGTAGAGACATATTTGATGATACAGAATCTGGATCATTGGGAATTTTTTTTTTCATTAGGTGGTCTAAGTCTTCCTATGAACTTATTAGCACATGAGCATAGCATGTACATAATTGTAAATTCTTAGTGACAGGATGCTTTCATTTAGCCTACAGACCCAGACCAAAAGCAAAAACAAAACTGAGATTTAAGAGACTTGTGCACATTGCAACTCTCCTGATGGCTAACTCAGCGTCTTCATTTAGAAGCCCTCAGTAGGGTGCCTGACATGGGAAACAGCAGCAACAACAGCAAGATGCCCAGCGGAATTTGAATTTCAGATAAGCAATGTATGATTTTTTAATATAAGAATGTTCCATGCCATTTCCTTCCATGTAATATTTGGGACCTACTTAGACTGGAAGACTATTTGCTGTGCATCTGAAATTCAAATTTAACTGGGTGTCCTATATTTTTTCTGGCAACCTACCTTCCTTAGACCCCACCTCCACCCCCATAGCAGTGCTCCTTGTGTTACAGAGTGCTTGTAGGTTCTCACTGCGAAGCTCACGTATTCAAAGGTATCTGTCTCAACAGCTGACTTGATCACCACGGAGAACCTCTTACTGGGTTGCCTACTCCCAAGTCTCTTATCTACAAACCAGTTTCCACCCAAGTTTTCCAAAACATAAATCATGCCACTCCCTTCCTTAAAACCTTTTAGTGGATATCTATCCCATTTAGAATATAATCTAAAGGATTATCCCTGTGTTCTATGAATTTTTTCTGTGATCAGACCCTCCTTCCCTCACTGGGCCTCTATCCTGTCCCTCTTGCCAAGCAAGCGAGCAATGCCAGGTTAATTCCCAACCTTGCCCATTCCCCCATGGGGATCAAGAGGAGAGTCTTCCCCCTTCAAAGGAGCTGGGCTTTCATCCTCTTGCAATAGCCAGTCACTGGCTAAGGTTTATTCCAGGAACGTGTTAACTCCCTGGATATTAGGCTCTCAGTAAATCTGGGTAAAACAGCGCCAGTAACCAAGAGGTAGTTCTCTGATGAAGGTTTTCAGAAGCTATGAGCCACCAAGAGCAAACTGAACAGAAGCTTGAGAAATGGGTCCATAGAACAAGCAAGGAATCTGAATGAAGAGATTTGGGTGGTTCCGACAGCATCCACTACAACAAGACTAGGACAAGATTCCAGAGGCACATCAGCAGAAGAGTTTGGCTGCCTTCATTGCAAAAATGTCCCTGGCTTTTGTCAGCAGCCAGTGGGATAGGTAGGGCTCTTGGGCAAGTCCAGGAGTAAGAATGAGCTACTCCAGTCATAGCCCAGGTCAGGGGAAAACCAAGGAGCTGGTGCAGTTGTGGGACAGAGTGTGCTGCTCTCTGGCTGGGCTTCTTTGGGAGAACAAAAGCAGAAGTGCGTTCTGTCCTCTTGGAGCTTAGCATTTTCTAACAGGGAGTTGGCAGTATGGGGTGAAGAGGGAGAGAATTAGCAGAGCTTCTGGTGAACAAATATTTCAGCAAGAAGCAGCAGAAAGTAATGCCTTCAAAGGTCTGGAAGTGATCGTTGAGGAAGTTCAGATTATTTATTATTGTACAATGGAATAGCCACATGTAAAGAGTCCAAAAGAAATATCTATGGAAATTGTACTACAGCCCTAATGTGACTATAATCTTAAAAATTGCAGGGGTATATCTGTATCACCCATCAAAATGTAATAGACGGACAAGGCGAAGCCACACTGAAGAATCCTTCAAATATTCTCTTAAAAGCACACTCTTATGTTTTGTGATCGCTGCTTTATAATTGTTATAATCCATCAATTTAATATTGTTATGAAAAATTCTAATAAATCACGACTTAGTCACAATTGATAAGACATGAGTAGCATCCTGGACTATGTGCTGAGTCCCAGTAATTTATTAGCCCATTTATTTGAAATCGATTGAAATTAAAGTTCTTCTCTGAATGCTAGGTAAGTGGCCTTGGGCAGAATTCTGTCCAGTGTTCAAATTAAGAAAATGCTTTCCAGGCTGAACTTGGGTCTGAGAGATTATATCTGAAAACTCTTTCCCTGTCCCTCCCCTCTTAGAGCTGTGAGGGCCTGGGGCACCCCCCAATCCTGCCTCTACCACCTGGACGGTGTACTGTGTGTCCCCGACTACACCCATGCCACTCTTACCAGGGCTACCCGATTCTGAATAATTCAGGCATTTTCAAGGGAAGATGTGCTGTGAAATGACATTTTCAGAATAGATTTCTTCGATTAAAAAAATATTCTCTCAATCAAAAAGGAACCAAAAGTATTGGCCATTCTTGTTTAAAATCAATTTCCTGAATTGTCTTTTTAATCAGAAACTTTGGTTCTTTATTTTCATCAGTTATTACTATTTCAAAAGGCCAAATGTCCAAAAAAACCCACTCTTGGTTTATGATAATCAGACTACTTCATATGCTTATTACACAGTGCTTTTTTAAATAGTTAGATCCATGCATCTGGCTCATTTAGAATGGTGCCAAATAATAAAGCACATGTTTAAAAATGGGGGTTATGTTTTAAAATTATAAAATTCACTGGTAAACATGAAGAGTAATGCTAATTACTCTGGTAATCAGAAGAAAATGAACTAAATGAAGAAATCAGAAGAAATGAACTAAAACAATAATGAGATGCTTAAAAAATCAGATAATGCTGGGGTGGGGGGTCAGATGCAAGGAGATAGGGCTCCATAATCTCCCATCCTCCTCCAGACACACACCAGAACACAGAATTCCACAAGGTGAGGGGCCTTGCTTGTTCAAATGGGAACATGAATTTGTACAAGCAATTTGGCAATAGCTACTAAAATAAAAGACAAATAAAGCCTATAAGCCAGCCATTTCATTCCTGAGAATGTATCATAGAGAAATTCTTGCACATAAGTACCAGGAAACCTAAACGAAGATCTGTTCATTTCAGAGTTATTTGTTTCAGAAAGAAACTTGATAATAATCCACATGTCCTTCAGTAAAGGAAAGGAGAAATTAACTGTTATATATTCATAAAATGAGATACTATGATGCAGCAAAAAAACATATATAGTATATATAGTTAAAAAAAGATCTATTTATCAATATACGTAGATTTCTTGAAAACAATATTGAGTTAAAAAGAAGCAAATTGCCAAATGATATGTATAATATGTTTTATATAGAAATATTGTATATTATTAATTAAAGCATGTATATATAAAGTATGCAGTGGCATGGATCTACATTAAATTTATGATAGGGGTTACCTCCAGGGAGAGGGAATAAGAATTTAGTGTGGTGGAGAACAGAGGAGACATCGCCTTTATTTTTAGAGTTTTCTTTAAGAAATATGGAGAAAATATGATAAAAATGTTAGCATTTGTTTCTCTGACTGGTGAGTACGTGGTTATTTATTATCCTTTGCATCCTGTATTTTGAAAATAATAATAGAGTAATGGAATGATCAGCATAAAAGCAACAATCACCCCAAAAGAAAAATCGGCAAAGAGCATGAGCAGGAAATTCCTAACGTTGCATTCATGTGGGAAATTTAAGAAACGAAACA
Organism: Ursus maritimus; assembly: GCF_017311325.1. NCBI lineage: Eukaryota > Metazoa > Chordata > Mammalia > Carnivora > Ursidae > Ursus > Ursus maritimus. The sequence continues at coordinate 56,827,479 of NW_024426663.1, read as the reverse complement.
GATGAACATAGGGAAGAAAACAAAGAGAAAGGCAAACCATGAAACAGACTCAACGGTAGAGAACAAAATGGGGGTTGCTGGAAGGCTAAGTGGATGATGGGTATTAAGGAGGCCACTTGATATGATGAGCACTGGGTGTTACATGTAAGTGATGAAATCACTACATTCTAGGCCCGAAACCGATATTACACTATATGTTAACTAACTGGAATTTAAATAAAAACTTGAAACTACAAAATAAATAAAACTACACCGTGTATGAAAAAAAAGAGAAATTCCTAATGCTGCATAAAGCAATGCAAATTAAAAGATATAAGTATTTCACATACAAGACTGCCAAAGATTAAAGTGAATGTTGATATTCAGAACTATAGGAGGTATAAGGAAGTGTGAACTCTCAACACAGCCAAAATTAAAGGAAGTTGATACTGTATTTCTGTAATGTAATTTGGCTATATATTAGTGATAAATAGGTATGTAGATAATTTAACATGTGCAATTAGGTTGATCTAACAATTTTTCTTTTAGAAATTTATCTTGTAACAGGAATATATTGAGAAATGTATTCATGCCATTATTTATGTTTGGTAATGTAGAGAATATGTAATGAATGACACAAAAAAGTGGTGAATGTCCCTTTGAGAAGGGGGATAGGCAATGCAAGTTTGAAGTGATATAGGGAACTTCCATTATATATATATTTTTGTATAATCTGATTTTTTAAAGTTTTTATTTTAATTTCAGTTAGTTAACATACAGTGTTATATTAGTTTCATGTGTACGATATCGTGATTCAATAATTCCTTACATCACCCGATGCTCATCACAGGTGCACTCCTTAATCCCCATCGCCTATGTCACCCATTCCCCCACCCTGTGCTAACCATCAGTCTGTTCTGTATAATTAAGAGTCTCTCTCTTGGTTTGTCTCTCTCTTTTTATCCCTTTTGCTCATTTGCTTTGTTTCTTAAATTCCACATATGAATAAAATCATACGGTATTTGTCTTTCTCTGACTGACTTATTTTGCTTAGCATTATACTCTCCAGCTCCGTCCATGTCTTTGCAAATGGCAAGATTTCATTATTTTCAATGGCTGAATAATATTCCATGATATATGTGTATATATCACATCATCTTTATTCATTTGTGTATGGCTGGGTGCTTGGTCTATTTCCATATCTTGGCTATTGTAAATAATGCTGCTATAAACATCAGGGTGCATGTATCCCTTTGAATTAGTGTTTTTGTATTTTTTGGGTAAATATCCAGTCGTGTGATTGCTGGATTGTAGGGTAGTTCCATTTTTAACTTTTTGAGGAAACTTCATACTATATTCCAGAGTGGCTGAACCAGTTGGGTTTCCCACCAACAGTGCAGGGAGTGTTCCTTTTTCTCCACATCCTTACCAACACCTGTTTCTTGTGTTTTTGTTTTTAGCCGTTCTGACAGGTGTGAGGTGATATTTCATTGTGGTTTTGATTTGCATTTCCCTGAAGGTGCGTCATGATCATCTTTTCATGTGTCTGTTGGGTATCTGGATGTCTTCTTTGGAGACGTGTCTGTTCATGTCTGCTGCCCATTTCTGAATTAGAGTGTATGTTTTCTGTGTGTTGAGCTGTATAAGTTCTTTATATATTTTGGGTATTAACCCTTTATTGGATATGTCATTTGCAAATATCTCCTCCCATTCCATAAGTTGGTTTTTAGTTTTGTTGATTGTCTCCATCACTGTGCAGAAGATTTTATTTTGATGGTGATCCCTTTAGTTTATTTTTGCTTTAGTTTCCCTTGCCTCAGGAGGCCTATTTAGAAAAAAGTCCTTATAATCTGATTTTTAAAGATTATAATGTGTTACAATATTTTATAATTTTCTTTATAATAGCTTGAAATATAAGGGACATACCATAAACTCACACTTTTCAAAGTCTGTAATTCATCGGGTTTTAGTATATTCAAAGGGACCATCACGATTATCTAAATTTAGAATATTTGCGTCATACCATAAAGAAACCTCATATTCTATATCTTACACCTTGCAACTTTGGTTTTATAGCCTTAAACCTTCCCCTGGCTGTCGGCAACATCTAATATATTTTCAGTCTCTATGAATTTGCCTTTTCTGGACATTTTATATAAATGGAATCATACAACATGTGGTCTGGATTCTGTCAGCATGTTTTCATGAACATTTATGTGCAGATTTTTGTGTGGACATATGTTTTTATTTATCTTGGATATGTTACTAAGGAGTAAAATTGCTGGGTGATAAGGTAACTGTGTGTTTAATCTTTGAGGAACTTCCAGGCTATTTTCCAAGATGGCTGTATCATTTTACATTCCTACCAGAAAAGTATGAGAATTCTAATTTCTCCAAATCCTTCCCAACATTTGGTATTATCTGGCTTTTTGATACCGCCATATTAGTGAGTGTGAAGTGGTACCTCACTATGGTTTTGATTTGCATTTCCCTGGTGACTAATGATGTTGAGCATCTTTCATGTACTTGTTGAGCATTCGTATATCTTCTTTGGTAAAATGTTTGTTTAGATCCTTTGCCCATTTTTAAATTGTTGAGTGTAAGAGTTCTTTATATATCCTGAAAACAGGTCTCTTATCTGGTATATGATTTGAAAATATTTTCTTCTATTCTGTGGGTTATATTTTCATTTTCTGATAGTGTCCTTTGAAGAATAAAAGTTTTTAATTTTGATGAAGTCCAGTTTATCTGTTTTTTTCTTTTGTAGCTTGTGATTTTGATGTCCTATCTAAGAGACTTGGCCTAACCCAAGGTTACAAAGATTTGCTAATATATGTTCTCCTAAGATTTTAAGTTTTACATTTAGGTCTCTCATCCTGTTTTGAATTAATTTTTGTATGTAGTGTGAAAAAGTGGTCCATTGTTATATTCTTTTGTATATGTATATTCAGGTGTTCTAGTACGAGTTTTTGGAACACTGTTCTCTCCCCCATTCAGTTACCAGGGCAACCTTGTCAAAATCAATTAATCATAAATAACCATAAATCATAAGCATTTATTTCTGGACTCTTAATTCTGTTCCATTGATTTATATGTTTATCCTTATGACAATATCACACGGTCTTGATTATTGTAAGTTAGTTTTAAAATAAGAAAGTGTCATTGTTTTAAAAACTGTTAGCCATTTGGTGTCACTTTTGTCTCCCTGCGAATTTTAGGATAGTGTTGTCAGTTTCAGCAAAGATGCCAGCTGAGATTTTTTTTTTTTTAGCTTTTATTTATTTATTTGAGAGAGAGAGTGAGAGAAGGAGCAGGGGGAGAGGGAGATGCATACTCCCGCCAAGCAGGGAGTCCAACCCGGGACTCTATCCCGGGAATCCAGGACCATGACCTGAGCTGAAGATGCCCCACCAGCTGAGATTTTGATAGGTATTGCAATGGATCTGAAAATCATTTTGGGGAGTATTTGCCATCTTAATAATATTAAATTTTCTAGTCCATCATCATGGGATGTCTTTCCACTTATTTATATCTTCTTAACATACGTTACCAATGTTTTGTAGTTTTCAGTTTACACTTTTGCTAAATCTGTTTCTAAAAATTTTCTTTTTTGATGCTATTGTAAATGACATTATTTTCATAATTTTGCTTTTGCAGTGTTCATTGCTGGCATAGGCAAAGACCGTTGATTTTTGTATATTGGTCTCGTATCATGCAACTTAGCTGAACTTGTTTATTTGCTCTAATAGATTTTTTTGGTATTGACTCCTTAGAATTTTCTATCCACAAAACCATGTCTTCTTGAATAGAGATAGTTTTATTTCTTCCTTTCCAGCCTGGAGTCACTTTGTTTCTTTTTCTTGCCTAATTACCCTGGGTGGAACCTCTACTACAGTTGACCCTTGAACAACACGGGTTTGAACAGCATGGGTCCACTTATATGTGGAATTTTTGTTGTTGCTGTTAAATGGAGTACAGTTCTGTAAATGTATTTTTTCTTTTTAGAATTTTCTTAATAATGTTTTCTTTTCTGTAGCTAGCTTTATTATAAAAATACAGTATGTAACACATATAACATATACAATATGTGTTAATTGAATGTTTATGTTAAGGATTTTGGTCAACAGTAGACTATTAGTAGTTGGAGAGTCAAAGGTTATACACAGATTTTTCAACTGTGCAGGTGTCTATGCCCCTAACCCCTATGTTATTCAAGGGTCATTATGTAATACTGAATAGACTATGGACTCTGAGAAACAAACTGAGGGCTTCGGGGGGGCGTGGGGGAATGGGATAGGCTGGTGATGGGTAGTAAGGAGGGCACGTATTGCATGGTGCACTGGGTGTTATACGCAACTAATGAATCATCGAACTTCACATCAAAAAAAAAAAAAAGAAGTGGCGAGAGCAGACATACACATCCTTGGCTTGTTTCTGATCTCAGTAGAAAAGCATTCATTCTTTCATTATTGACAGTGATGTTAGCTGTGGTTATTTGTAGATGTCCATTATCAGATTGAGTAAGTTCCCTTAAATTCTTAGTTTTCTGAGGGTTTTTATCATAAAAGGGTGTGGGACTTTGTCAAATGCGTTTTCTGTCCCTGTTGATCTGACCATGTGTTTTTTTCCTTTATTCTGTTAATATGATTTTTGGATGTTAAGCTGTGATTGCTAATTTTGTGTGTCAAGTTGATGGGACTAAGGGATGTGCAAACAGGTGGTAAAACATTATTTCTGAGTGTGTCTGTGAGGTTGTTTCTGGAAGAGATTGGGATTTGAATAGGTAGACTGAGTAAAGAAGATCACCTTCATTTTTTTTTTTTTAAGATTTTATTTATTTACCCAAGAGACACAGAGAGAGAGAGAGAGAGAGAGAGAGACAGAGAGAGAGAGAGAGAGAGAGATCATGAGCAGGAGGGGAGGGGTGCAGGGAGAAGCAGACTCCCCCCTGAGCAGGGAGCCCAATGTGGGACTCGATCCCAGGACCCTGGGATCATGACCTGAGCTGAAGGCAGACACTTAACGGATTGAGCCACCCAGGTGTCCAAGAAGATCACTTTCATTAATGAAGGTCTGCATCATCCAGTCTGTTGAGGGACTGACTAGAACAAGAAGGTGTAGGAGGGGTGAATTTGCTTTCTTTGCTTAAGCTAGGACATCTGTCTTCTCCTACCTTTGTACATGGGTACTGCTGGTTCTTTGGCCTTCGGACTCAGACTGGGATTTATATCATTGGCCCCCTCAACTCTTGGGCCTTTGGACTCATACTAAAATCGTTGGCTTCCCTGGTTCTTGGGACTCCATACGCAGACAATTACATCACCGTCTTTCCTGGTTCTCCTTCTCACAGATGACAGATTGTAGGATTTCTGGGCCTTCATAATTATGTGAATCAGTTCCTATAATAAATCTCTTCACGTATGTCTATGTATCTTCAATTGCTGTGTTTCTTTGGAGAATTCTGGAAATTAACCAAAGACTTGGAACAATACAACAGGGCCTATTTAAGGAAAATGTCTGAATCTCGGTAAGAACAGCCAGTTCTGTGGAGTTTTACCTAGCACTGTTCCCATCCCTCTCTCCTGATATCTGCAGTAACCTTAGTGGACAGCAGCCTCACAATTAGTGATGCTGGAAAAGCCAGCAGCCTAGCAGCCACTGGAGGGGGCAAAATGATTTGGAGCTCTCCCAAAAGCCCGACCTCCTGAGATTGTCATTATTTGACCCATGTGGCAGCTCCTGGACAATCTCCTGTCATAGCCTTAATCTTTATTTGACTGGACTCAGAGTTTGCTCAATAGGAGTCCTGTCCCCGAGGTATTAATTGCCATTCCAGAGGTGCTTCTCTCCATGTATTACTTTTGCAGTGGAAAAAGTACTTTTGAAAATGTTTGTACAGCATAATTAAGAGTTATTTATAATAGTGATTCATTGGGAACAATTAAATGTTTTTTGAAAAGAATGATATATCCATAGCATTTAGAACAAGATTTGTGTGTGTGGGTAGTGTGTGTGGTATGTTAAATAATAACAGGTAATAACTTCACATGTCTGTAAAAGTAACAGATAAACATATCCCAAAATATTAATAATGGCTGTTTAGGAGAGGGGTTGGATTATGGATATAATCCATATATAAATGTGATTTAAACTTTAATATTCAATTGAAATATGCTTAATATATCTAAGATAAATTTACTTCCTAATTCAAAGAATACATTCTCTCGTACCGTAGTTTTTTAAAAATACATGTGTTATAAACTTGCCAGCTATCTGTAATTTTTTTTTAAATTTATTTATTCGACACAGAGAGAGAGACAGCCAGCAAGAGAGGGAACACAAGCAGGGGGAGTGGGAGAGGAAGAAGCAGGCTCACAGCGGAGGAGCCTGACGTGGGGCTCGATCCCATAACTCCGGGATCACGCCCTGAGCCGAAGGCAGACGCTCAACCGCTGTGCCACCCAGGCACCCCTATCTGTAATTTTTAAATGGACACAGGTCACTATTTGATAGGAAATTTGCTACCTGTGTTATTACTTTGGAATCCTGGGTCAGAGGGAAGAAAAAAATAAAGATACTGCCTCTTGACTATTAGGTTAGCATGCCGCTTTCTTAGTTTTATTTAGTTGCGTTCAAGAGACACTATACCAATTCCCAGAACTACTTTTGCTTTTAGAGCCTGCACAGATCCCTGAGAATGTATAATTTCTCCATTGCTTAGCAACTGTTCCATTATTTTCAGGAACTTGTTAAATGAATGAATGCATTTTGATGACAAGACAGCTTTATTCATGCCATGCTCTGGGCCACCATGTAATAATAAGAGATAACAAAATGAAATATTGCAGAGATCATGTCCCTAGTCACTTTTGCCCACAAAAACCCTCAGAAGAGCTAGGTTGAAAAGAAACTTTTTATGCAAACGGATTTTTAAAAGCTAATAGAAAAAGCATATTGATTTTGAAATAATTGTCTATACACATTCAGCTTTTCTCTTTATCAGTTGTTGAATGACCTTCCATGAAAAAAATACAAACAGAAGTTCCATGTGGACATCAGTCTCTAACAGTTTCAAAATCCCTGAATTGGCTCTTGTTTCCCTTACACTAATGCATATTATAAACTCAGACCTGAGTCGGAAGGTAACTGATAATCAAGGCTCCCAGTTTAAACAGCTCAAAGATTCATCCTGGAAAGATTGCACACCGGAGCAACACATCCTATAGAACCCAGTTCCTTTGTAAGAAGCAAATGCTGTATGTTCATACCCTTTAAATGGAAATAAGAATTCTAAACAATTATGGCTTAATATATTTCGGTTTTAACTCTGAGAAAGCTCAGAGTGAGATTTTGGCACCCGAACTTCAGTAACACATTTACTATCAGGTCCTGACAAATTTCATTTTTTCCTAAGCATGTTTAAGGAACCATGTATACGCGAACACACACATGCACATAGCACATGGTATTGACAGTAAATGTGTGAAGTTGAAATATACCAGGTTATAGGATTATGTCACCTAAAACATGTATGATTGAGTAATGAAATTTTGGGAACTGAATATATTCTTAGGCTTAATGTCAAGGAGCAGGGGCAGGACTTTATAGTCTCTCCGCTTAGTCCCTTCTCTTCAGCACAGGGAAGCTTTAATGCTTATCCAAGGCAGAACCCACACTGGGAATCAACATTTCTACTTCCAATTCATGCTCTTCCAACTCAGTGCCTCCCTCTTCCTGCTGGAAACTTTAAACTCAGGGTTAAAAATCATTTTAAGGGTTGTTTTGTTTGTTTTGTTTTTGTTTTAAAGTAAAACTAGTGCTGTAGAGATCTAAATAATACAAAGTACGTGGAATAAAATTGAATATTTCTCTTTGAGTCCTCACATACGTAATTTCTATATATGTGTATAATCCTCTTGGTACTTCAAAAAAATAATAAAAATAGACTTTGATTAGGTGCCTCAATTCCATTTAACAATTCAAGTCCGCGCTTTGTGTCTGTAAGCATCATCGTTTGAGAAGTTAAGGCAAGCTAGGGGTAGGAGGTAGGAAGGCATACAGGTGTGTTTAAAATGGCTTCTGTCTTAATGAGCTTATAGGCTGTTTGGGGGAGATAAAGCATGGATGCGATCACAGCAATGTCAAGATGTGTAGTTTGAGAAGATATTTTGTAATTCAGAGGAAAGTAAGTGTTATTAATGAATGCTTCATGAAGAAAGTAACATTTTAAGTGGATCCTGAAAGAAGAGTAAGATTTAGAGAAGCAAAGGGAAGAAAGAAAAACTGAGATTAATTTCAGTTTGCGCACTGCATTCTTCCCAGAAGGATTGTAATGTGGCTTATAATAAGATCAACTACTAAGCCTCTCTGTGCCTTCCTTAGTTTCCTCCTTGGTAAAATGAGATAACAAAAGTAAACCCAACTTCCTGGGGTTATTGTGAAGAGAAAGTCAGATTCTCTATCTACGTAGCTTAGAACAAGTACCTAGAGACATAAAGGTTTGCTCAGGGTTTGCAGGTATGTACGTCTGTTTGGTGGAATGAAGTATGCAGGGCCACATACAGCTTTGCAGAAGTTTCCTTCATTGCTCTTACTCATCGAGGAGAACTAGGACACTGATTTAGTTCGGTGAGGCCTGTGAATGTAGAGGTGATTGCTGCCAGAGGAAGAGAGTGAAAAATCACGATCAGGGTAGCCAACCATTTCACAGAACCTGCGGCTAGATGTTTTACTACCACTTACTTCTCTCTCTTGATGAGCTTGGAACTCAAAGAATCCTCAACCTGTACTGAACTCTCTTAGCTTAAAAGCCACGTCTTTTAGAATTTAGAGTTTAGGGTCATCCCAACCAAATATCTTTTTTTTTTAAAGATTTTATTTATTTATTCGACAGAGATAGAGACAGCCATCGAGAGAGGGAACACAAGCAGGGGGAGTGGGAGAGGAAGAAGCAGGTTCATAGCGGAGGAGCCTGATGTGGGGCTCGATCCCAGAACGCCAGGATCACGCCCTGAGCCGAAGGCAGACGCTTAACCGCTGTGCCACCCAGGCACCCCCGAACCGAATATCTTTTAAACCCACAGAAGAGAAGCTGGGCTCCAGCCCCCTGGAAAACAAAGCTGGTCACCCGTCCAGATTGCACCCAGCCCCTCCTCCCATTTCATCCCCTCCCTAGCTCTCTGTCCAAGTGTCTTTCCTAGTATCATGGCTGCCTGTGTTTCTCCTTCTGACCAGCCTTTATTCAGATGTGTGAATTAAAACAGCAAACCTTGCTGTTCCATTGTCCTGTTGCAGAAGCATCCTTGAGTCAAGGGTACCTGAAAAACCTCACGGTTACTTCCATAAGAGCAGCCCAGAAAAATCAGGCAGTTCCTTCTGAGAGACATATATTTGAGTGCAGCCACCTGGATGGGAGCGAGGAAACATTTCTTTAACAAGAAAAACATTAATAATTAAAAGGGGTGGTTGTGGGGGAGCATCTGATCAGTGAAGAGGGTGAAGGGAGTCCACAGGTGGCAGCTTCTATCAAGAAAATCTGCCTTAAAATGGGCTGCTTACCAAGATATTTTAGCCTCAGTTCGAAAGCAAGAGTTGCATTGTTTATTTTGTTTTTTGCCTTTGCCTCCCTTAAACCTGTTTTTAAGCCATTTCTGCTGCAGAAGATTATAAAGAAAATTAATACAAAACAAGCCACATGTAGCTTCTCAAGCAAATACCCCAGAACTTTGCAGCACCCCGGAAGCCTCTTCCAGCCTCCACCCGTGATGACCACTCCCCTCCCGGTCTCCACTTTTGTCACTTCTGTGGTGACCACTTCCTTGCTTTACTTCATCATTTTATCCCCTGAGTATAAATCTCTAAACGCCACGTAGCCGCTTATTTCTGTGTTCGAAATGTAAATACATTGAATCGTACAGGAGGCGTTCTCTGTGCCTGGCTTCCTGAGCACAGCATTCCCCGCTGTTGTTGTGTGTAAAGGCATTCGTGTCTTGTCATTGTTGCATGGCACTCCATTGTGTGGCTGTATCCCAATGAGGTATCCCTATTCCTCTGGATAGATTTTTGGATTGTTTGCAGTTTAGGGCTAATACAAATAATGCTTGTTCATTTCTTCTGATGCACATGTGAACACGTCTTTCTTGGGCAGCCGCCCAGGAGTAGGATAGCCGGATCCCAGAATATGCAAATCTTCAACCTCAGTAAATAATGCCAACAGTTTTCCAAAGTGGTTGTCCTAATTTACACTCTCACCAACAGTATTTGACAGTTTTCTTCTTTACTTTTGGGAGAGGGAAGAAGGCTTTTTGGTATGCTAAAATGTACGGACCTACATGAAATCCACGCATTTGTCCATTGCAAAAACAGAGTGAGTTTCAGGGGGAGACTAAGTTCCTACAGATGGTCCGAATGGGGTGCCTAGTAAGTGCTCTTGCGCAGGACTGTGACGAACTTGAGCTCAGACCTTGGCTCTGCCACTTATTTGCTGTGTTACATTAGGCAGGGCATTTAACATTTTAAATTCCATTTTCTTATCTGTAAAACAGGTAAAAATGGTATGTAACTCATAGGATTGTGTTGATTTACTGAGGTCACACATCTAAAGTGCCTGGTATATTGTCTGGTGTGTAGAAAAACTGAAAATAATAATTGTTATTATATTACTACTATTACTGCTCGTTCTGCTAGCACTCAGTGAGTACTTCCTTCTAACCAGAGTAGTAAGAACAGTTAGGAAGCAGAACGTTAGACTTGACCATCTGCATTTGTATATATTTCACTAATGTCCAGCCTCAGGGAATAGTCTCAGAAAAGGAGACTCAAGATGTTTATAAGCCAGGGCTCCATTTTGCTTAAGTGACGTCGGCCAGGTGAGCAGACGTTTATCAAGAGATGACCTCCCAGGTAACCCAGACTGTGTGACATGTCTTTGCACCTCAAAGACAAAGCTGTTGGAACCTTGAGCTCTCCAGCATCTGGCCAGGGAGCTCAAGTGCTCTGCTGCCCCCCTTCCAGGCGCAGCCGCCTGGCGTGCTCCTGACTTCCGAGACCACAGCTGTGGGGGCAGCGTGGCAGCCACCTCTAGTTGGGCCCGTGTTTTCTACCACACTGGGATGCTGCTGCCAGGAGCCGCTCCCAGAGCCCTGTGCTGGCTGGCAGCCAGCAACACTAAGAAACACGAGTCACAGAATCCAGGACGTAGGGTGGAAATGATCGTAAAACAGCCTGTGGTGAGTGAGCAGGAAGGCTGCCAGTGCTGTTCTGTGCCGAGGTTGACTGATCCCACAGCAGCTTCTCTGCGGCTGCGGCACCAGCTCCTTTGCCCCCCCTTCTGTGAAGATGCCACTAGGCATCAGGGAGATGGTGTATTTGCAGGGCTTCGACAGCCCTCTGCATGGAAGACTCGTCCTGGTTCCCTGGTGTGGGGCCCAGGTTGGAGCTCGTCAAGGGAGGATGGATGTGACAGCGCTAAGGGGTAGGGCTAGAACTGGGGCAGGTTCTTGGTCTGAAAGCAGATGTCCAGCCGTGATCTTGATGGGGAAGGAGGTTCGGGCGGATGATGGGCTCTGAGTTCGGGGACTGATTAAGTAGATCTACTTATTCAATGACATCATTACCCTTCTGAGGTCAAGCTCCCACTCCTGACTTCTTTGTTTTAGAACACAGATGTACTAGGAAGGACTCCAAAAGCCTGCCGGATAGGGAACTTGAGTCTGGGTCAGCCAAAAATCTGAAGGAGAATACAAACACACGTACAGGCACATACCCGCACACATACACGCATACATGCACACACTCAGTGACTCTGAAGAAACCAAATGGGGTCTTGTATCAGAGAGTCTATTCTAGTAAATCTTGGAATCATTCAAGGCCACTCATTCTTTTCAGGCTGCATAGCACATTTTTCCACTCTAGTCACTTATCTTTTTGAAATGTGCCCCTCCTGTATTTCACCTTCTTCTCACTTCAAATCCTGCTGCCTTTTTTCCTTTCTTATTGCAAAGATCTGCCACTTCAATCAGTCTTTCATAGACCTGGCAGTTTAATGTTATTGAAACAATTCTTTTATCGTTTCATGATGGGAAGCTCAAAAAGTTTCCCATTGACCTATGCAAAATTCCCCAGCCTGCAACTTAAGGTTCTCCACAGTCCACACATTTTTGTCCTCATTTCCCACTATTTCTCAGTGAATCCTCTGTCACAGTCAAATTAGCGGAGTCAAGTCCCTGTAACAGGCTATACCCTCTGTTCTTCTATGGCTAACTCCCCAGTACCCTTCACTCTCTTTTCCTCTTCTCAGTGTTGCCAAAGTGTGGAATGTGCATCTCTCGTCTCACACAATTAGGCGGGAGATCAAACTTTTAAAAATTTTACTATGTAAAGTTTTAATACATATGTATCAGCGATCAAAACAGCTGTCACATCACACCCCCCGACTTCATGGACGCATTGTCCAGGATGGGCTAGAGTGGATCTGGCCGCAGGCTCCCCAGACTGCGCAGTCACAGGTGGCTCACGTTACCAGGCTATAAAGGGGTAGTCATACACCCTTAGCTGGACTAGTTCAGGAAGGGTCATGGGGTTCAGTTCAGTCCAGTGAGGAGACGTCTGCCAGGCACTTTGAGAAAGCAGTTTCCTCAATCTGAAGAGCCAGCCAACAGAAATGGCAGCCTCCTCTCTTTCTCTGGATGGAGAGGCTGCAGAGAAGACTGAAATTGCTCTAGTCGTGTGGGTCCCTTAAGGGAAGGCAGCCTGAGGGCAAAGTCAGCCTCCCCTGAGGACAAAATTGAGAGGAGTTCAGAGAGGTCTCTGTTAAACCTTCAACTGATTCTAATTGGACTTTTAATGTATTTCCTTACCGTTCAATGAGTTAGTGTCTCTAGCACTTCAGTCCAGAGCATCCTGATTGATTCACTCTCTAGGGTACAGGTTGCTAATGCGGGTCTGTGCTCCCTCAGTTTTGTGTCCTGCTGGCCGTAGTAGAAAAATGGCAGCAATTGTAACATACTGGCATGAATGGATAGTATTGCTCATATTCTGAGGCAAGAGGCCCTGGGGCCCTTCGCAGCATCAGCTCTACAGAGTTGGGGGGTCGGTATCTTGGGAATTTGTAATTCATTTGTGTCAAGTGTGACAATCCAGAATTTGGGAAGCTCTGTGGTAGATGATCCATGTCTATGCTTCTTTCTTTATAGAACTGCTTGGAAATTTCATTTCTAGAATCTGTCATTCATTTGGCAAGTGAAATATAACATTAAAGTTAGGATTTTGCTCTTTGTTTTTCTCTTGTGTTAGAGCTGTTAGCAGTAGTTAAAAATCAAACCTTTACAGTGTCAAGGTGAGCCCGTGTTGAACCTGTAACTACTAGTGATGACTGGTATTTAAGTGGTTGCCCTGGAAGTTAAATCTACTGGCCACCGTGCTCTGGTAAGCTCTATGGGAAGGCAGGTATACACCAACATGGCTTCTACTTTGTTCTGAAGTTCTTGAACTTTCAGATGGAAAGGTTTTGAACATGTGCTGCAAGTCACCCACAGCGTGGCACTCTTTCCCAATCAGCCTGCCTCCGCAAAATAATGAAAATAGGCATGTTTGGGGCAAGCCATAAACTTCATTCATTTAGAAGGGGCTGGTGAGAAAGAAGGCGAAGAATTGGGTAAGGCACTCGTGAGCAAAATGTATCCTCTTTTTCAGCTCCAGTGATAACCCGCTGGCTGTGAATGAGTTTAGCATTCCTGGGGAAGAGAATATTTGAAGAAACCCCATTTATCACATTATTGAAAATAGCCATGGTGTGGACACAACCTTCATGTCCATCAACAGATGAATGGAAAACAAAACTATGGTGTGTCCATGCAATGGAATATTATTCAGCCTTAAAAAAGGAGGGAATTCTGCCACATGTGACGCTGTGGGTGAACCTGGAGTTGTGCTCAGGGAAGAAAGTCAGGCACAGAGGACAAATGCTGCCTGATGAGTTACTCCTAATGCGCAAACTCAGAGAAGCAGAGAATAAGGTGGTCAGGCTTCCAGGGCCTGGGGGCAGGGAAATGGGGCCTTGTTGTTCGGCTCTCACCTGTGCTGGATGCATCCACTGTACAGACCAGGCTTATAGTTAGCAACACTGTGCTGTGCACTTATCCGCCCAGAGGGTAGTTCTCGTGATAAGTGTTCTCACTACAAAACACAAACAAAAGGGCAGGTGGTGATGTTTATTACCTTGACTGTGGGGATGGTTTCATGAGTGAATATAAATCTCCATATTCATCAAACTGCGTGCATTAATTAAGTCCGAAAAAGTTTTTGTGTAACAGTGATACCTCAATCAAGCTGTTTTTGAAAAAAAAAATGCCATTTAGGATCCTGTTTACATGAAAACATTTTTGGGAATATGCACGATTGCTTTTTATAAATCACAGAATTTTTACATTTAGCTTGTTTTGTATGCAGTCGACACATAGAAAAGTCTGACCAGAGCAGGTCATGACTCTCAAGGGAAGTGAAATTTTGGGTCGTTTAGGAACCCAGACACCACTCTCGCTGGGTTCTAGGAGCTCTTTCCAGCCCACCAGCCAATGGAGAAGAAGAGAGAGGAACACATATTAGAAGGAAGAGCTGGACTGAAAGGGCACACATCCCTTCCACTCACTTTCTGCTAGCCTGAGGAGACAGAGTGCATCGTGTCTGTTTACCATGAGAATGCTCTAGAGATCATGGTATCCTGTTTGTGGCTCCCAGCACACAGTAACAGCATCCTCAGGCAGCATCCAATTTGGAGAATCAGGCCTCAGAGGCAATATAGCCCTTGAGTACGTGGCCTGGGTCACACTTTTCCAACAATAGAAGTTGCTAGGTGTCAGGAATAGGCATGAGGGTTTTGAGAACCCCGTTGATTTTCAGAGTAAGGAACAGAAGGGGGAGTAATGTCTCTGGCGTTTCCCCACTCCCAGGATAACAGGCTCTGGACAGATTGCATGTGCCCAGTTTGAAGCCTTCCCAAATGAACTGGTTCTGCTTTTCTTTCAGAGTACTTCTTGTCTCAAAGGTGTGTTTCCTCTTGCCGCTTGGAAATGGAAGTGTAGGGGGGAATGAGAACAGTTTTGCAGGGAAAAGTCAGGGCAGACAGCACTTGCTGACACCAGATGGAAGCGGTGGTGGCACGAGGCTGCGTCTTACCGTTCTTTTACTCTGCAGAGCAGAGGTGAGGCCCCAGATGCTCCTCTCTGAAAACGGGCTTAGTTTGCACCGAGGCCACACTTCCCCTGAGCAGCTGTCTGATTCTGACAGCCACGTGTGGCTCAAGAACTCCCTGATGGGTTTGCTGGGCTTGCCTTTGACTTTGTGGCAGTCGTGGGCACTGCTAGCCGTCTTTCTGTCCTCTCTGTCACTCAGGGTCTGGCTCGCATCGCCGTCTGTGGGCTCTCCCAGCTTATTCTGGCTTCTTCCTTATTCCCTTTTCCTAAGAAGGTCCCTGCCCATCCATCTTGGCATCTTCTTGGAAGACCCAGACTGACACGAAAGCTCATGCTTCATATTACTTGGTGGACTATCACTTGCAAAGAAAACACATACCAAAAAATATGCATACCGCACATTTCTACAAAGGTCAGTTCCAGTAAATCTTCCATTAAAACTCCTATGAATTAAGAGAAAGAACTCGATAACCAAGAGCTTGTGAAAGGGGATGTCTGAGAGACCATGAGGTTTGGCGCACTATTAAGTGGTATTTGGTTAGGGAATCAGGGAGCATGACCTCTATCTCTAGAGGTCCTTAGGAGAAAAATACATATAGGAAACAAGTTGGTAATAATGTACCATTTTAATATGTATTATGATTTTTATTGACTGGTTCAAACTCAGTAAAGAGCTATATAGTAGACTAGACTGCACTAGGCTTCAGCATCCAGCCTAGCCTAAGGGCCTAAAGGACTTTGCAAAATCTTCAGGTCCAACCTAAATTCCAGAATCTCATCTGCCCTCCAGCCAGACACATGGGGCAGCAGACAAGGAGGCAGGAGTAGCCAAGCCCATGTGTTTAAAGAAAAGAGAGAGCAAGATGGCTGAGCCTCCTCCTACGTGAGCACAGACTCTGCTTTCCTTTACCACCTAAGCCGCGAGGAGAAAAGGAGAAGCAAAAGAGGGTATCCTGGAAATTCACACTGACCCCACCGACTAGTGAACATGGCTTGGAGTCTTGGAAGCCAATCCAATCCGATTACTATTTCCTCTTCTCAGGGGAGAGAGGAGGAGAATAGGGAGAGGCAGATGATACTCTCCCTCCGCAGGGAGTAGACTTAGATCCTTACTAGAATGTACATCGGTCAGCTCAGAGCTGTGTGGGTATGTGTGTGTGTAAGGGGTTTCATGGGAGCCACTCTCTTGACCCTTGAGGAGATGAATATTGAATTGGGAGATCAAACAAATACATAGAGAGCAATCACATAACAATTCCATGCTCATCTCTGTGGTTCGGACCAATAGGATGTTTGGGAATAATGTGGGCCACGCTCACCAGCCTGAACTTCCAAGAAGAGTCAGGCCTGAGCCAGACCCGGGAAATTGTACTTGGGTCAGAGAGAGGCGAGGAGAGGCAGTGTTTTAAGTGCTCAGGTTGTGGCATGGAATAGATCTGGGTTCAAATCCTCATGCCACATCTTGTGAGGGGCGCCTGGGTGGCACAGCGGTTAAGCGTCTGCCTTCGGCTCAGGGCGTGATCCCAGCGTTATGGGATCGAGCCCCACATCAGGCTCCTCTGCTGTGAGCCTGCTTCTTCCTCTCCCACTCCCCCCGCTTGTGTTCCCTCTCTCGCTGGCTGTCTCTATCTCTGTCAAATAAATTTAAATAAAATCTTTAAAAAAAAAAAAATCTTTCTGAGCCTCAATGTCCTTGTCTACAAAATAGAAATATTCATCTTCTATGACAGGCTGTTGCGGAGACGGAAGTGAGATGAAACGTGGAAAGTGCCCAGCCTTCATGGTAGATGGCCACTTACCGTCCCAGCAGAGAGGAGCAGCAGTAGCAGAGGTGTATGGGGGCAGGGGGATGGGGAGGCCAGCTGGTCAGAGAGAAGAAGGTCGTGGGGAGTCATGCTGGCTGATCGAATGGGCCTAGGGAAAACAGCTGTGATAGACTGGCTGATAGTCCAAGTTTATGCAGAAAGCAATAAGGAGAGAGAGGTTTTTCAGTAATGAGTGGCAGGTGGCAGTGGTGGTGGAGGGGTGAGCATTTAAATATGTTGATCTCTGGGAACGGTAAAGGTTATAAAAGGGTTCCTCTGGACTAGTTTGTCAGAAATGAGGCTGCATTCTTCCTCCCCTGAGGGTCCTCCACCAGGATGGAAGGTCCTACAGCATGGAAGAGAAGATTGCATTTTCTCATCTCAAACAATCCAGACTTCTATCAGAGAAACTTGGAAAGCCAAGTGGAAAGTTTGCGCATTGTAGTACCAATTGCTGGCAGAATGATGTTAATATCCCGTAGCTGCAGCTGCATTTGCAAATAAGATATGTAAGAAAATTAAATGCAGAATGACAGCGTGGAGTCTTACTGAAGAAGTTATTTCTCAAAAATGCACAATTTACATTTTTTTAATCAATCACAACAAACGCAGGTAAAAGGCACTTGGCCTCTACTTTGTATTCCGCCCTAATTACAAAATGACTAATCTGCTTACTGAGCTGCTTAATCTTTCCCATATTTCCATCTTCTCCCTGCTTGTAGGGTCCAATACACATCCTAGCCTGTTTTGTTCATGGACCTATATGGATGTGATTTTCTACGTCATTTTCATATTAAGTTATATACTCCGGGTCCTGGGGCACTTGGGTGGTTCAGTCAGTTAAGCATCTGACTTCAGTTCGGGACATGATCTCAGGGTCATGTGATCCAGCCCTGGTGTCCTCAGGGCTCCCCACTCAGCAGGGAGTGTGCTTGTCCCTCTCCCTCTGCCCCTCCCCCTGCTTATGTTCTTTCTCTCTCTCTCATATAAATAAATATAATCTTAAAAAAATACTCCTGGTCCTCACAGACTCTTTCCTCCATTGGTTTAATCTTGACCTTATCCCAGAGTCCGCATGCATGGTTGTCTGTTTTTATTAAGGTATTTTGTTCTGCCTTGGAAAATAAACACTGCGTGTGATGGAGCCCACTGGGATTTTAATCACAGCAAAAGTGACAGGAGGATTAAAGACTCACAGCTTGATTTAAACAGCCTTGTGAATAAGTACCCCTCTGCCCCCCATTCATTCCAGCCCCACGTTGTTTCACTAAGCATTAGTTTACTATTGCCCTGGTTCTGGTCTGTTAGAGACCGTAAGATCTTTAGGCCTTATGACTTCTCTGCTTTCCAATATTTTCTGGCTTAGTCCAATTCTAAGTGAACCTGAAGTCCATTTTCGTGGCTAAACAGGGGCAGAGTGTCCTGCCTCTCCTAGGCTAGTGCCCCAACACTGCTCCCTGCTCTGCAGCCAAGGATTCTCCTGAGGCTAGGGAATACCGGAGGTGGCCGGTGGCTTTGTTGTTTGCGGAGGCTCATGGATGGCTTCCCAGACACATCAAGATTGATGCCGAGTATTGTCTGAAGAGTGTTGTCAGGGTCCATCCACAGCACGCATCGGAATGGTTTAGCGATAACCACGCACCAGTATTGCTTATAATCTGCTTTTCCAGTGCTGATGAGGAAGGAAGGAGCCGTGTGTGATAGAGCTCTGTGATTGTTCCCGGGAAAGGATTGTGGAACTTGATCTGGTTGCTAACTGTGCCCAAGGCTTATCGCAGCCTCTCTGAGCTACCACACAGGCTTAGGGAAGGGCTTTCCACAACCTCAGGAGCCCCCGGCGGAGAAAATCCGTGCCCAGAAGCAACTGTGTGCTAGGAGAGGAAGAGAAATGCGGAGAAAACAGAAGGACATGGAAATAAGAATAAGAAAGGAGAGAAAGGAACAAAAGTTTCATGTTACAGGGAAGGGCGAGGAAGGAACATTCACTGGTATCTGCAGCGGCAGCCTCAACATGTCTGTGAGGACCTGTGCCCCGGGTTTTCCAGGAAAGTTTTCATTTCAAATCACTGCTCTTATTGTCATACTGTGGATCTTAAATTTAGGTTCAGGAAAATGGTCATTGGGAGGAAAGTACATGAAAATAAATGCCCTCCAAGGAGCATGGACCCTGCAGACACATTTGACACTCACCTTCTGGTCTCCGTGAGCGTATTGAGTGGAACCTGTTATTGAGAACGAGTGAGTTAGGTATCTTACAAGAGACAACATCAGCTCTGGTGATTGCTTCTCTGAATTAATTATGGTTGGCAAGGCTTTCTTGGAACTAACTTGTGCTGTATTCATATTTTGTTTTGCTTAGGAACTGTGTGTGTGTGAGCCTTATGTAGTTGGCATTTCTAAAAGGCTTTTAAAGTTTTAGAAGTCAGACCTCTAGTAAGATAGGACAATGGTATTTAGCCATTTTAATCCGGTAGATGGCATTTAAGGAATAACATTTTTTAAAAATTACAAAATGAGTAAATGTTCATTGTAGAACATTTTCAACATACGGAAAAGCACAAAGGAAAACAAATCAATATTACCAGTAGTCTACTCAGGAATAATGACTGCTAACATTTTGGATTTTTATTTGTGACCATCTAGCCTTTTCTCCATATTATGTGTGACTGAGTGAGTGTGCGTATATGTGTATGTGTGTCTGTGTGCCTGTGTGTCTGTGCATACTTCTTCTACAGCTATAAAAGCTGGGCTCACAACTTACATACTACTATTATGTGGGCTGTTATTTCGCTTAGAATTGTCATGATCTTATTTCCACATCATTGGCTTTGTTTCTACAGTGTATTTTTAATAGCTGCATTTTATTTTATCATATGGATATACTAGAATTGATTGAAATGGTTCTCTGTTATTTGACATTAGGTAATTCCCAGATTTTTGTTTAAAATATACCAATATTTTAAATACCTCAGTTCATCAGTTTGAAGTCACAACTATGATGATTTCCTTAAGAGAAAATGCCTCTAATTGGACTGTCTGGGTCCTGAACATTTTAGGGGCTTCTCATATATATTATCTAATAACCCTCCAAAAAGAGAACTCAACTTCAGTTTCAGACTCGGGAGCAGTGGGAACAGTTACTGCTGTTACACTGGGTATTGCCCATTGGTACATTTTTATGTCTGTATTGAAATCATATTCATGTAGCCATACTGCAGGGTTATAAAATATTAACAGCTATACCCTGGGCCCTTCTTAAGGCCAGATTGTATGCTGAGCATTTTACACATAAATGTCTCCCTTAAAATTCCCAACCACCTTTGGAGATAATGTTATTAATATCCCCATCTTTTAAAGATATGAAGAATTGGGGCACCTGGGTGGTTCGGTTGGTTAAGCCTCTGACTCTTGATTTGGGCTCAGTTCGTAGTATCTGGGTTGTGAGATGGAGCTGCATATTGGGCTCTGTGCTGGGCATGGAGTCTGCTTGGGGTTCTCTCTCTCCCTCTTCCCCTCCCCACCTAAAAAGAAGGAAGGAAGACAGGAAGGAAGGAAGGAGGGAAGGAGGGA
The DNA here is from genome assembly GCF_017311325.1 of Ursus maritimus. Taxonomy (NCBI): domain Eukaryota; kingdom Metazoa; phylum Chordata; class Mammalia; order Carnivora; family Ursidae; genus Ursus; species Ursus maritimus. The sequence goes on along the minus strand of NW_024426663.1, from coordinate 56,806,934 downwards.
AGGCTAAGTAACTTGCCTAGACTCCCACAGCTAGTAAGTGGCAAAGTTGAAACTGGGCTTGTCTGACTTCAAAGCTTGAGTTTTTACTGACAAAATCAACCTGCGTCAGTAGTAGGTAAATCCTAGGACTTGAAGTTGTAGAAGCTACATAACCTGTCTTAGGTTGGTTCCTCAGAAGGGACTCTGAGACTTGGGAGATTGGCATGAGGAGGGTTACTGGGGGGCGCTCTCGGGCACAGCCCCTGTGGGTGGGGGGCGGGGGCAGAGAAGCAGAACGGGCAGAGGGAGAAGGTCAACAGCAAAGCAGTTGTGACAAAGGCCTCAGCTGATGCCACAGTGCGTTCTGGAGCCAGGGTGCTGGTGGAGGGGGTGCTTCAGAGTGTTCTGAGTTGGGGCGAGAAGGCCAGAGCCCCGTAATCCTGTCACTGAATGTGGGCCTACCCACGGTGGCTTGACTTAGTGAGGTAGCTCCGTTTGCCCAAAGGCAGTTCCCAGGGAGACTCCGCTGTGAGCTTTCGGACAGGTCAGCTCCCCTGACAGCTGGGGAATGAGCACCCCGGGACTGAGTGGGGTCTGCGCAGCACAGCACACACCTGCTAAAAACTAAAAAACAGCTGTTTAGGGGTCTGACCTGATGAATCTAGCACAGGCCCAAATTCTTGCTGTCTTTAGTCCTTCCGGGAAAAGCGTCCCTTTCCAGAGAGTTTTGCCTGTTTTTTAGGACTAGCTGGGAAAGGTCACTGTCACAGGTCTGTTCAGCTTCACAACACTGGAGGTGGGGCTTGGGGGAGAACGGGGGCTGTGGCCAAAGGGAGCCCAACAGGTCACTGTGCATTAGGCGGTGATGTCACGAAGGGGCTTGTAGAAGACAATTTCTGGTGCCCTGTGCCAGTGCCGCTCTTTTACTTTAGGGATCACCGCATCCCCATTGTCAGTCCATGAGGCTAACCCTCTCCTTGGCCCTAGGAGTGGATACACAGTTGCTTCTGGCCTCCAGTGACTGGTGAAAGATAAACAGGTGACTTCTCCGAGCTAGTGACATTCAGGCCTGGGACTTTGGGTGGAAGTGGGGGAAAGAGATTCCCTTCCCACCAGAGTTACTCCAGGCTGGTCTTGGCCTGTATGTGGAAAGAACCCACTTGTAGAAAACTGGCAGAAAAAAAGACACGCAGAGGTGGAGGGAGACAGAAACAAAGAAACACAGAGCTAGAGGGGGACTGATTTCGGTCGCATGGTGTTAGTACTTGAAATCAGACAAGCCTGAGGGTATGCCATCTTATCACCATTCTTCAGACTTTTCAATTACCTGAGCAAATAATTTCCTTTTTCTCCCTCTTAAGAATGTTTTACTTGGGTTCTGGCCTTTGCTTCTGACAGAGTTCTGATGACAACAAAGATAACTGAAGAGCTCAGAGCACAGAAACCAGGGCTTCTTGGCCACCAGCAGCAGCTGAGAAGGGTCTAAAGATTCCTGAGTGCCGTAGAAGGCTACCCTGAGGGCCGGAGAGGGAATGGGACTAACCCAGGGTCACACAGACGCTGGAAAATCCAGACAGAGGACATACCTCTCCAAATGCACAGAAGGGCTACATGTATATTGACCTTCTCAAAAAAAATTATCCAATAAATAACATGGGTATTGATCACTGGTGAGGTGAGACAGACTCTGCTGTGCTGTGAAGGACACAGAGAGGAATCAGTCATGAACTCTGGCCTCAGGGGACTGCTGTCACAATTTTTTCTTCAACTTTGTATACTTGAGGTAGAATTGATACAATTCAAGTGTGATGGAAGGGCGGGGAGGAAAGCCAAAATTAAGGTGAGGAGAAGAGAATCTGATGAACAAAATTCTAGAGAACTGAGGTTTACACATCGTGGGAGGAACAGTGGATTATGCGGTTTTCTTTTCCTGCACTCACCCCCCACCCCTGCCGCGCTACCCACCCTGCCTTCCCTTCCCCTCTCCCTCTCCTGCCTTTCTCTCTTTAATACCAGAGTAGATATTCATGAAGTGGGTGAGGCCAGGATTAGGAGTGCAACCTGTGACAATGGAATGACAGCGTCATAAAATTATCACTGTGTTCTATTCCAGGAATAAAATAGTATATATTTTTCCCGATGCAAAATTATTTATATTTATTTGCTTTTCCACCACTTCCATTTCAAGTGGAAGAAATAATGTGTCAAGATTTGTTTGCTTGGTATATATCTCCCTGTTTGCCAGACTCTCTCCCTTCTCCTCTCCATTTTCCCTGTTGCGTCTTATTAAACGCCAAAAGTTGATAAGAAATTAAAATAAAATGTACAAGTTGTGTCTAAATAAACTTAAATGTTGTGTTCATTTTTCCTCATTTCCTAAATTGTCCAATTTTATCAGACAATGACCTCAATCTAGTCTAGAATAATAAAGGCAATTATCAGCTCCTCTGCCGCATGAATAAGCCTTGGTTTTACTTTGCCGGGCATCCCATTAAGTATTTGCTGGATTCTTCCATTTTCTTTCTTTATGTCAGAATCAAGGCAAGCCAAGTAGCCGCACTGCTGACTGGAAGATAAGAGCCAAACAAGGAAAACAGACTCAGAGACAATGAATTTTCCCTAAACCAGAACAACTTATTCTGATCAGGGAAGACGAGCATCACTTAACATTTGACAAACCACTCTTCATGGAATGTATTACTATGGCAACTCAGAGCTACAGAGCACAAAACTCCTGGATCAGTCCCATTTTATTGTCATTGGTCACAGCCTGTGCCATATGACCCTTATTGAACGCCTACTATGTGTAAAGCGTGTGGCGAACCTCATCATTAATGAAAAGAATCTGGACAAAACCCAACCAACCTTTCTAGTTCAAAATCTAACTTAGGAAGAAGATGGAGCAGAAATAAAATTCCATTCCCATGTCCAGAGGCTATACAGGAATCCGTTTGGAATGAGGTAACACACATCAGGCTTAGTCCTAATGCTCCAGGCAGGCTCACTTGGGCTCACTCTGAGGGATGAATCCAAAATGCAGCACAGATATAGACACATGTCCAACGGACTACACAGCCAGAGAAAACACTGTGGAGAAAACCAAGTGAAAAGCATCCTTCCAAGTCCTGGCTGTACTATTCACAGATGGAAGTAACCTAATTTGTCTTTTGACTGTGGAATTGGAAAGGATCCTGAAATTGGATTGATGTCCATGAATCTGCAAAAACTGGAAGAGAATAGGATTTACATTTGGCAAATAATAACTGTACCATCAGAGACACATACAAAACTTACTGGTCATCAGAAATCCCCATGAGGAGTTCTAGGACTGTGGGAGCCTTGCCCAATACAGATATTCGAAGCTTACTGAGGATTCACTATCACCCTGTCACTCTCCAAAACTTCATACGAGTTATCTCAGACCATCCGAACTCTTTGATATAATATGTTTGAAATTAATCCCATTTTACAGAAGGGAAAACTGAGACACAGGTTAATTAACTTGACCAGGGCCATAAGCTATGAGATGGTAGAACCAAAGAACCAAAGAAATAAGACTCCAGAGTTTATGTTCCTCTCAGCTCTGCTTTGCTACTTCAATCCCCAGCTTCTTTACCTGGCAAGGAAAACTATGGCAAATTCTGTGTACAGATGGTAGGGTGCACACAGAAGCACCTTCCCTGGGATATCCTTTAATACTGCTCCCTCTGCTTTGCCAGAATGTGAGAGAACAGCCTGGGTGGACCATGGCCTTGTGTCATCTGTGGAAATATGGTAAAAGATACTTGTTCCTTGCTACTCACTAGTCTAAGGATTGAGTAGATCTTTTCTTTTTTTTTTTTTTTTAAAGATTTTATTTATTTATTCAGCAGAGATAGAGACAGCCAGTGAGAGAGGGAATACAAGCAGGGGGAGTGGGAGAGGAAGAAGCAGGCTCATAGCGGAGGAGCCTGATGTGGGGCTCGATCCCATAACGCCGGGATCACGCCCTGAGCCGAAGGCAGACGCTTTAACCGCTGTGCCACCCAGGCGCCCCTGAGTAGATCTTTTCTAAGTAGTTTTAGAAATTAATCTGGAGGCAGTATGTGTAGTGGTAAAGGGCACGGTCCGAGGAGTCATCCTGCTTGGGGTAAGAACCAGCCCTGCCTGTTACTGCTAACCTGCCTGGTCCTCAAATCCTTGATCTGAAAAATAGAGGTGATTATAGTTCCCACTTTGGATGTTGTGAAAAGTAAAATAAAGCACTTGGAAGTGTGCTGGGCATAGAGGAAGCCCTCAGTAATCATTAGCTTTTACGATCATTGCTCAGCTTGCTGTCTTCAGAAAGTAAATGTAGTCCCTAAATCTCTTAGAATTCTAGCAGCCAGGTATGCTCTGGAATTCAGGATCTGGGAGATTTTGGAAAGGTACCAGCATGTCTCTACTGTACAAGCTCCATGATGTAACTTTCTCAGGGGGGCCTGGGACAGCACGCCATAGTCTACGCAGGGATATTTCTGTGCCAAAGTATGTGACTTTTTAGTCTCCGGGGAGAAGTAGAGATGATGTAAGGGCCTCGTGTCAGGTTTGTGGCCACGTATTTTTGCCTGATACTCGAAATAAGTAAATAAATAAACGGGCTCATTTTCAGAACTCCTTGCAATTCGGGATTGTAGAGAAGAGCTGTAGACCTTCATACAGGACCACGGTTTCCCTGGGCATCCAGTCCTGTCCTAGGCTTCAGCCACTGCCCTCCGCCTGCCCCAAGGGATCCCTCTTCGGTACTTCCAAGGCTCACTCATCATATCCAGCTGCAGAAAGGACACTTTCTGTCGTCAATTGACATTGTAGGCCTTCCCCACCAGACCTGCTGCTCCTTCTGTTTTTCCCCTCACGTCAGTGGCCTCCCAGGTTTTAGCCACCTTGGAATCTCACCTCTCCAGGCAACGGACTGCTCAGACATGTTGCTGGTGCTCTCCCCTCTCTGTCTCCCCACTGTCTGCGCTCGTCGGCAGGGACCCCCACGACCGCCCTCCTCATCACTCATCCCAGCCCGGCCATCTCCCACACGCTGCTGGGTCCGTCCCACTCAGTGCCCCTCGGATCATGCACCTCCCGTTTGAAGAATCCCCGTCGCGCGTTCAGGAGACCCCTAGCTTGCCAGCCGGCACCTCTATGTCCTTGGGAGCTCCTCTCAGCTCCCCTTTCCGGCCTTGCCTGTGCTTGCCCTAGCACCCCAAACGACCTGCTGTTTGGTCACACACCTTGCGCTGGCCCTGTGCTTGTGTGTCCCCACTGGATTATCCCCCCCCCCGCCGTCTTTCGAAATCTTACTCACCTTCCCTGGATGAAGCCAGTTGCTGCTGCTTTCTTGAAGACTGCTTTGACTGTTCCAGCAGGAAGCGTTCCTCTGCTCCCCTGATGCCCTTCGTGGGGTGCGTCCCTCATACTCCAGCTCTTCTGTTTATCATGCCTGTGTGTAGGAGGCTGTGTGGCCTCACGGTCAGGAGTCTGGGCCCGCCATTCCAGATCCTGCCTCTCGACTTGGCAAACGTGGCTTCATTATAAGCTCGGTGTCCTCATCTGTAAAGCTGGGAACTAAAACTCCCTCCCTCATCAGGTGGTTTGTAGCACCTCACTGGACTGCTATATATAAAGGAGACCATTTACATCAGTCCTGGGGGGCAGTGAGCACTCTACAGGTGTTTGATATTATTTTCATTGTTTTTATTATTTTGTACATTATACCATGAGCTCCCCAGTAGAAGAAATGTGTGTGGCTCCTTGTTAAATCCTGAAATCCTTTTCATACTTTTACATACCATGGGTACAACGAATGTTTGTCAAGTGGAATTCTTAAACCTTTGTGTTCTGATATTTAAGTTTGCCAACCATCGTTTTTGGAGTGAAGGTCTCTGAAATTCAAAAGAATGAAAAGGTAGAGCCCAAGGAAGAAGATTGGGTTCACATATATAGTATTTTTTTTTAAATACACAAGAGTCACAAGGGAATATATGCATTTCTTTGAATAGTTCAACCTTCATAAAATCTGGAAGAGTCTATATCCATCAGCGTTACTGAGGAATAGCAGTATAAAGAATGAATGAGGGGGCGCCTGGGTGACTTACTGAAGCATCTGCCTTCAGCCTGGGTCATGATCCCAGGGTCCTGGGATCGAGCCCCTCATCGGTCTCTCATTGGGGAGCCTGCCTCTGCCTCTCCCTCTGCCCCTCTCCCCACTCATGCTCTCTCTCTCTCTCTTTCTTTCAAATAAATAAATAAAATCTTTAAAAAAAAAAGAAAGAATGAGAAATAAATCAGTCTGGGGTATGAGAGCAGTACCACCTGGCAGAGGCGGTGGGAGGCTTCATTCATTAAGGTCTGCTCAACCCCAAATACTAGGTCAATAACAGGGGGTTTGCTGTGAGCTCTGTAAAACTTGTAGCGTGCATAATTGTGCCGTGCAATCCAGCCGACCCTTTGACCTTCTGCAGTGTTCTGCTGTCAATCCAGCTGGTGTTCCAGGTATTTGCCTTCATCCCAGAGCTGCTCCCCCATGTTTAAGTGAGCCAAAGCAGCAGAGGAGATAAAAGCCTTCCTTTCACTGGAATTGGATGCGTGACTGACCTCTGCCACAGCCCTGCAGTGTCTGATCAAATCACCCCGGACAGTACCTGTGGGAGGGGCAGCTGGGAAGATGAGGCAGAGGCATAACAGGGACCAGAACAGAAAAATTACCTTTAATCTGAGTTATCAGATTCAAAGGGAAATGCACCCATGACAGATCCAGGGCTTTTAGGCAGACAGCTCAGTGGCAGTGTCAAACCTACAGAATCACAGATGCAGCAGAGAGGGTCCATCTTCCTCCACCACCTCCAGCCCTGGGGGTAGGTGGACACAGCCTGGAACCCCTCAGGATCCCAAGCTGGAACCAGTGGGGACCTAAAAATGCCATCCTGAGTGTGGATGGCTTTTGTTGACTTTTCCCTCCTCTCATCATCTATTCCTGAAAGCACAGCAGTTTCTGCTGGGGGAATTATCACACTCTACAGTGTGCAGTCACGATGTGGTGTTAAACCCAGGGCACGTGTTCTCCCATTTTATGGTTGGATATGCCAAGCCAAGCCCATCAGCCTTCACTTTGTTATTGAAGGCCTCCCCATAGCCTTCCAGGAAATTCTCTTTCAGCTGAAGTATGCCAGAGTAGGTTTCCATGGCTTTTAATAAAGAAACAAGACTTTCAACCTTGGCCTTTCTACAAATACCACTTCCGTTCCTTTTCATCCTCCTTCCCCAGAGTGCTTCTAGGTATAAGGGAGAACTCCCCAGAAGTAGAAAGAAACAAAAAAAAGAAACATTCCCATGAGCAAATGAGCCAGGGAGCCAGCTGCGGAAGCAAGTCTGGGCCTGCTTGAGCTCTCAGAAGCACTCAGGCCGGCCGGACCTTGTGGGAACGTGCAAGCTGAGCTGTGACAGGCTCACTGAAGGCTCGCCAAGCTCAGCATCCAACCTGAGTTGATGCTTTTCGGTTAAAAGCCTTTTCTCACATTTACTGATATGTTTGAAATTTTTGCATCAAGCTATAGTGCACCTGTGTCCTTACCACCCATTTCTTGGCACATGTGGAGATCTGGATCTTGTACTAATTCCTGTGCTACCGGAGTGCCTGTGTGCTTTTTAGTATCTGCCCCCCCCCCCCCATCCCGTCTCCTCAGTTTTGGAGAGTCACCTGTCATTTCTAACTACTAAATGCATGTCTGCACCCTGGATATGTCCTCTAATTCTCTGTTGGCTTAGAAACCAGAAAATCAAGCTGGTTAAAACCAAATGTAAAGCAAGAGGGAAGAGGGCTTTGGCTGTGAATCTAGTCCCACGTCCCAGAGAGGAGGAGTGCCAGCCTCAAAAAGCCGACACTGATACGTCATTTATTTACCTACTGCGCATTCGTGCTTTCTGTAGCCTTTCATCTTAGATGCCAAGGGATCGGAGGGCAGGGCTCTTAGAAAATACACTGATTGTTGTACCATATGGTGTTTTGCAGTGTAATGTCATTGGTGCTGCTTTTGAAGTTTTGCATTTTTATTGTATGAAGCATTCTTACTTGGAGTCTCTTTCCTCATACAGCTCTGTGGGAGAGCCGGGGGCCATCTCCTGAATGTATGAGTGAGGGACTGGGACTAGAAGTTCAATGGCTGTTTAAAGCCATAAATCTGGTCCAGTCAGAGATGAAGCTAAAACCCCACAGTATGACTCCTTCCACCTATTGTATTGCTGGCTTTTAAATGTATATAATAGTTTATTGATTTTTTTCTGAATGTAAAATGAATGCACTTATAACCAAAAGGCTAAATAAGAAAATAAAAATGATTTAAGATCCCTCCACCCAGAAATGACCACTTACCCTTCTGCCATCACTTGGCTCTATTTTCTTTGTCTTTACTATTACTGGAATTATATGTGTATAAAGATTTTGTCCTTGGTTTTTGTCGTTTGGTTTGTTTTGCTTAAACTTAGATGAAAAGAGCATTTTTCCATTCTATTGTAAAATCTTTGAAAATATAACAATAAGGTGCTGCAGTGATATTATGTCATATGCATATTCCATAAATTATTTAATCGAAGCCCTATTATTTGACATATGAATAATTGCTTATTTTACTATAATAAATAGCAATGGGGTTAAAAAAGTTTATGTATAAATCTTCTCTTGCATTTTTGAGTTTTTCCTTAGGACATATTCCTATGGGGCTGCAGGGTCAAAGCCATCATGATTGTTAAGGCACTTGACATTTCTTAAATCTTAAATCTCTCCACTGAATTCGAGTGAAATCAGACTGTAAGAGAACATCTCAGTACAAAGCAACAGGGTTCTTTCTACTAGAAATTCTCTTTTAGGAGAGACTGGAACATATTCAATGGATAGTGACTTTGTCTCGCCAATTAGACCCTAAGTAGAGCTTGGTAGTAATTCTCTTAATGGGCTCTGCTGTTTTCTGCTCTGTGTCCCTGTTCTAAGATTACACTATCAATTCTGCAAAATTCACCATAACAAGAGTACAAAGGGGGAGCGAGAGGAAACGCCGAAGGGTGGAAAGCTGGTGTCCTTATCCAGTACCTCCCTTCCTTCTGCCCAGTGTGCTCAGAACAGCCTTTGTTTCCATACTCTTTAAGTTGCCCTTCAAATACCGGTTCAGTCTCGGCTTCTTCTGGGAAGGATACTCTGTTCTCCTTCCCACCTACCCTTACTGTTATCACGGCTTCAGAGTACCTCCTGCTTAGTGGTGGTATTTATCACATTTGCAACTTTATTTTTATTTGAATTGGTTAGTGCCTGCCTCACCTACTAGACTGTGAAGCTCAGTCACCTCTGATTTTTGCACATTGTTGTGTCTTCAGTGCTTGACATATGAGATTCGATACATACCTGTTGAGTTAATAAATGAATGAGGGAAGGGATGAATGAAGACGGTGCTGTGTGAGTACCAAAGTGGATGAAGTCAGGGGCCAGGGGAAGGTGACAGGGACGCAAGTGAGTGTCACTGGCTCTGAAAGAGCAATCTGAAGGGTCCCTACAGGGATGGAGATGCTCCCTAGCCGGACTGCATCCATGTTGATATCCTGGTTTGGCAAGATGTGGGTAAAGTGGGCACAGAATACCTCTGTACTATTTTTTAGAACTTGTGTGAAATCTACAATGACCTCAAAATGAAGTTTACTTTAAATAATACAAGTAGTGTTCAATCTGGCCACATTGGCTTAAAACCCTGTTTGGTTCATGGAGTGAAAGGATGAGGCAAAATCCAAACTCCTCCTTAAGGCTGCTGGCGGAATTCTCCACTCCATGGTGAATTTAAGAATGGTGAGAGAGCTGTGCTCCTCCTGGCAATGCTGGGCTGGAGAAAACCCACATGTGCAGTTTCTGAGACACATAGAGGGTATCAAATTTGAACGGAACATTTAAGAGCCGTATCTTGTGGGGAGTAAAGGGTGGTTCTTTAGAAGACGCGATATCCTCTGTCATTGTCATGGTCTGCCTTTGCTGGCATTGTTAAGATGGGTGCATACCATTCAGACCTATTTATGAATACCCTGGAGGAAAATATCTTCACATGCTTTTTTCCCCCCCAGCAGAAACTGCCAAATTTATGATAGAAGTGACTGTTACTAGGCTCTGGTCAGAATGTTGCCTGGGACCTACAAAAGCCATGGTATTTCCTGATGGTTTACAGAGCTAAGAGACAAGAACTTTCAAGATGTTAGTGGTAGTTAGGCGCTGTTCCCTAGAGAGGGAAATAATTATTGCAAAAAAATCCATTATTTGGTAAGAAAGCTATTTGGAGACGAGGCTTTGTCAATATTAGGGTCATAGCTAGAGATTGTCTTTTGATCTTTCTTTAAAAACATTATATATATCTTTTCTATTTATTTTTATATTATATTTATTTTTAATCTTTCTTTAACAACATAATAGGCTTTTCTTTCTCCATAGGTTTTGTTGTATTAGCTGTGGGAGAATTCTCTTAAAATTTGGTCAGTGTCTGGTTAGTATAAATTGTGCATGTATTTTTCCTGAAGGACAAAGAAAATGTTGTTTTCAGTTCTTATAAACTACATTTTCAAGGGAAAAATTGGTTTGTGTGTTTCTTATACAGTTCTTTGAGTACTTCTTTTGATTTTTCTCCCAACTCATACCCTGCCTCTTCCTTTCTTTTATTTTCTTTGATTACTGTCCTTTCATAGAATTTGCGGGATAAAATAACTCTGCAATTATATGTTGTAACTGCTCAGTAATTGCAAGCACAGTGCTTGAGTGCTTCACACAATGGGATGGAACAAAAACAGGACCCCTTCGGATCATCTCTGCTGGAGATATTTATTATCAGGCAGATGTGAATACAGTCATCTGGAAACTTGATAAATTAATTCAAAGGATGTTGGGTGAGAGTGGCCTGTGCCTCATGGTCCACAAATCCGCTAGCAAATGAGAATAGTAAAATAGAAAACACCCAGAAGCAGCATTTGATTGATGCTGAAATGAGAGAAGGTTTTGGGGAAGGAGGCTAAAGTGCACAGGGTAAGGCCAAGTCTTGTTTGGCAATCTGATTACTAAAAACTAAGAGGGAGTAAACAGCCTACTGAATTAAGGGCTGGTGGGAACCAATCAGCTGCGCTCTGAGCACATTTGCTAATAAGGCAGTCATAAAATGACTGAGATGTGCAGAGAGATGCACATGGATCTTTCTAGCAGGAGAAACAACAAGGAAATAGAGATGAGAGTTGGCCAGTATCTTCCTGCAAACTTGTAGAAACTCTCTTCTTTGCAACGAATGGGTAATGCATTAGTCTTGATAAAGCTGAAGTCTAGGTAAATGTTATTTTCCTTATATAATGAGATGCCTTAAAAGATGTGGCTGAAAAACAAAATGTCACCAAGAAAAGAACTTGAAAAACTTGAGGTGGGGAAGACTTCAGAGATAAGTTATCTATACTTTTTGAAAATCTCATAAATTAAGTAGTAATTATGATGAGGCCACAATATTGCATATTTAGAATGATTGTAGATCAATTAAATTATTCAGTCTGAGGAACAGAAAGAAAAAGGAATGAAGAAAAATAAGCAAAGCCTAAGGAGACCTGTGGCAGAATCTATAAAAGAAAACACCATACAACCCTATGCCGTCTCCTAGAGACACACTTTCGATTCATAAGTACAAACAGGTCAAAAGTAAAAGGATGGAAAAAAGATATACCATGAAAATTATAATCACGATAGAACCAGAATGTCTATGCTAATATCAGAAAAAATATACCATCCTACAAAAATTCTTAGTAGAGACAAAGGAGGATACTTTACAATGACAAAAGAATCAATGCATCAAGAAGATGTAATCCTTATGAGCATATATGTATGTATTAGCAGAGCCCCATGAAGCAAAAGTGGACAGAATTGAAAGGAGAAATAGACAATCATATTTGAAGACTTCAATAGTTAATTTTCAATAACGGATAGAATAACTAGACAGAAGGCCAACAAGGGAATGGACGACTTGAACAACGCTATAAACCAAGTCCAACCTTACAGGTATCTATCTGTAGGACACTCAACCCAATGATAGCAGAGATCACCACTGGATCGAGTGCCCGTGGTGCCTTCTCCAGACTGACCACATGTTAGGCCATAAACAAGCCTTGGCAGATTTAAAACAATTGAAATCCTACAGCTTTTGTGCCAGTACCATGAACGAACTAAACTAGAAATCAGTAAAATAAGGAAATGTGGATAAATCACAAATATGTGTAAATTAAACAACATACTCCTAAATAACCACCGGGCCAAAGTAGAAACGAAATTAGAAAATACTCTGAGATGAATGCAAAGGAAAACATAGCGCATCAAAACTTAAAGGATGCAGCTAAAGCAGTGTTTAGGGGGGAATTTGTAGCTGTCAATGACTGTATGAAATTAGAAAAAAAAAAGAATAAATTTGTCAAATCAGTAGCCTCACCTTTCATCTTAAGAAACTAGAAAATGAAGAGCAAATGACCCAAAGAAACAAGTATGACAGTAATGAAGATTGGGACAGAAACAGATTAAATGGAAAATAGAAAAACACTAGCGGAAGTCACTAGGTAAATAAGTGCAGTGTCTTTATGTGCCGGTCACTATACTAGGTATAACTTACAGCATGTCTCTCTCATCTCCTTGACCATGGGTTCCTTGTGGGAAGGAGTTTGAGTGAATCGCCTTCGTGGCCTCTACAGTGCTTTGTAGGTAGTACCCAATGAAATTTGTTGAACGTGGCCCATGGCACTGAATGGTTAGTACTCTCTGCACACCGTACTTCTGTCAACAACATTCAGAGGTGCCTATGCTCAGTTATGGTCCTTTGGGTAATAATGGCAGTAGGTAGAAATTATTAAATACTTTCTAAGTGCCAGGCTCTGCCAGATCACTGATGTTCAAAGTAATTCTAAAAAAGGTATGAGTTGGGGCGCCTGGGTAGCGCAGTCGTTAAGGCGTCTGCCTTCGGCTCAGGGCGTGATCCTGGTGATCCGGGATCGAGTCCCACATCAGGCTCTTCCGCTGTGAGCCTGCTTCTTCCTCTCCCACTCCCCCTGCTGTGTTCCCTCTCTCGCTGGCTGTCTCTCTGTCACATAAATAAATAAAATCTTTTAAAAAAAAAAAAAGGTATGAGTTATTAGCCGTTTTTGTAGATGAGGAAACTGAAGATTGGGTTGTAGGGCACACATGGTAATGTGCATTAGAGATGAGTTTCGACCGGAAGCCTGCAGTACTCCCCCCACACTATGGTGAAGCACTAAAGTAAGGCCTCACTTGCCCTTGCAGAGAAGATTGTGTGAAAACAATGCACTAGGGAATCCATGTCCCAGTGTGCTCAACTAAATGACCTCTGAAAACAGCTGTCCAAGTAGGCACAGCTGTCCAAGAGGGATGCCTGGGAAAGTCCTTCTACAGCAGCTGCTGCCTTTCATGGACAGCAAGCTTTCAGATCTCAATGCGAAGAGCTATGTCAGGCCTTCCAAAATTGATTTTTTTCCCCCCTAGGATGGCTCTTGTACCCTTTAGAAACCCAGGCTTATTTTTTGATTGAACTAGACCCTAGTAATTTCCAGACTAAATGGATTTCAGGAGATCTGAAAGGCTGAACTATTTGAAAAATATGCAGCCTACATGTGGCCACAGAGGGAATCTTCCTCTTAAGCCAGCTGCACTCCAAATATTGAAATGTCATTTTCACAGCTAATACAGTTTTTCCAGATGGATTATTTTTCAGAATTGGTTGACATTAGCAGAAATATAAGTTCTTGTTATTAGAAAAACATATTTCTTTGGATTTGAAATGAAGTTTCAGTTTCAAGTTTTAGAAAGAATATTCTGTGAGTGGAGATGTGAATTAAGATGTCTCTGATGTCACTTTTCCCTGATGCAATTTTCCTTGGGGATGTTGTCAGCAATGCACTACGATTCTGTTGAGTAAGGAAAGGAGCTACCTTATAATGGCTTAGCAATCTCCCCAGGGTTCCTTCCATAAGGGACAGTCAGTACGTTCATTTTAGCCATAGTATATGATGGTCATCTGAAGTAAGCACCCTTTCCACCTGGAAGGCAAATTTGCAAGCTAAATTCTGAATTTTGTCTTGGCGAGCCATCATTTTGTGGTGCTGTACAATCTAATTGTCAGCTGTCTGTGTTGCAAAGTTCCGTTTTTAATTTCTTAATAGAGGCATAATATGCCTATGGTTGGGTGTATAAATCTTCAGTGGGCAACTCAGTAAATACCTACATATGAATGCATCTGGGCAGCCACCGTCCACATCAAGATGTAGATGATTTCCAGCACCCCCGATGGCTTTCTTGTGCCCATTTTTAGCCCATAACCTCCTCAGAGGTCATCACATGCTAACTTCTGTCACTGGACACTTATTCTGCATGTACTTGGGCTTTATAACCACAGAATCATGCAGTATATACTCTTTGTTTCTGGTTTATTTTGCTCAACACTATTTCTGTGAGATTCATCCTTGTTGCATGTAGTAGTTCATTCTTTTCTGTTCTGTGTACTATTCTATCCCACCACATTTCCTTTTAAGAATCATAACTAAGGGACGCCTGGATGGCTCGGTTGGTCAAGTGTCTGACTCTTGATTTGGGCTCAGGTCATGGTTTCAGGGCGTGGAGCTGGGTGTGGAGCCTGCTTAAGATTCGCTCTCTTCCTCTCTGCCCCTTTCTCACTCTCTCCCTTTCTTTAAAAAAAAAGAAAAAAAAGAACCATAATCAAGATGACTACCATAAGTTCACTTAATGTGGTATGCAAAGAACTTATCTATCACTGCCAGAGGAAGATAGATTAAATAAAAAATATCCTATGATCTAATCTCCTCCTGCATAGAGAAAGAGTGAGAGAAATGCCGTCATCTATCCAGAAAATGTTCATCTCACGTAGACAGACAGTCAGCCCTTTATTGGTTCCAGGCAATTTTACTCACAAACGACTTCCTCTCTGGTGGTTTGCAACCTTCAGGGGTTCCTAATAAGAGGTGGTATTGTTGAAGAGCATGGAAGAAAATGCTACCTGCTTGATTCAAAATCATTAAGTCCTGTTTAGTCATTTAAACATCACTGACTGTTCAGGAGGAGGCGGGGACTAGGAGCAGTGTACGTGGGACAAGCCTTGATGGTACTGAAGCCTGAGTCACAGTGACTCTCAGTACAGAAAGCTACATGGAGTGCGTAAGGACCATGAAGCAAGAGGCTCTACAAGGCACTGCTCACCACAGACATGAAAAGAGCAGAACAAAGTGAGATGGGCCAGGAGCTTTAATGGAATAAAACCTGAGACTAAGGGCGATTTTAAGTAGAAATACAATAGTCCTGTGCAGCTAACACATATCACACTTACAGGAGGTTGGGGATGAATAGAGAAACAAGAGCATAGATCATCTCTGAATATTCGAGGCTGTTTTATGATCTTGTAGGGGGTGCTGACACATTCTGGGGTCAGTTCAGCTGAAGGGGACAAAAGTCTGGACCTTAGTGCATCGTCATGGCTTGAGCCAACCATCCAAATAGTCATGATAACTAGAAGCAGAGGGGCATTTGATATAATAGTAAAAAAGGGGAATGTTAAAGGATTCATATATCATGAAAGGAAGAGCTTAAGGAGACAGTGTGATTTTTAAACCAGTTCAACTCCTCCATTCTAATTTTTTCAAGAAGATAAATGTTTAGTGTGTCTGCAGTTCATTCATTCATTCAACTGTCTTTTGTTGAGCTCCTACCACGTGCCAGGACGTGGGACGGGACTGCCGGGTAGTACTGCCCATTGTCACTAGCAGCACCTGAATCAGCATCTGGCTCTTTTCCAAGGACATTTTCTCCCACAGCTGTTTTGCTGCCTATACTTTCAAGCCTGTGACTCTATTTACAGTTTTCTTTTTGCCTTTAACATTTGCACTTCTTGACTCAGTGCTTCAGTAACTCTCGGTGCCCTTTACATATCCCGCAGCTAATAACTATGTTGCTTGCTTAAGGAAAAAATATGAATCTGGAGTTGGGAACTCTTTGAGAACTATGAACCAAAAGCTCCTATATCCTAGGCGTTTTCTGAACATGGTTTATAAAGGAACAGCAGAGGGGTTGGCAGGGAGGGAAGAGAAAAGGAGACATCTGCCAAAACTTCAGGGTGTCTGTTATGAAGCCCCTTCACTATCAGGGGACCCCCTATTGCAAGGCGGGAATTTGATTTTCTTCGTCCTTTAGCTCCAGATGGTCTAAGAAACTTTTACCTATTCTGTGGGTTGTCTGGTGCCCATTAAGAGGCCTAATCCTGGGGCTGAATTAGGTTCATGCTGCTTGAGAAAGAAGGTCTGAGGAGGAGAGGAGTGGAGAAAATGGACCAAGTGAACAAATCTGGAAAGAAAGTATTTGACCCTAGTCGGGGCTACAGTGTTACAGCATGGCTCCTCTTTGTCAAGCAGGTACAGTGTATCAGACCCTGTGCTACTCCCAAGCACGCGTTGAGTTAAGCTTCCTGACCATCCCACAGGGCGGCTACTGTTAAGTGTATTGTGTTAAAGAAGAGGAGACTGCAGATTGGATACTTTCTCTAGATCACAGAGCTGGTAAGCAGTAGGTCTGGGATTTGAACCCAAGGGACCCCAGAAGCCTTGATTTTAACTGGGTGGCATGCTGTCCGCCATCTCTGTCTCTGAGAGTTGAGACAAAAGAAGAGGTAAAAGATAGAATGATTTTCACAGGGAGGTGAAGATGGTCAGATGCTGTGTGTCCAGAGATGGAGAAATGAAGGGACAGTTCTTCAGCTTGTATAAAAACGAGGTTCTCTGCAAACCTCAGAATGCTCCAGTGCACTGAGTAGCTCTGTCCTTGCGACATGTTGCTGCCAGGCAAACCTGGGGATGTCCTTCTAAGGAACACTGATTTTCTCGTGTTTATTCGCCAACGTTCTGAAGCTGAACAAGGACCTCCGCCACCGGAAAAGCTTGTGTACCTTCCAAGAGCTCTCTTCCTTGAGCTGTCTCGTCTGCGTCTCACCATCCCGCTGTGACGTATGGAGCAGACCTAATTCCTCCCTTTTCACAGACGAGGAGCTGGAGCCACAGCACACTACACCGAAGCTGCACGGCTGGCTCCCTGGTCCTTGCCTGGCCCTCAGGCTGCTTCAGTGGTTTGTGCACCAGTCTGTACAACCCTAGACCAAAGACCACGGCCGTTTCTTGTCTGAATTTACAGCAGATTCCAAAGGGGTCACAAGATTTCTTTGTTCTTTCCTTTTCTTGGTTTCTTTCTCCCCCTCCCTGACCCTTTCCTCCCCCTCCTCCTCCTTTCTTTTAAGGAAAAAGAAATTATATTCAGTCATTAGAGTCCTTCCTAGAGCCAGCTCCATAGCTGTTTCTGGGAAATGAGTGAGCAGCAGCTCGCCCAGCCCCGCTGAAGCCTCTGGCTGGGCAGAGCAGTGAAGAGCCCCCTTAGTGATTCTAGAATCATTAAGAAGAACTGCACAACCTTCACAACACATTGTTCTACCCATGTACGTTGGGCTCCGGCCATGCCTGCTCCCCAGAAGCACCAGGTCGTTATTATGCAGGCACTAGGCTGCGTGCAAGGGATTTATAGTGAAAGTCTGTTCTTGTCTTCAAGGAGATCATAGCTTAGGTGAGTGAGGTGTGTGTGAGGCAGAAACATTGTTAATAAGCTACCCCTCTACGTCACCGTTAAGCATGAAACCAACTGCAAGAATAATGTGCTGCAGGATTGATGAGGAAGAAAGAATCAGTTGTGTGTTGGGTAAGGAGAAAGAGCGAGGGGGCTGTTTGAGGTGGGCTTTGGGACATGAGGAGAGTTTTATATCAGGCATCATAAGCAACAATGAGGAAACATAGGGATAGTTTGAAAGCAATAACTCCAAAGAGGGTTCTGTGATTTTAATTACGTCCTTAAAGCCTTGTTCATTTACTTGTTTATTCAGCGAACATTGGCCGGGTTGCTGGCTGGTTGGCTCTGAGGATGCAGCAGCGAGCAACCCCGGCCATCTATGGGAGGCAAAAGTCTCGTGGAGGGAGACAAATGCCAATTGGCTACTGACACAGTGATTTATCTGATAACAATCATGGTAAGTGGAAGTAAAAGGGGCCTAGAAAGGGGTCTGAACTTGTCTCTGGAGAGCGAGAGGCAGTTAGGATGGGCTCTTTTCAGGAAGTGATATTTAAGTTGGGATGCAGCAGATGGTTAGGGTTTCGTTAAGTGAGTGGGAAAAGCATCCCTGATACAAGGAGTTGTTATGGACTGAACTGTGTACCCCTCAAATTCAGATGTTGAAGCTCTAAGGCCCCAGGACCTCAGAATGTGCCTGGGTTTGGACATAGGACCTCTATAGGAGTGATTAGGTTAAAATGAGGTGGTTAGAGTGAGCACTGATTTCATCTGACTGGTGGTGTTACAAGAGAGGAAATTAGGATGCACAGAAAGATAGCAGGCGTGCAGGTGCTCGGAGGAAAGGCCACGTAGGAGCACAGCCAGAAGACTGCCACTTGTGAGCCAAGGAGAGGCCTAAAAGGAAATCGCCTCTGCTGACACCTTGATCTTGGACTTCTAGCCTCCAGAACTGTGAGACCATATGCATTCCTGTTGCTTAAGCCATCCAGTTTGTGGTACTCAGTTGTGGCAGACCTAGAAACTAATACAGGGGTGGAGTGTGCTGAGACCCTCCGATGTGCAGGAGCTCCGTTTTCGGACAGGAAAGGTGGTGGGTGTGGCTGGTGACACTCTCGCTATTTGACCTGGTTAAGTCTGTCCCCTGTCCCCGGAAGTCGGTGTTCTCTCCTGGAAGACGATAGTCCTATACTCCTGGACATCTCTGAGGTTCCTCCTGGGTCTGTGATGCTGTATATCCAGTGCACTGAACCTTTATAAACCCAGGACCCTGGGGAGTCAATGTGCAAGGTGATCATTTGGGAGCAATTCCATAAAACTCAGAACTCTTTGAAAAACATTCTTTTATTCCACCCCTCCAGCTTAATAATTGACAAATAAAAGTATATACATTTAAAGTGTACAATGTGATGATTAGATACAGATCTACTTTGTGAAATGATTGCTATAATCAGGTTAATTATTATATCCATCATCTCACATAGTTACCTTTTTTTGTTTTTTGGTGAAGACAGTTAAGATCTGCTCTCTTAGCAAATTACAGTATTATTAACTGTAGTCACCATGCTGTACATTAGATTCCCAGAACTTACTCATCTTGTAACTAAAGGCTTATATACCCTTTGACCACCATCTCCCTGTTTTCCCCCAAAGTTCAGCCCCTGGTAATCATCATTCTCTTCTCTACTCTGTGAACTTGGCATTTTTTTTTCTTTTTATTTTACATATGTAAATGAGATCATGCAATATTTGTTCTTGTCTGTCTGGCTTGTTTCACTTAGCATAATGTCCTCTAGGTTCACGCATCTTGTTGCACACTGCAGGATCTCCTCCTTTATCATGACTAAATAATATTCATCATATACATATACATATATATACACACACATATATACATACATATATATGTATACGTATGCGATGGAATTTTTTCAGCCAAAGAATAATGTATGTCACATCTTCTTTATCCATTCATCCATTTACAGACACCTAAAGTTGTTTCCAGATCTTGGATATTGTGAATGATGTTGCAGTGAACATTGGAGTTCAGATGTCTTTGAGATACTGTTTTCATTTTCTTCAGAAATATACCCAGAACTAGGATTGCTGGATCAGATGGTAGTTCTATTTTTTTTTTTTTTTTGAGGAAGCTCCATATTGTTTTCCATAACGGCTGAACCAGTGTACATTCACATCAGCTCTGCAAAACGTTCCCCTTTGCTCTACATCCTTGCAAGCATTTAACTCTTGTCTTTCTCATAAAAGCCATCCTAGCAAGTATGAGGTGATAACTCATGGTGGTTTTGATTTGCATTTCCCCGATAATGAGTGACATTGGGCACCTTCTCATGTACTTGTTGGTCATTTGTATGTCTTCTTTGGAAAAACGTCTATTCAGTTGTTTGCCCATTTTTAAGTTGGACTATTTGTTTTGTTCTGTTTTTGTTGCTATTGAGTTATATAGGTTTGTTATATATTTTGCATATTAACCCATCATTAGATATATGGTTTACAGATATATTCTCCTAATACATAGTTTAACAATATTTGTTCTAACATTTTGTTGATTATTTCCTTGCCGTTCATAAGTTTTTAAGTTGGATGTAATTCCACTTGTTTTTCCTTTTGCTGCCTGTGCTTTTTGGTGTCATATCCAAAAAGTCATTGCCAAGATTAAAGTCCAAGGAGCTTTTTCCTGTGTTTTCTTCTAAGAGTTTTTAATTTCAGGTCTTATATTTAAATCTTTAATCCATTTAAAATTAATTTTTGTGAGAGGTGTAAGATAAGGGTTCAATTTCATTCTTTTGCATGTGGATATCCAGTTTTCTTGGCACCATTTGTCCAAGATTAGTTCACTGTATTATGTGTGGGGTTTTTTTGAGATCTCTGTTCAGTTGACCTATGTGTCTGTTTTTATGCCAGTGATGTAGTTTTGATTACTATAGCTTTATTATATAATTTAAAATTAGAAAATGTGATACCTCCAACTTTGTTCTTTCTCAAGAGTGCTTTGACCATTTGGAATCTTTCGTGGCTCTGTAGAGTGTTTTGTTCTGGGTTTTTTTTTTTTGTTTTTGTTTTTTGTTCTTTATAAACCAACATCTCTTTTTTTCTTTCTTTATTAAGTTTTTAATTTTAATTCCAGTATTGTTAACATACAGTGTTATATTAGCTTCAGGTGTACGATATAGTGATTCAGTAATTCTATATGTTGCTCAGGGCTCATCAAGATAAATGTACTCTTAATCTCCATCACCTATTTCACCCATCCCCCCACCTACCTTCCCTCTGGTAACCATTACTTAGTTCTCTAAAGTTAGGAGTCTATTTCTTGGTTTGTCTCTCTCTCTCTCTTTTTCCTTTGCTCATTTGTTTTGTTTCTTAAATTCCACATATGAGTGAAATCATATGGCATTTGTCTTTCTCTTACCGACTTATTTTGCTTAGTGTTATTCTCTCCAGCTCCATCCATGTCATTGCAAATGGCAAGATTTCATTCTTTTTATGGCTGAGTAATATTCCATTGTATGCATACACCACATCTTCTTTATCCACTCAGCTACCAATGGACACTTGAGCTGTTTCCATAATGTAGCTGCTGTAAATAATGTTGCTATAAATATCAGGGTGCATGTATCCCTTTGAATTAGCATTCTTGTATTTTTTTGGTAAATGCCCAGTAGTACAATGATGAGGTCATAGGATAGTTCTGTGTTTAACTTTTTGAGGAACCGCCATACTCTCTTCCACAGTGGCTGCATAAGTTTACATTCCCACCCACAGTGCTCAAGGGTTCCTTTTTCTCTACATCCTTACCAACATTTGTTGTTTCTTGTGTTTTTGATTTTAGCCCTAATGACAAGCGTGAAGTGATATCTCATTGTGGTTTTGATTTGCATTTCCCTGATAATGAGTGATGCTGAGCATCTTTTCATGTGTCTGTTGGCCATCGCTATGTCTTCTTGGAGAAATATCTGTTCATGTCTCCTGTCCATTTTTAATTGGTTTATTCGTTTTTTGGGTGTTGAGTTATATCAGTTCTTTATATATTTTGGATATAAAGCCTTTATTTTGGATACCAACCCTTTATTGAATATGTCATTTGCAAATGTCTTCTCCCATTCCATAGGTTGCCTTTTAGTTTTGATTGTTTCCTTCGCTATACAGAAGCTTTTAATTTGATGTAGTCTCAATGGTTTATTTTTGTTTTTATTTCCCCTGCCTCAGGAGACATATCTAGAAAAAATGTTGCTATGGCCAATGTCAGAGAAATTGCTGCTCTTTTCTAGGATTTTTATGGTTTCAGGTCTCCCATTTAGGTCGTTCATCCATTTTGATTTTACTTTTGTGTATAGTGTAAGAAAGTGATCGGTTTCATTCTTTTGCATGTAGGTGACCAGTTTTCCCAACACCATTTGTTGAAGGTACTGTCTTTTTCTTATTGCATATTCTTCTTCTTTGTCTAATGTTAATTGACCATGTAATTGTGTGTTTATTTCTGGGTTTTCTGTTCTGTCCATTGATCTATGTATCTATTTTTGTGCAAGTACCATACTATTTTGATTATTACAGCTTTGTAATATAACTTGAATTCTGGAATTCTGCTGCTTCTGGTTTTATTGTTTTCTTCAAGATTGCTTTGACTATTTATAGTCGTTTGTGGTTTCATACAAATTTTAGGATTGTTTGTTCTAATTCTGTGAAACATGCTGTTGGTATTTTGATAGGGATTGCATTAAATGTGTAGATTGCTTTGGGTAGTATAGCCATTTTAACAATATTTGTTCTTCCAATCCATGAGCATGGAATGTCTTTCCATTTGTTTGTGTCACCTTCAGGTTCTTTCATCAGTGTTTTATAGTCTTCAGAGTACAGGTCTTTCATCTCTTTGGCTAAGTTTATTCCTAGGTATTTTATGATTTTTGGTGCAATTACAAATCAAACTGTTTCCTTAATTTCTCTTTCTGCTGCTTTATTATTAATGTATAGAAATGCAATGATTTCTGCACATTGATTTTGTATCCTGTGACTTCACTGGATTCATTTATCAGTTCTAGTAGTTTTTTGGTGGAATCTCTGCGGTTTTCTGTATATAGTCATATATATATCATGTCATCTGTATATAGTGAAAGTTTTATTTCTTCCTTGTCAGTTTGGGTACCTTTTATTTCTTTTTCTTGCTTAATTGCTCCGTTTTGGACTTCCAATATTATGGTGACTAGAAGTGGCAAGAGTGGTCATCTTTGTCTTGGTCCTGATTTTAGGGGAAAATATTTTAGCTTCTTACCAGTGAGTGTAACATTGCTATGGGCTTGTTATATATTGCCTTCATTATGTTGATGTACATTTCTTCTACTCATTTTCAGAGAGTTTTTATCATGGCAGGATGTTGAATTTTGCCAGATGCTTTTTCTGAATCTTATTGAGATGATCATGGTTTTCTCCTTCATTCTGTTAATGTGCTATTTCACGTTAACTCACTTGCATGTTTGGAACCGTCCTCTCATCCCCAGGATAAATCCAGGTGACCTTGATCGAGGTGTATGATCCATTTAATGTGCTGTTGAATACTACTGGTTGTACTTCGTATCTGATACTGACTTCTGGACCCTGGCTTAGCGATAGCATGGATGGCTTCTGGTATCCTGGATGTCAGTAGTCCTATAGGGTTGTTGATATTTCTCCTCCAAAACTAGTAATAGGTCACATGAACTGAGCTTAAAGCATGTGCCGGGCACAGTGCAAAGTATGTTACATCCATGTTACCTTTTATGCTGAGGATATCAAGGCCCCATGCATGTGGAGGAACAGGACCCTGCATCTAGCAGCCTGTCTCTACATGCCATACTTCTGACCTCTAGAATGTACTTCCTCTGTGTAATTATCGTGTCTAGGCTGCAGGGACACTGTAAGAACTAAATGAGGTACTGCGTGCTCTGGCCAGTGCTCATAGGACCCATGTATTGTAGTATTAAGTAAAAGGCAGAAAACGTACTATTGGTTCTGATTTGCAAGGCTCTTCAGTCATGTTTGGTGCTCATGTTCCAGCACAGAATAGTCAAACAGCGACAGATCTGGATGCACTGATGCCCCCAGGTCTGAGGAGGATGGAGGAATGTGTGGCACTAGGTTCTGAGGGGCTGAGCGGGGACGTCTTGAGGAGCTCACAGGGAGCTGGCTACTTCGGATGACCAGCAGCAGGGTCTCCTGACTCCAGACACCCTTAGGAGGGCATTTCCCCATCCTGCCCGGCCCCTGTAAGCACAGGCCTGACCTCTCGCTGCAGCCTGGTTTCCTAACTTGTGCTTGGCTTCAGCAGCCTGCTCCCTTGCCCTCCCAGATTTTCAGTCACCTTTCCAGCCTATGTAAAGAGCCCTGCTAGGGATAGAGAGACCGGTGGAGTGAAGCTATTCTCCTGTGATACCAAGTGAAGTGGCGAGGTATCTCCTGTATGCCTTTTTCAGGCTCTTGGCTCTCTGTATCCTGTGACTGTATTATTTATTCCTGTAAAATGAAATTCGGAACTAATGCATAAATAAATACATAAATCATGTTCCCTAGGTGATTGTGCTGCATAGGCAGGGTTGAGAATCACCACATTAACTCATCACAAGGGAGGAAAATAAACTCAAATTGCTTGGCCCATTTATCAGCCTTCTAGTGTAGTCATCTGCCCTGTATCCCCAGTGCTTGCTATAGAACCTGGGGGAAGGTGTGCAGTAAGTGTTGAGTTTCAGTCAGGCCTTCCTTTCCCTCTACAACAGACTGAGACGAGCATGGTCTGTTGAGTTCTGTGTATACCTTACATACCCCCTGCAGACTAGGGGCCACAGCATCACATCCCGTGTGGAAACCTCCAATTTCCAAATGTCTGGCGGTGGAGTATATTTCATTGTGGCTAGCCCCAAGGAACAATGGGGCTCCTTCTCTGATCCCGTTCTTTAAAAATTGTCAATTTGGGTCTTTTGAGATAAATTTGGAAAGGGCCTTGGGCCCCAAGTCAGAACTCTGGGTCTACAGGGCAGAGTGGGAGCTCAGGGAAGTCTTCACACAGCAGGGTGCATTGTGACCCTGCCCTTGAGAATGATTAAGAGTTCAGTGTACAGTGTACTCCCATGGGCAAGGTAGGCCTGGGGGCTAAGACCCTCCAGGTAGGGGTACGGGAGTGGGAAGGCATAGCATGGGGAAGAGCTTCAAGGAGCAAAGTATGTGGGTGTTCAGGGGGAATAGGGAGCATTCAGCTCTAGGAAAGGAGACCAGGAGATGCAGGCCGGAGAGAGGGATGGCACCGGGCTGTGGGAGGCTGGATGCAAATGATGCCAACGTCTGGGACTGATCTACACACAGGGACTGCAGTTCTTATAGTATTAGAATTAGTAAGACCTGCTTGGGGAAATGATGCAGACTATGGCCCTGAAACTAAATTTAGGGCTGCGATTTCCAACAAGAAATGTGTCCCAAAGCTTGGTGCAGCAGAACAGTACACGTGAAACCACGCTCTTCAGGAAAAGAATGAGTTCCCCGGAGAGATGCAGCCAGGTTTTGATGTTGAACCTGCTGAGAATAATGAGAAGAGAGGTAGTGAGTGGGCAGAATAAGATAATCATTCCTTAAAGAAAGAACTGTGGAAGCAGAGAAGAATCTGTTTTCTCCTGTCAGTGTCATCGGCAAAGAAAGGCCGAGGTGGGTGATGATAAGGGGGGTCCGGGAGGGGGTGGAGGGGTGCAAGTGCAGAGATCGGTTCCCTGACGACTGCGTATCCTGTCCGGGCTCAGAGGCAGAGCCAACCTGCACTTGTGCTCTGTATCCTCAGCTCAGTGGATTCCTCTCCTTTTCCCTAAGGCGCTTCTCACTGAACCACTGTCGGAAAGGATGGGCTGTGCGCTTTCCTCCCCATCTGAGGGCTGCCAGGCAGCCAGTGGGTACCACTTCGGCATGCCTCTCCCCAGATGGCGAGGAACCCCAGACCATGTGAACAAGGCATAATTAATGGAAAATAGAGCAAAAGAAAGCACTCCATATGTGAACCCTATTTGCCCACAAGTGTTTTGAGGGAGAAAACAGGAAAGAAATCATGCAAAATTACCTTCTTTCAGAAAGTCCGGTTCATTCCTCTAGGACGGTGAGAGAGACCTGCGGAGTATAGCTCACGCTGACAGCTTCCACCCCCACACTAGACGGTTGGTTGCTGTGTAGACTAAGAGGGCTTAAAACGTGGGACCTGTTGATGCAAACTGACGCAGAATGTCTCTTGCCCTGTCAGTTGCAGGTCTTAGAAATCAAGGTACATTCCTTGACAAGATTATTTTTTTCTCTCTGCCATTTTTACTGTTCATATTCCTATTAACAGCTCTTGGCATGTGAGACGGGGATGAATTTAGAGAAGGTGTTCTTCAGGGACTAGATGGAGCCCTCAGTTACCCTCGCTGGCCGAGTGAAATTTCCCCTTAGGCTAGCCCATAACTAGCTTTCTCAGTCTGGGTCTGTAGGGGCTATGTGATGTACATTTGCATGGACAAAGGTCTAAGGGCACAACTAGGGATCAGAGAGTCCCTTTGCTGCTGTGGCAGAACAGTCAGCCTCAGCAAGGCCAGCACAAGGTTGAGGGGAGTAAGGTGCCCGAGGCCACAATTTAAGCAGGCACTCACTCCTGGGGTCACTTGCGTGCAGGGTCAACCTTGCCTCCCTTGAATGTTTACTCCCTGAGTACCTCACTCCAGTCCCTGCCCCCGCCTCATTGTTCCATTCACAAACACTCAGTGTTCCCTTCACAAACACTCAGATACTTTGGCCTTGACATTTGATACAACTAGGTCAACATTTATCCAGTAAATGTATTTCTAAATATTATTCACCAATATTGAGAAGCTTCATCTATTTCTTAGGATCTTCCACTGGCCGTGACCCCAACCGTGTTAACCTCCTATTTTCCTTCTTGCTTCCTGCAGAGAAACTTAGAAGCACTGCAATTAGT
Organism: Ursus maritimus; assembly: GCF_017311325.1. Taxonomy (NCBI): domain Eukaryota; kingdom Metazoa; phylum Chordata; class Mammalia; order Carnivora; family Ursidae; genus Ursus; species Ursus maritimus. The sequence goes on along the minus strand of NW_024426663.1, from coordinate 56,780,310 downwards.
TGATATTAAATGAATTGATAAAAAAAATAATCTTGGGGTGTTAACCATCACCTCCCAAACTTACCGGTTTTATAAGTTTGTTCTCATGTTTTGGGTTTCTCCGAGTTGAGACCGCCTGTGGTAAATTTGGATTCCTCTAATTCACTGTCACATACACCAACCACGAGGCTAACCAAAGCAAGAGTGACCACCACTTGTCTTTGTTGCCTACCCATCCTGCATGCACTCCAGGTCGAGGCTCTGTACTGTATTACAGTGTCGTACAGTACCCAACCGATCCTGGATTCTCAGGGTTGAATTCTCAGGGACCCACTATCAACTACCGGGAGAAATGGATTCTTTCATTCTCTAGTTCTTGAGTTAGCACCTTGCCAAACCAGGGCATCTCCATCAACCTGGATAACAAGATTCAAATCCTTTAGTTTTAACCTTTTGGTATAAATCAGGAGGTCAGTCTTGGCCAGTTCAGTGCTGAATCTAAGATAGTTTTAAGACTATAGCCAACGGAGGACATCTTAATTCACTTACTTCTGAGTATCAGAGAAGTTCTGCTGTCTCTGGGAGTCATTGCTGAATGCTGTGGTGATAACTGAAAATCTAGGAGGGGTCTTACATTTCACATGGGTGGCTCAATCATACTTTCCTTTGTGACTATTTCCATTGCTTTTATGTTTAAAAGGTCCTCCCCTGTTTACTGTTAAAGACCAAAATTCATCTGAGTAAATTTTGTATATTGACTTTATTCAACGATTCACGTATCAGGGAGCATCCAATAAAGCAGGTAGAAAGGAGGTCCAGAGAACTGTACAAAATGAAAAACTTTTATAGGCAGAAGGGAGCAGGAACAAGGCAGTTATACTAAGCAGGAAAGCAGGTTAGTTATTGTAAGGTTACTTTCCTTTAAAGGAAGGCAGGTATCTGTCAAGTGATTCCTGAACAATTCCATTTCCAGGAGAGCCAAAACTATGATAAAGTTCGGTCTCGCTTTGGTGATGTGGGGCTTGGCATGAGCAACTCCACCTGCGGCCTGTTGTCTTGTTTTTAACAATTCTCTGTTTCTGATTAGACTCTTAGCCTGAGAGAGGTGATATTTAAAAAAATAACTAACTAAGGCAGTAGCTTGCCAGCTCCTCCGAGCTGCTGCTCTGGAGTTGTCACACTTTTTGCTGAATCTGTGTGAGCTCTTCACAGGTCATGATGTTGGGTTCACCTTCTCGAAGTCAGTCATTCTTGTTGTTCCTTTTCTGTCTTAGGGAGATCATTTGTTTGGTGGTTCCTGTGTTCTAATTTAGAGCTGTTTGTCTTGGGAATGTTTTTCTTTCCCTCTGGGTGCATAGTTTCATTTAGCTCAGGGAAGAAGGCCTAAAAAGAGTTTCTGTTAAGCTCTGAATATCTGTTTCCAATTTGGGCAATTGCTGGCCACAGAGCTGGCAAAAAAAAAAAAAAATCCTTTCAAATATCTTGTCAGATTCCAGTTAGGACAAACAGTAAATATTCTTGGCAGTATGGAACAAACTTTGGACACAGAGATGTCCCCAAAGAAGGTGCAAGGATACTACCCTTGAAGTTTCAGTGCCGCTCCCCAAAATAGCCCAAATAAAGAAAGACTTAGACAATTCACCTGAAACCTGGCAACAGTTGGTAGGCCCCTCGCTGTAAATGGAATACAACGCATGTTTCTGTGCAGCCATATTTTGGAGTTGCCACCCTGATGACTGCACTGTCTGCATACACTCGAACTGGCAACCTGCATGTCCCAGCTGGGCAGAAAGCCAAGCCAGGTTCTCAGGACACAAAACAAGACAAAGAAGGACATAACTGCTCCTGAGAGAGAAAGGATCAGCATCCAGCAGGTACCCCAAAACTAAATTCGTTAGAGTCTGGATTTGGAAAGGAAGGGAACAACCTGAAACGTTACCTCCTTCTCTCTACTGTTGCAGTACAGACATCCAGGAGAGCCGACTCTGGTAAGAATTTTCACCTTTTGCTGGCTTCTACCAGTTTCCCCAGAAACCCGTCTGTAGGCTCTGGAGTGAGTGAGGTTTAAAGTAGGAAGTGTAGCCCTGGTATCTAGCAGAATTTGGCGAGGTTTACCGTTAATTTTACTTTTAGTTTCCTCTTGGCTTTGTTAGGGAATAACTCATAGCAGTTTACTACAGTATTCCTCAGAGTGTCCTCTCAACCATGGGACAGGCCCAGGTGGTACAGGGACTACTAACTTGGTGGACTTATGTTTATGGTCTTAAAGTCTCTTCAGAGGAAACACACAATTCAGAGCATTAGTAGACTGAGTACTCAGGTAAAGGAGGATAGAGGGGAGCAGTAGGAGTCCCATCAGTCTCATAGTCTTGTTCTAGGTTCCTCTTGTATCGTTAATTTTCATTAGACTTTTGGAATCTTGAGGCCTTTCAGAGGCCCCTACATTCTAATTAAAATAGGTATCCTATTCTGTTTATTTGACTTGGGAGCCCTTGCTTTCAAGTACATTTCTTAAACGAACGATCTTGTCTGATGGGAATGTTCTCCATAATGGCCATTGCAATTCTAGGTTGTCCTTGTAAGATTCTGCCATTTATTTGTAGGTATGTACAGCTTCTGAAACCACAGTTCTTAGATAAACATAAGTAGGTATGCTAGAAAGTAGCACATTAATTTCTTTGAAACTTCTAAGCCTTGGATTTCTCAGGGCCAAATTAATACCTAAGAGGCATTCAGTCCAAGCAGATAGCGACAAATCAGTGACCACAAGCTCTCCATGGTATTGGCATTTTTGTGGTGGAAGAATGGAACAACAGGGTGGTATCTGACAGAGCTGAGACTAGGAGAACCCCCACATACTCAATAGGTATTCACTGGAAAACACAGTAGGCTAATGTGACAATAGCAGCAGAAATGAGGAAGGGTTCCTTCTCTCTAATACTGGATGAGTGTAAGGAGTCCATACTAAAAAGTTTTGAGGGATCAGCAGTAGTTAAGCCCCTGTGAATTCTCTATACGGACTAGCCAGAGCTCCTGGCAGGACAGGGGCCCGGCCCTGAGGCACAGCTGCTGGGAGAAGCAAACTGAACAGAGCAGAGACAGAGGGACAAAGACAAAGGGGGGGAGGGTAAGAGCCAGGAAAGCCGGGAGCAGGCTGCCCTATTTTTGAACATTATAAAACAATGGAAGAGGGAGCTTTGAGAAGTTATAAAAGCTATCCTGAACCACACCTCCTTCGAAAAGTTCAGGAAACCGATTTCACACAAAATCAGCCATAGGGAAGTATGCAAGTCAAATCCATACCAAGTTATTGTCACAAAAAGAGAACAAGGAACAGAAAAGCATCCCTGCAGACAATGAAAGCATGCCAGAAAGATATGCTCTCAAAATAGATTAAAACTATAACCTACTATTTCAAAACAAACTCAAAGTGATTAAGAAAAGGATATAAGACCTTGAAGGATGGTAAAAAATCAGAATGAGAAAAAAGTGAGAAATGAGGTGGCAATACTTGGAAAAGGACTCAAGGTGATGTTAGAATTTGTGGTGCTCAGAGAATTTTTTTTTTCACCAAATGACTAGAGTGACACAGATGTAGGAGGACCCATGAGCATTAGATATATAGGTACTCGTAAAACTAAAACTCAGTGAGAGCTCAGGACACGTAGTTTATCATCACTACTTCTATGCCAGCATAGATACAGGAGGACTCCAGTAAATGGAGGGGGATGGGCAGAGCCTGTGCCCAAACAATTTTCGTATTGTCAGCAATCATATTGTCACCACTATCACTCCTAGTATCAGTGTGGTTACTATGATACTGTCATGGATACAATACATGAGAAACAAATGAATAATTATGGAATATTCTTTTTCTGTCACTCCTGCTGTCCTTGAGAGGCAAGATTCTCAGTGTGAAAGAAAGGAGGTGCGTATGTAATAGAGAAAAGGTTAAGTAAACGTTCTTCAGGCTTAAATTTGAATTGTAGGAGCAAAATGAACTCATGAGGTCCCATGTTTGTGTATGTGTATTTCTTAGCTCTGTGTACTACTGAAAATGCCTAGAGATAATGAGCAGCATAGTAGTAATGATATAGTACCCAGACTGTGGTCTTGACATAAAATTTGTCATGGAAAAACTCCTGGGCTTCTTAAAGAAATAGCTTATTCCAGGTTTGGGGCAGGAAAGCCACGATAAGCATGGATCATTTGTCTCACACCTAGAGGGGATTGCCAGGAGATGACCAAGTCCTACTTGGGTCAAGACAGAAAGACTCCGGAGGTGACTTAAAGAGTCTCCCACTTGCTGAAGTTGGGACAAATTGCATTTCAATAATGGTAATAATTATAATAGGTTGAAACTGATCAAATATGTTTAAATCCATGAGTTTGTACCATCACCTTCAGAAAATGACAGGAAATTACTTCATTATCTTTAAAAACAGTGAGTAAGTGAAAAGGGCCAAGCAGTTTCCTGTGAACTGTACCACAGGTGATCCAAGAGTGGAAGAGGACAAGTGTCTCTTTATCAAATATTCCAACAAATAAGCTCATAAAATGTCTCAGTCCGTGTTCTGATCTTTGACTGCTGACAAACCTTAAGCCTCATTCTCCTCCTTTTTCCCCTTTGCCCCACCTCTGGGCAAGCCAGGAAAGGCTGGCGCTCTCTTGTTTGGCACCTGGAGGTGGTTCAAACCATCTCAGCTCCATCTGTGCCTGGAAACCCTCACCTCAGCCCCATCTTCTAATCATCATAAAAACCATATGCAACTCCTTTCCCTGCTTTCTCAGCTCATTTTTGGGCCACTTTAGAAAGCCAGCCATGTTCCTCCAAAAGCCCCATTATGTAAGTATTAAACACTTTCATTCCTTCCTCGTGTGTGCGTGGTACTTGTAAGTCTTGACATCCAAACCAAGTTTAGATGGGGATCCATCCTGTCTTTCAGAATGATCTCACCATAAACAAAAATGAAAAGACAGACATAGATTATTGTCATTCGTAACCCCCAATTAAAAAAAAATGTATCTAGGCATTCAACATCAAAGGCTGCTAACATCATAAATTGCAAAATACATCGGACATTGTGTGCCTCCTATTATTTTGATAAACTTTAAATCTCTGTGTGTGTGTGTGTGTGTGTGTGTTCAGAATAAGTGAAGACATGATGTATCTGGTACTCATACCCTGCTAATGGAAATATTGGTACAAAAATAGTACATGTCAGTACTATTTTTCTGGAAAGAGATTTGGCAATAAAGTTTAAGAAGCTTAAAAGCTGTAAGAGTTCTTTGTCACATACCTTGTAGATATCAAATCTAAGGAATAATTAGTGACATGATAAAAGATAATATACAAAGATTTATAGTGTAGTAATGTAGTATCATATAAAGTAAAGAGGGAGGGCATATACTATTAAAACATAAAGGAAAAAGTGGAACAGCATGCCATAAATTCAAAGATGCCTTTGAAAAAATGTAATAAGCATCAATGCTTGAAATATATGCCAGAGTGTTGCTTTTTTGTTTTTTATTTTAAAAGCAAGAAACAAATGAGTGTTCAAAATAGATATACATGTGCCGCGTGAGACCCCCGGGAGCAATGCCGCAGCACAAACCCGTGCAAACCAGTGTCAGCCTGTGAGAATGAGAGCTCCACAGCCATGTGGGCAGGCGGCACTCGGCACACTGAGGGACCGTGTTCACTCTGGACCGTGCCTGTAAGACTTATTCCTTGGTCCACATACCCTGGCAAGAATCTCAACACTCCTTAGAAGGAATGACACGGGGACTGCCCCTGCTTTTTCAAACAAAAGATGCGGCTCAGTGTTGCCGTCCTCATCATGGGCGGCATCATGGTTTCTGTGCTTGTCAGGAATGGGCTCATCCATCACGGAGCCCTGGGGTCCCTCAAGGCAACTTTCCACGTCAAGATGCAGTGTGCTCATGAGCATTTCGGTCTCCGTGGAAAGACTGTGCATTCCAAGGAACCGAGTGCGCGCCTGCCCTGTCCCTGCCGGAACCCTGGCTCCCAGCCCAGAGCCTGGCACAGAGAGAATACCTGATTAATACTTGTCAAACCAAAGAACAAATGTGCCTGTGGCAGATGTGCTCCCGGGGAACCAATTCTCCAGTGTTTAAGCCTTCTTTCTCTAATGAGAGCTGGACTGAAATTATTTATGGGAAAGAACGCTACAGGCCCTATAGCAATATAACAGATTGCTATTAAATGTGGGCGGCCGACTACTTCAGTGTTGAGCCTGTCTACCTCTTATTGTGTCCTAGAAAGTATAGGCATCGTGCCGAGAGGTTCATATTCGCCATATGTAATACCTAACCCACCTTTTCTCTCTGTTCATTTTGCCAATATGGAAATTAGGACTCAGAGAATTGGTGTCGCAAGGCCCAGACCAAAGACTGGGAGCTCCCAAGTCAAAGTGACTGTTTGTTTCAGTAGCTCACATGCAGTATTAAGGATCCAATCAAGAAATGAAAGAAAATGAAAGACATCTCTAGATGTCTCCACAGAAGGGAACAAAGAGGAATGTCATGAGTAGGCTGTGAGCCTAAGTTGCTGGGAAACTCAGGAAGCTCTCAAATATTTCAGCTGGTTTGCTCAGCTTTATTTGAAAAGGAAATAAGGAAGAACAGAGTTCTGCAATCAGATACTTTAATCCTTCAGGGAAGGCGAAACACGGTGTTAGAGATGAGAGCAGCTTTTTTTTTTTTTTTTAAACCCTGTGAAAAATTCTTGAAAAGGTGAAACACAAAGAATGCTGAGGGAAATGAGGGCTTGAATCAGGTAGAAAGTTTTTTTCAAGTTTTTGATAAAACTTTCGCTATATGGAGATTCATTATTGAAAGGTGAAGACGAGTGAGCAATTAGTTAAAGGACTAGTGGGACAGAAGGTCAGAAGAAATGAAATAAATATCTAAGTGGCGATCAGCTTAACAGTTTCATCTAGAAATGTCTATACATGGAACTTTAACTTGACACTTGGCGCTAAAAATGGAAATTCAAGGGTGATTTCTGTCCTTAATATTAATCACTTAGGAGGAATGGTTAATAACGGGGAATTGAAAGGCTTTCATAAACGGGATTCAAAGCTAATACTGAAAGGAAAAAGTTAAGGTTTAAAAACAATGAAAAATTGTTGTTAACTAATATTCGACCAGTGAATAATGATAAAAAACAACTCAAGGATTTTACAGATGATGATGTTTTTAGAAGAATTTTCAAGTCCTTACTTTAATAAGAAGAACTTATTTTACCACCCTGAGACAGAAAATGTCCTAGGTATCTTAGGCCAAGTTAAACAAGACACAGATCGACGAGATTCTTATGTCTGTGGCCGACCATTGCTTCTTAGTACTGCCTGAATATTAGAATCGCCTGGACGGCTGAAAAAATATTCATTCTGGGTCTCTACTCCAGACTAATTAAACCGAACCTCTGGGAATGAAAATCAGTAATTTTAAAAAGCTTCCCTGATAATTGTATTTTGCTGCTGGGTTGAGGATCCCTAATTTAGAAAGTGAAGAGTAAGATTATAAACAGAATGAGAGTAAGAACCATGCAAGATTTATTCAAAACATTTCCTGGAACATGATAGATACGCAATAGAGACTTACTGAATGAACTGAGTAACTTCATAATCCTGTGGCATATCTATAATTAGGAAGGCCTACCAATACTTCCTGCCCCATAGCGTCATTTTTAAAATTGCCTCTGCTGAATGATAACTTACTTTCAGTTCCCCTTGAGCATGTGTTCGACTAATATTTTCTAGTTGATAGTTTGAAGAAATGAAGGTCCTGTGAGTTGGGGCTGAATTTCTTGTCACGCAAAAGGAACTGGCCAGCTGTCTTGCCGTCATTATAAATGGTCCCTCAGCACCTCATGTGGGGTGAGACGCTGCTGAAGTTCTGGCTCAAGAAGCCGTTTCGGCGTCTGCCTTCAGCTTGGGTCATGGTCCTGGGGTCCTGGGATCGAGCCCCTCATTGGGCTCCTTGCTCTGCAGGGAGCCTGCCTCTCTGTCTCCCTCTGCCCTTCCCCCTGCTTGTGCTCTCTCTCTTTCACGAATATATAAATAAAATCTTAAAAAAAAAAAAGCCATGCTTTCACGCATTTTTGATGAACGTCCTACAGTGAGACATATTCTACATCAGAACCAATGTATCCATACATTTAAACCTAAAATAATAATCAATACTTACCTTTACTATGTGAGATAATCCCTGATATTTTGTTCTAGTTTATTCATTAAAAATGTTTTAAAAATTATGGGGCGCCTGGGTGGCACAGCGGTTAAACGTCTGCCTTCGGCTCAGGGCATGATCCCGGCGTTATGGGATCGAGCCCCACATCAGGCTCTTCCGCTATGAGCCTGCTTCTTCCTCTCCCACTCCCCCTGCTTGTGTTCCCTCTCTCGCTGGCTGTCTCTATCTCTGTTGAATGAATAAATAAAATCTTTAAAAAAAATGTTTTAAAAATTGAATTTCATGACCAACTAGGGGATCTGCAGTCACACGTTGAGAAGCACTGTAGTAGCTGGACGGTGCAGGTAGCATGGCCGAGGCCGAATAGCAGTGCCTTTCTTGCTGTGAAAACAAATGGAGATTTTCAGTGCTTATAACTCACTCATGATATCCTGATTGGTTACACTTGCCAGACATGTATATTTTATTGTTTACTATCTGTTTCTTGTGACATGAGTGTCCGGCTCAGGCAGGCAGAACTCCCATCTGCCTTGTACACCATTGTATCACCAACTAGATATAAACGCAGTGCCTGGTTCATAGCAGACATTCAGTAAATGCTCGTTACATTGATGAACACATAAATAAATAAGTACTGAGTATAACAGTTTCCCAGACCCTATAATATTACATGTAATTAAAATTTTTTTCCTAAATGGTTTTCATTTCCAAAATCAGACAGTTTTCATCCTCTTGAAGAACTAGCTATGTCATTATTGTTTTAAAGGGATTACTAAGGAGATCCATGCCATATTCAGTGGAAAATGAGCTGTGGGGCTCCTGCAACTCATCCCAGGGTTAAAAAAAAAAAAAATCTTTGCCTTTAAGTTCATGGCCCTGAAGCCAAGTACCCCTGATGAACACAAAGAGAGAGGGAAGATCTATCTTCTCAGTATTTTTCTGGGACTAACAGTTCCGAAGTATCTTGGCAGGGAAGTAAGCAGACTTTGGAAGTAAGAGAGCCATCAGATCAGGAGCCTGGGAGCCAAGTATGATGAATGCCAAGGAAGCTGCCAAATCATAGGAAGTTCCTGGCCCTTGGGAAGGAGTTGAGAAAAGGAGGAATAACTGTTAACAGGCACAGGATGGAGGAAGTGAAGAGACAATGGGCCACACAGCAGGGAACCTAGGAACACAAATGCAACCCAGGGAGAGAGAGCAGAGAAAAGGGTGAGAACATAGATCAGTTGCTGTCCATCCATCCACACACACACCACAACAGAGATACACAGTAAGTCTGTGTTAGCTAGCGCTCATGGAGCCGAGTGACTCAAGTTTCTGTTCAAAGATTGGTGTGTTTAGAGATTTACAGTCCAAGCTTCTGGTGCTGATAGAGGAGGGGAATCCGTTCATTCACTTTGTCAGTGATTATTTATTGAACGCTTGCCTCGTGCAAACATTAGGAATAGAATTGTTAATATAGTAGACACAGTACCTGTCCTCAGGAAATTTCTATTCTAATGGAGAATTTAGATGCAGATAATACTAATAAGTTAACTACATAATTAATTATTGATTTTAAGAGTTACAAAGATGCCCAACGGTATTGTCAACCCTTGAGCTATGCTCTAAAGCATGAAGAGGAGGCAAGTGGAGCATTGCAAGCAGAGAGGACAGCATTTGCAAAGGCCCCGTGGCAGTGGAAGTATGTTCCAGTTGAAGACAGTGTAGCTGGCATGCAGCAAGTGAGGGCCGAATCTCTAGGCCATGCAAACAGGATCCGGACCAGGCAGGAATTTGCTGGGCATGCTGAGGATCTGCTGTTTTCACCCAGACAGAAATATGAAGCCATCCAAGGGCTATTAGTTTTTTGTTTTTTAAGATTTTATTTATTTATTTGACAGCGAACGCACAAGCAGGGGGAGTGGCAGGCAGAGGGAGAGGGAGAAGCAGACTCCCCACTGAGCAGAGACCCTGACATGGGGCTCGATCCCAGCACCCTGGGATCATGACCCCAGCAGAAGGCAGACACTTCACCCACTGAGCCACCCAGGTGTCCCATTCAAGAGTTTTGAACAGTGTTCAAAGGGGTGCCAGTGGGGAGAGGTCAGGGGGAGGATTTAATATGAGCGCATCTGTCTCAGGTCGATCCTGGGGCAAGTGGTGCACCAGGCTGATGGGCACTTGTTTTGAGCCTCTCATTCTAAATGTAGCTGTTATGGTTCTGCTAGACAGAAGAGCGGTAGTTCTGTTCCTGAATCAGCTTTCAGTGTATCCCTGAAACTGTCCAATTTACTGTGCGGAGAAGTTCCCCAGCTTAAACCGTTTCTCATTAGAGAATGATTTAGAAAGAAAAAGGCTTTGCCTGCCTATTACTACTGAAAAAAACGTTCTGAGGAGAGAGAGACTTCCCTTAATCTGAGGCCTGTAACTCATGCACTCCAATAATGATTTGCAATAAATCCGCCTAAATCCTCATCGTGTCACCTTTTTAATCCTCGGCTCCTTCTCTACATAGCAAGCTTGGGAGAGCACAAATCCCCTTATTTATGAAGAAAAACCCACAGCACCATAACCTGAGAATGTCGTTCCATCTGTACAGGAGTGAGGCCAAATGCATCTTTGTGAAATTTTGATGAAAATGGAATTTTGCTTTCCAGATGGGGAAAGTGAGAGCCAGAGGCCTTGGGACTCCATAGAGCCCTGTCTAGACAGCTAAGGCACATCTTTCCAGGTTTTCTTATACTGCTTTTAGGATTAGATCAAATTCAACCTGACAATAAACTATTGTTTCTAAAAAACCTATTCTTGAAAAAACTCAGGTGTGAAAAATCTGAATCTAGGTGGGAGCATTTGAGTTTAGTCACCACATCTAACGTTGAGGGAAAATTGGGAAAATTCTTTTAAATATTTAGTAATGACATATTGTGTGCCAGGCACTGTGCCGAAGCTTTAGAAGCACTATCTCATTTTACCCTCGTAACTATTCTCTGAAGTAGATGCTGTTAACTTCTCCATTTTGCAGGTGAGGAAAATGAGGCTAAAAAATGGTTCCTTCACGGGCGCCTGGTTGGCTCAGTCAGTTGAGCATCTGACTCTTGGTTTCGGCTCAGGTCATGATCTCAGGGTCATGAGATCGAGCCCAGCATCAAGCTTTGCACTTTGCGTGGAGTCTGCTTGAGATTCTCTCTCTCCCTCTACCCTTCCCCTGGTGTGCTCTCTCTCTCTCTCTCAAATAAATAAGGAAATAAATGCTTCATTCACTGCCTGAGGCTGTGATGGAGCTGGGATCTAAACCCTGTCTATATAACTCAAACACCTACTCTTTTAATTCCGATATAACACAATAAGATTAATTGCCTAAAACATAGAAGCACAGGGCAGGTTTTGACGGGTTCCTGGTATTGTCCAGTACTGTGAAGTTAATGGCTCAGGCTGGCATCTAGGAAAGACGGTGACTTAAGTTTTAGAAATTGAGCTCTTCCCTCCCCTTCCATAAATTGACCAAAAAGATCAAAAGAATCCAAAAACGGGGAAGAAAACCCTAGTCAGTATAGGAAACCAGAAATGGCACCATACCCATGTCAGAAACATGCAGGAATTTCCACTGTGCTATAGAAGATGGAATGGGTTTAAGGGAACTAAATCCTTGTGAGGGGGTGGGGCAGGCTGCAGGACAGAGGGGTCTCCCTCCGGGTTCCTCCTACACTGGAGATCAGTCAGCAGCAGCGTCAGCCCAGCAGGCAGAGGGGCCGTCTGAGGAAAACCCTTGGGGAAGTGCACTGCATGTTGAGAAGCAATTTAAGAACAGCTGGATAGATTTATTTTTTCTCTCCCTCTATGAATGCCGAGAAGGTAACAAAACATTACCTACAATAAACATTTAAATCAGAACATGCAATTCATTCAAAATACGAACTGTTCCTAAGGAAGAGCCAGTTGCAAGGAACGGAGTATGTGTTTGTTTCTTAGCCTTGGGATTACACAGGGAAGAGTCTGTTGGACTATACGGTACAGAGAGAAAGATGGTGCGCTATTTGCTGGTTCTCAAGGTGTGGAAATTTGGCTCTTACCATTCCCTTTTTCCGGCGTCTGAGCCCCACTCTCTGCCCATCGTATAAGACCCAGCTCAAATGCCCACTCTTTCATGAAGCCACTCCTGAACCCCTCCAGTTCTCCTCCCCCTGAGGCAGAGGTAGTAGCTACATCTTTTTTGTTTGTTTGCTGATCATTGTTGTTTACTTTAGTTTTAAAAGATGTAGTTGTAGTGGGTAAAAAATCAAAACGAAGTATTTAGGGAGGCATACAATGAAAATACATTTCCACATGACCCAAGCCTCAGTTTTCGTCTTTTTAGCTTCTTGAATGTCTCCAAAGACTGTTGTCTATACCAGCAAATAAAAGTTCCCTCTGCACATTGTTCTGCCCCCTTCCTCCTTTATCTTAGCATATATCTTTTTTTTTTAAGTTGTATTTATCTCAGAGACCGAGAGGCAGTAGAGGGGCAGAGGGAGAGAGAGAATCTCAAGCAGACTCCCCACAGAGTGCGGAGCCTGACGTGGGGCTCAATCCCAGGACCCTGAGATCATGACCTGAGCTGAAACCAGGAGTTAGACGTTCCACTGACTGAGCCACCCAGACGCCCCTCATCTTAGCATACATCTTTGCAGATTATTCTACATCAGACATACAGATCCCCTCATTTATTTTCATGGCTAGCCAGCATTACCCTGAGGTCTCCCTCTTTTGTTCCTGCGTTGCCACTGTTAAGCTTTGTATCTCGTTGACTTGAGATCTAGTGTCCACATGCAAGCTGGCTTCCCTGCTGGATTTTAACTCACTGATGGCAAAGACTCTACAACATTCTTCGTCACATTTCCATTGGGCCTATTATAACAAGGTGGAAGTATGAAATAATTAAATTGAAAAACTCTGTCAAGCTTTTCTCTGACCATTTTGTCATAGAACAGCAATTTTTTAAATTGAGGTATAGTTTAAAAACAATGAAATGTACCAATTCTAAGTGTTCAGTTTGATTAGTTTTGAGAGTTATAACAGCCAGTCAAATCATGATGTGGAATATTTCCATGATTCTGGAAAACTCTCTCATGCCTTCCAGTCAGTTTTTACCCCCCCCACCCCTGCCCCACCATACACACTTCAGAGGCAATGATTTTCTGATTTCTGTGACCATATATCGATCTTCTATATTCTTTTTTTTTTTTTAAAGATTTTATTTATTTATTTGAGAGAGAGAGAGAGCACAAGCAGGGGGCAGGGCAGAAAGAGAGGGAGAAGCAGGAAGCCTGCTTTGGGACTCAATCCCAGGACCCTGAGATCATGACCTGAGTCAAAGGCAGATGCTTAACTGACTGACCCACCCAGGTGCCCCTCAATCTTCTATATTCTTGTACTTAAGTTAAATGGAACAACATAGTACATATGAAAAGAATATTCCTTTTCATTGCTGAGTAGTATTTTATGAAATGTGTTTATTTGTTCTCTTGTTAATGGATTTTCATTCCCTCCCCAATTTTACCTGTTCTGAATAAGGTTGCTGTGATCATCCTGGTATTAGTCTTTTTTGAAATTCAGTTGTCCACGTATGTGTGAGCCTCTCCCTGGATTCCCCATTCTTTCCCGCTGACCCACTGATCTTTCTTCTACCCATACCAGCCTTTCTTGATTACTATAACTTGATTTTGAAATCACAGAACAGAAGTTCTCCAATTTGGTTTTTTGTTCACGATTGTTTTTCTTATTCTAGACCCTTCAAATTTCCATATGATTAGTCTGCCATTTTCTTCCGCGCTCCTGCTTAGGACTATATTAAATCCACAGATCAATTTGGAGACACTGGACAACAGTTTTGAGGCTTCCAATCCATGACAGGTCTATGCCTCTTCATTTATTTAGATTTTCTTTAATTTCTCTGAGGATGTCTGTAATTTTCCGTGCAGAGGACTTGCATATCTTCCATTAGGTTTATTCTAAGATGCTTAATATTTCAGAAGCTATTATAAATTTAATTGTATGTTCCAACTGTTTATTATCAAAATAGTACAAATACAATTGATCCATGTATGTTGCACACGTATTATAATAGTTGTGTTTTGTCAGTGACTTGCTCTTTTAATCGTTATGAAATGTCCTTATTTTCCCTCTGGTAGTTTTCCTTGTTCTGAAGTCTACTTTGCCTGACGTAATACGGCTGTCCCGGCTTCCTTGTGCTTTGTGTATGCATGGTATACCTTTTCCAGTTATTTTACCTTCAACCTGTCTCTGTCTTCGTGTTTAAAGTATGTTTCTTATGAACAGCCTTGCTTTTCTGTCTTTTCTGGCAATGCCTGAATTTTACATCCAGCACTGAGTATTGATATGGCTGGATTTTATGTTGGCTTCCTAATATTTGTTTTGTTCATGTCTATGTTGGTTTGCTGGGCCTGCCGTAACAAAGCACCAGAAGGAGGTTAAATAGCAGAAGTCTATTCTCTCTTAGCCCTGGAGGCTGGACGGCTGAGATTAAGGTGTCAGCAGGGTTGGTTCCTTCTGAGAATGGGGAGGGAGGGACCGAGGAAGGGAGGGTGCTGTCCCGGGCCTTTCTCCTTGCCTTGAAGATGGCCATCTTCTCTGTGTGTCTTCACACCCACTTTCCCCTGGTGCCCGTCTATGTCCACATTTCCTCCTCTTATAAGGACCCAGTCATATTGGACTAGGGCCTACCCTCAGTGACCTCACTTCTTTAAAGACCCTCTCTCCAAATACACTCACGTTCTGGGGTATTTGGGCTTCAAATTTCAACATATGAATTTTGAGGGGACACAGTTTGGCCAATAACTATGTCCCATCGCTTATTAGTTCCTTTGTTCCTCTTTCCCTGCCTTCTTTTAGATAAATCAGGTATATTTCCAGGATTCCATTTTACACTTTCCATTGACTTTTAGCTGTACCTCTTCACGTTACTTTTTAGTTGGCCGCTCTGGAGATCACCATCACAGCTTCAGCTTCTTATAACAGGGTTGCGACATGGCCCTTCTGTTGACCTTACCCTGACCTTGTGCTCTTTTTCTTTTATATTTACTTTCACATCTGTTATGAACCCCACAATATATTGTCATTAATTTTACCATTAACGATTATCTTTGAAAGAAATGTGAAAATGAGAAAAAGTTGATAGTATTTAAGCAGTTATGTATATATAAAAGATAATGAAAACTGTATGGTATTCTAAAGAAATATAAAAATACATAAACATATTTATTTACATACAGTATTATTAATTATCATTAATTAATAATAATGTATGTGACCTTTTATTTTCATCCAGCAGGTTAAACATGCTGTTCTGTTGGCTCTGGCCTCCATGAAAACAGCAGTTTCTAACCTTTGCTGTTATCACCAGAGAGGTGAATACTAGGCACAAAGGCAAAGTACCGAAGAAGGAAAAGTCTTCCATGTAACACTGGGCCTATAGATTGTCACTCCCAGACGTAGGAGTGCAGACATAGGAATGCTGCAGACGTAAGAATCCTCCTCTACCGCAGCCCAGGAAGCCCTCTGTCAAGGCCCGGCAGGGCTTTGGCACATTGGAAGAGAGATACACCGCCCGAGTTGTAGCGTCCACTGAGTCTGTATGAGAAATCACTGATGCACTATTCAGGCCCCGTCAGTTACCCTTGGCAAGGATGATGGGAAAGAGCAGAGGCATAGAGAGAAGAGGTACCTTCTTAAGGTAGGAGTGATGTGGTTTCCAAGAGTGACTCTCTACTGGTGACAGTACTGGGACTTGGAGGGGTTGAGAATGTTTCGGTGTGTAATCATGGAGCTACCAGTGAGGATGGAGTGGTTTCGATGATCCTCGCTGTCCCCCAAGCAGCCCTTCATTCTTCGCATCCTATCGCCTTAGTGCCTTGATGGCAGAAATGTGAATTAAGATGTGTTGTGCCAGGCGTGGGCATCTGGGAATAAGGCAGGGCACTGCCGAGCAAGCACGCCATCTCTCTTTGCTTCCCATATCTCTGGCTTTCTCCCCGGCAGTGGCTGCTCCCACTTCGAACTGAGATTGTTACTTGAGGAGACCCTAAAGGCTCTATCAGGCAGGGTCCATCTGCCGGAATGAAAAGCAAGTCACTGAATTCAAAGTGAGAATAAGAGATGGTAAATGCTTCACCTGAATCATTTCATGTACATAGTGTTTTAAAATTCACCGCGTGTGAATGTTTTATCAACCCGTAATATTCCAGATGTAATTATCTTAACTGATGAACTTGAATTTTGAATATAAAACCTCATTAGAATATGCCATTATGCGGTAGTCATTATGATCTGATAGGTTTGATAGATATTCACATATCATATTTCCAAATATAGGCTACTACAAATATCCATACTGAATTCTGCTTTGAAAATGTCGCTGGGTATTTGTTTTACACAAACAGCTAATACTTGCAGTGAACATTCTCTTACAGTAAATTGAAACAAATTAAATAATCTCAGAGCCTGCTTGTCTATGGTTGCTAGTTAGGAATGTCTTGGTTGTGATAGAGAAAAAAGACCTCAAACGAAATTAAGCAGAAAATGGGGATGGGGAGGGTAGTTCTTGGCTCACAGATATGAAAAGTTTAGAAATATTTCTTTTCTTTTTTTTTTAATAATTTTTTATTATGTTATGTTAGTTACCATACAGTACACCCCTAGTTTTTGATGTAGTGTTCCATGATTCATTACTTGCGTATAATACCCAGTGCGCCATGCAATACATGCCCTCCTTAATACCCATCACCGGTCTATCCCAACCCCTCCCACCCTGAAGCCCTCTGTTTGTTTCCCAGAGTCCATAGTCTCTCATGGTTCATTCCCCCTTCTGTTTACCCCCCCTTCCTTCTTCCCTTTCTTCTCCTACTGATCTTCCTACTTCTTATGTTCCATAAATGAGTGAAACCATATGATAATTGTCTTTCTCTGCTTGACTTATTTTGCTTAGGATTATCTCCTCTAGTCCCGTCCGTGTTTCAGCAAATGTTGGGTAATCGTTCTTTCTGATGGCTGAGTAATATTCCATTGTCTATATGGACCACATCTTCTTAATCCAGTCATCTGTTGAAGGGCATCTCGGCTCCTTCCACGATTTAGCTATTGTGGACAATGCTGCTAGGAACATTAGGGTGCATATGGCCCTTCTCTTCATTACGTCTGTATCTTTGGGGTAAATACCCAGTAGTGCAATTGCTGGATGATAGGGTAGCTCAATTTTTAACTTTTTTTTTTTAAAGATTTTATTTATTTATTCGACAGAGACAGAGACAGTCAGCGAAAGAGGGAACACAAGCAGGGGGAGTGGGAGAGCAAGAAGCAGGCTCATAGCAGAGGAGCCTGATGTGGGGCTCGATCCCATAACGCCGGGATCACGCCCTGAGCTGAAGGCAGCTGTGCCACCCAGGCGCCCCAATTTTTAACTTTTTAAGGGACCTCCACACTGTTTTCCAAAGTGGCTGTACCAACTTGCATTCCCACCAATAGTGTAAGAGGGTTCCCCTTTCTCCACATCCTCTCCAACATTTGTTGTTTCCTGCCTTGTCCATTTTTTGCCATTCTAACTGGCGTAAGGTGATATCTCAATGTGGTTTTGATTTGAATTTCCCTGATGGCTAATGATGTTGAACATTTTTTCATGTGTCTGTTAGCCATTTGTATGTCTTCATTGGAAAAGTGTCTGTTCATATCTAAGTTTAGAAATATTTCTGTGTTCAGGCATTGCTGGATCCAGTAACACCTGTATTATAACCAGAACCTGGCTTTTCTATTTTGCCCTGTCCTGTGGGGTTGGCTTCATCTTCAGGCTCCACCCTGTGCACCTGTCCACATTCTGAGTCTTTTTCCTTTTCACAAATGGCTGCTGCTAACTGCAAGCTCATGGATGTCCTTGAATGACCTTGTCCAAGGGAGGAGGAGGGATCCACTCTGGTTCTTTTGTTCAGACCCTTAGATACCCTTCCTCTTACTGGCTCAGATTTGTCATGTGTCCATCTTGAATCAATCATGGTGCAAAGAAGAAACCATGACTGGCTTAAAGCAATCAGGACCTGGCCATAGAACATAGGGTGGGTCAACCCTTCCCAAACCACATAGTGTCAGAAAGAGCAGGGGAGGGATGGCTCTTTACCATGGTCTGGGGATGCTGGTCTGCCACCTGTGTTAGCTTCTTGCTAACAGTGTGTGGGGACCGTGACCTATGGGGCTTAAAGTTGCATCACATTCAATCCTTTCCTTGTTTTGTCAACGTCGGGCTTTGGGACTGTCCTTATTGCATACCCACAGCCTCCATTCAGAGCATCTGCAGGCTTATTTCATCCTTAACAGGGGTCTCTCCCTCTTTTAAGGGCCAGTTTTCCTTCAAGGTATAAAAATACCTCTAATTCAAAGGCCTCTAGGAACAAAATTAAATATTGTATGTTTCATTTCAAAACATACACTTAGCTCTTTTATTCCTGGGCACTCCAACAAGGGAGCGTGTGTCTGCACTGCAGAACTGCTTCAGTCAGCGTCATCGTTGTCATCATCCTCATCCTCATCATGTCCGTTGCAGACACTCTACTAGGCACACTGCATCCTGCTCTATTCCATTCCTGGAAATCATTCCTCCTTTTTTTTTTTTTTTTAAGATTTTATTTATTTATTTGACACAGAGAGAGGGAGAGAGAGAGAACACAAGCAGGGGGAGTGCCAGGCAGAGGGACAGCAGGGAGCCTGATGTAGGGCTCAGTCCCAGGACCCTGGGATCATGACATGAGCCAAAGGCAGACACTTAACCAACCGGGCCACTCAGGTGCCCCTGGAAATCATTCCTCTTTAAATCCCGTACACATTTCAAGGCCTGGCTTTAGGTCTTCTTCCTCCAGGGGACCTTCTACAGTCACTGTCAGGAATATCTGCTTTGGATGATATTTTTTGTTTAAATTCTTTCTCCTACTCTGCTTTGATCTGTCTTCCCAACTGGGTTGTTAGCTGCTCAAGGGCAGGGGCCTTAGCTTTTCCTTTCTGTATCCTTAGAGTCTAACATGGTGGTCTGAAACATCAGGAGTTCAGTAATTATTATCACTGGAGTCTGTGGAACTCTCATTCCTTAGAGGAAATCAGAAGACCTGTGTCCCACATGGGAAAGCTGTTTATTTAGGCCACATCCCAGGGCAGTCTCCTTTGTCTGAGTGCTTGCAGGTTTATTCTGCAAAATTGAATTGCTCTGAACACTTCGCACATCAAGGAGACTGAACAGCTAGGACCAGAAATGTTTCACTTAGTAGTTCTGTTTTCAGCACCATTGTTGGTAATGGCTGTAGGATAAGCATTTGTAGTGTCTGACAGTTGGGAGTGTTAGAGAAGTTGGCATGAAGCAGAAAGATCACAGACCTTGGAGTCACATAGATCTGGGTTTAAATTCTAGGTCTGGGGCGCCTGGGTGGCACAGCGGTTAAGCGTCTGCCTTCGGCTCAGGGCGTGATCCCGGCGTTATGGGATCGAGCCCCACATCAGGCTCCTCTGCTGGGAGCCTGCTTCTTGCTCTCCCACTCCCCCTGCTTGTGTTCCCTCTCTCGCTGGCTGTCTCTGTCTCTGTCAAATAAATAAATAAAATCTTTAAAAAAAAATTCTAGGTTCTGCTGCTTACTACCTGTATTACCTGCTGTTTCTCCTATAAAATTGGAAATATAATTCCCACCTCAGAGAGTTGGGAAGTATTCTTGCCTCTATCCCAGCTGGATACACTGCACTACACTTGAATTCTGCCATTAACCAGCTGGAGTTAGCACCAGATTCTCCAAGTGTAAGAGCGTGGTCCGTAACAAGTCTGCCCTTCAGACACTAACCGTTGTGTGTCCCCGGGCCACCAGCACTTCAGACGAACAGCCTACCAACCCATGAGGTTCCTACAGTGCTCCTCAGGTCTGACAATTGGCTAGAACTATTCACAGAACTTGGAAAACAATGCTTATGATTACAGTTTTACTATTAAGGGTGCCCATAGGACAAGGTCTGGGAGGAAACACAGAGCTTCACTGCTCTCTGCCCATGGAATCAGAGTTTGTTACCCTCCCAGCATATCAATGTGTTCACCAGTCAGCAAACTCCACTGAGCTTTGGTGTCCAGAGATTTTGTTGGAGTTCCATCATGGAGGCATGATTCATGAGATCAATGGCCATGTGTTGGAACTCAGTTTCCAACTCCCTCCTGTCCCAGAGGTTGGGCTGGTTCATGTCTCAGCCCTCTAATCACATGGTAGATCTTTCTGGTGACCTGCCCAGCTAGCACGATGGAAGCCATCTAGGGTCTCCACCATGAGTCCCCTTAATAGCATAACAGACACCCCATCGCTCAGGGAATTTCAAGGGTTTTAGAAGCTCTGTATCCAGAACCAGGGACAAAGACCAGATGAATTATTTATTATACTAAAGGAAGTTTATGAGATAGTGAATTATAATGCACCTTTATTGTGAGAAAAAGTCAACATCAAACTAATTATAGCATTGAGTTTAAGGACTGAGTTTTATGGTTATACTGTTAGCACTGTTGTCCCTGCCTCCTTTTTTCTCTGCTCTCCAGAACTCTACCAAGAGTCCAGCCATTTAAAGGACCGAGCACATAGAGTGGGTGGTGGCATCATGGCATAACTCAACATGAAAAGGGATCTTGTGTAACCCATGTCTCAATGTAATTAATGAAGTACAGGACAACTTCCGAACAAAGAAACTATTTTGGCCATTCTTTGTAAGTGTTTCCATAACAAAAACGACAGAGAGAAATCTGGATGACCTCCCTAGGATAATGTTAGGAAGGGAGAATGACAATGGAAGCAAGCTCAGAACTTGTCAAGTAACAGGTACAATGAGCACACTTGCTGAAGACTTAGATGGGCCAGAGTAAGAGCTTCTGGTCTTTACATTCTACCATATTATTTGAATCTGCATCCCTGGATGAACTGTCTCTGAGCTTCCATTAGGTTTTCATGTCACCAGTGGCCGAGCATTTGAGTGGGATCACTACAGTGAACCACTGTCAGCCACACGTCATTTCCCAGCCACAGCATGTTTTATGTAGACTAGTGTTCGTATGATTCTGCTCAGTGAAAAAAACAGGTTACAGGAGTCAATGTGAATGTGATACGAATTCCGTCCTTATACACATGTGCAGGTGGGCCTAAAAAAATACTAGGGAAACATATCAAAATATTAATACTTTAAAATTGTGACTCATGGCATTACCATTTATTTATTTATTTATTTATTTATTTATTTATTTATTTATTTATTTTTAAATTCAATTAGCCAACAGGTAGTACCATTTATTTTCCATTCTCTTCTTTATTCTCTTCAGAATGTTTAAATTGCTTATGCATTAGTTTTATCATAATAAAAATACTTTGAGACAGGGTTCTATACAGTGCATGCCTGTGTGGTATATACCCTGCCCTGCGATTACTTTCTCTTTATTCCCTGTGCACCTGAATGCTTTGCTAAGCATTGTGGGAATATACGGAGTATAATATTTGATTCAGCTTCTTTCTAATGAAAATCATCACCGAACACACCTTATGCTTCTGATCAGTGATGTGTATTACCTGGATTTCAGAGTTTTTCTACCCTTCAGGGCCCTCAACTTAAAATGACTAAATTGCTCTTTTCCCTTTTTTTCTAGTCTATTAAATATAAACTTGGACATAATTTAGAACACATGGATCTTCAATATACCAAGTTTTACAAGGTAGGACTNTTTCCCATCTCCAGATAACTGAGAAATAAGGAAACAAGATTCCTCTCTATTAAACTTTAAACCAAAGTAACAAAGACCCCCTTCTCTGACCCATGGGGACTGGCTGTGGTGGCCTCCGCTGGTCTTCTTCAGGCAGTGCCGTTGCCCTCATCATGAATTAAGTCTGGACAATGGAAATTTCACCAGACAGAATTAATTAAAGAATTCAAAAAAGTTAAGAGACTTTAAGGGGGCCAAAGGGGAAATGCATACATTATTAGGTGAAGAAACACATTTCCTAGAGGCATGGTTTAGAAATATGCTTTTTGGGGGAGCTCTAGAAGCTTTCTCTCCCTTTGTGATACCAAAAAAGGAACTGGATTCTGGCAGAAGGTCTTACACCATTTTTCCTGCCAAGATGAATTCTAAGCTAGGCATTTTCTAGTAAATGGCCTTGTTTGTAAGAATTGCTTCCCTGATACTGTGATACAGGGCTGCCATTCCCGTTCATCTAAGTCATGTGTGTTTCCCTATCTGACCATTCAAGCTATTGCAACCAGAGACACAAAAAGAAATTACTTTGGCTGATTTCCTGAGATGTTGGGATAGGTGCTGTCATTTGTACCCACAGGTTAGGAGAAATCTCGTGAAGGGGCAAGGGAATCTGCCTGTGAAACTTGATCTGTATCATTGCAGCATGATGGAATATCAGCACCATCACATGCTGTGTTTTCATGCACGATTGATTAGGTCTTTACGCCTGAGTGGTAATGACAATGCAAATAATCAGTGTCTTACTAACAAGAGGAATAGAGGTTTACAATCAGTCATCTTATAGAAACCCCAAAATGCAATTTGAAACTGGAAAAAAAAAATTCAAGCAAAATTGAAATTCCCCATGGTACTCCTGGCCCATCACTCAGAGCTTTCTGTCTCCATTAAAAGGTACCTCTTTCTCTGTATAAGACAAGCAGCTGGCTCATCTCCCAAGGCCCTGACTTCACAGTTTGTGCTTCACCCCCAGGCATGGCCTCGGGGATTTTCCTTTCTTGCCAAGTATAATTTGTCTAGGAACTGATTTCGTGTTTCAGTAGAATTACTATGTTGGTACACTGTGTGCTAAACTACTAAGTGATTTGCTTTAAAAAATCATATACCGGGCCAGTTTAGCAAACAGATCTCCTGGGGCTGATGTCTGGTCAGCATTTATTTAAATTTTACTATCAAAGAGGGACACTTCTTTCATTCCTAAGTATTTGTCAAGGGCTTAGTTTACACTAGGTGATGTTCTAGGCCCTGGAATTTTGGCAGGAAAAAAGATAGATAAACTTCCTTCCGTCACGAGTATGTTGGAGAAGAACCCCAATAAGTGAATTAGCAAAAAGAAAGAGAAAAGGAGGGGAAGAAAGAGAAAGAGATGGAGAGAGAGAGAGAGGGTAAAGGCAACAAAGACAGAGGAGAAGGAAGGAAGGAGAGCAGGGAAGGTGGGAGGGAGGGAGGGAAAGAAGGAAGGAAGGAGCAGTAAGAACTCTAAAGGAAACAAGGGATAGAAAATATGTATGAAAACCATGGCATTTATATGTCTCACAGCCGTGGTTCAAAGGAACATATCAGTTAGAGCCATGTGATTTTAAAGGTCAGAAGCCTTTGATAATTCAGCAGGGCTAGGTTGGTTATCTCATTGATGGATCATGGCCATGTTGGTCTCTGCAGTGTTCTAAAAGACTGTGTAACGTGGGAACAACTCCCTGGTCCCCACTCCCACAACAGAAAGAGCACCAAGTTTCAATTATCCTCCCCTTTGTGGAGAGTCTTAATTGATATTACCTTATGAAAGGTTCTGGAAAGTCCTGCAATACTATTTTATTAACCGTTCCCCAAACTTATTTTAATATGGAAAATTTTTTGTTTCCTGTCCTACTTAGGAACCTCCTGCCTAACTTGTGTTCCAGTGGTTATCACATGGGTAGGATGGCTAGCGGAAGAAGGATCATTAAACAGAAAGCATTGTCAACTAGACACTCAACCTTACTAGAGAGTGGCCAAAAGATGGTCAAAAAGCAGTATCCATACTCTAGGAATTTATAATATGAGTTTGAGGCAGTTCAGTTTACTGGTACCCATTCTGTAACAGTCCTGGGCATGGAGAGATGAGTAAGGCACAGGAAGATACAATATAACGGGGAAAGCATTTACATATAAATGAAAATGTATAATTCAGTTTTATTTGATACAGTGAAAAAAAAGGCATAGAATACCAGGGAAGCACAGGGCTCACCTGGTTAAGGCTGATGGAGATGTAAGGGCTATCAGGGAGGACTTCTTAGAGGAAGTGATAGGAATTGTACATATAACATTACGGGTGATTAATGCATGACAGTACAGGAATTGTATGTTATAACATCGCCTGGAGAATAATTCATGATAGTACATGATCAAAACTGGGTCATGTAGTTCAGACGGTATATCCTGTATGAATTCAGCAACTGGAAGAAAGGTCATGGACACTTGGTGGGATGTGGGTTTTCATTAAAATAGGGGGACATGAGCAGGATCTTGAGAGAAGTGGGGCCAATAATTATTTATAAGTATCTATAATTAATAAAATTATTAGCTATCATTAATTGATTCTAGGGACCTGCTCTGAATCATACATTTTCACAGAGACTATCCACAGCACCTTATCCGCTCCCCCCGGTAGTGCCTTGGGGTAGATGTCACTACTGTATTCTTCTAAGGATGAGGAAAGGAGCCTTCAGAATTCGGAGGACTTGCTGAAGGTTACCTAAAGGTCATGACAAGGGTCGCGATTCCAACCACCCCTGATGCCGCCATCTGTGATCTTCACCATGATGCTGATTGCGTTATCTGAACCCAATGCATAGTGACAGGGTGGCTGATGTTTAAGATCATATTTTGAGTTATCAGAAAGAAAGGTCTTAAGAAATACTCAGGATGGTTTTGGATATAGCAGATTTACTAGACCATGTTCCCTTTGGATTCCTGACACACAGGGGCTTAATGATAAACATTTACAGAATATTTATGACCTATGTATGAATTATAAACTCTGTTTAGGTCTGTGTGACATAATGGTATCAAAGACGTTTTATGCTCTGTCTGAAGTTTATATCACACTTGTAAAAGCTCTTCTTCTCAATGCTGCTATGTTTCTGAAAAATGAACATTAAACATAGAGCTCGGCATTTTGTCCCCTTGAAGAAGAGGACATATGAGAACAACAGGAAAGGGGCATCTCTGCTTTGAAAGATATTCTTTAGTTAGAATAAAAGTGGTCGTGTTATTGGCCTTACAAATATTCGAGAGTCTCCCTGCTTTTGGAGAAACAGAATTTGAAGGTGGAATCTCAGTATCTTGATCCTTGGGAATTTTCTCCTTCTGTCACCAAGTTTGCTTGGTAAAGAAGAGGTCTGCTTCATCTTATGTTTCTGTTTGAAAGAAAAACCTGGGGGGGGGGGTCTATTTTGTTTTCATGCTGCTAAGAAATCGTATTTTTATTTATAAGTTTAACATTTCACTGTTACTCCAAAAATGTTTTTTAAAGAACGTTTATACTTGTCACAGAGATTCAAGAATGTCAAATATATGCCCCCCCCCCAAATCCTGCATTTCTTATGAGATTATTTGTTGCATTTAGTGCTGCATGTGCTTAATGCCGGTTTGTCTTTTGAGCAGGAGCTCCGTGACAGGCCTGGTTAGGCTCTTCTATACACACACGGGCAACGGGGCACGTGCTTTGCCTTCAGATGCTGCATATAGAGATAGTAGATGAACAGTATTTAAAAGAAAGTGCCACAAGAATGGGTTTTAACCCATTTAACCCAGGCTCAATTTTCTCATCTGTAACAGAGTAAAGTAAATAGAGAAAATGTACATGGATAAACAAAACCTTTCCTCCTTCTTTAACGCCCTTTTCTCAGGACCTGGTTTTCCTGCAGCCGTGTCAAGAGCTCATTAGTTCTCTCTCTCTACCCAGGACTCCAGGGTCAGCTGGTGGGGTGTGTGATCCTTCTTGTTTCCCACTGTCACTTCTGAACCATTTCTTCCCATCCAACTGGCAAAGGAACATCAGACAAAAAACATATTTTCCTCTTAGGCCTTGTGCCCTCCAGACTCCCTGCTTCCTGCTTTTCAGATGCCTTCCTGCCGCTCTCACCCTCTCCCAGGTGTCAGAAGGGTGGTCTCCTGGCTTACCGTCTTTCTCTCTGTCCCCGACTTGGCTCTTGTGCTGGGGGATTTTAGTGGCTACATGGATGACCCATCCAGCCACCTGGCCTCTCAGCTCCCTGACCTCCTTATCTTTCCTGTCATGGCCATTCTACCCAAGACTACCAGTCTGATCCTTACCATCATCTAAAACAGCCATCTTTCAAGAATCACAAGTTCAAGCATTCCCTGCCCTTGTCTCCGTTGCTTCTCTGCCATCTTCCCTGTCCCCTAGCTGCCACCTTGTCTCTTCTTCAGCCGCTCTGGAACATCCTTACCTTCCTTGACGTTTCTCTCTGCCCAACGAGTCCATTTATGCTTTTCCAACAATTCCATTCATGCTTTTCCAAACACCTTTGCAGCTCTTTCTTCTCAAGGCAGCCATCTAGCAGGAGTCTTGACTTAGAAAGTACTGCATTATGTCTTTTCTCCATTATGTCTTTTACCTGCACTGGGTAATTGTGTAGGGCCGGGCAGTCACCCAGTAGGATGGGGTGTTTCACTAAAAATGAAGCATCATAAAATGAGGTAGACTTCTCAGATTCTCATAATCCTGCTGTGCATAGTTTCTGACTAATAACTCTGTTATTTTAGACCTCCTCCACCTTCTTCCATCATCAGACCTCCGCCATCCCATCTTCGTTCCCTTGCTCTCTCAGTAGTTGACCCCAACTCTTGCTTCATAAGGAAGACTGAAGCCATCATGTAGGAAATGCTCTCAGCTTCCCAGCCAGAACTCTAGATCTGTTTCCACCTGGTCTCACCCTCTCTTCTTATTTCTACCCTCCTCTTCTCAGGGACATGGACTACGGAGTCTTTCTCTATTTCCTTTCAATCTTCTTGAAACCAGATCCTTCCCATCAACATCTACACATGCTCGAGTCCCTCTGTAGTAAAAACAAATAAACAAAACTAATCCTCCCTGAGAAAATCCTCCTGATATACCCGCTCACCTTCCCCTTACAGCCTGTCATTCTATGAGAATTGCCTTTACGCCTGCCTCCAGTTCCTCACCTCTTACCTCTCAGCCCACTTCCAAATGACTCCTGATCACATTAAGTCAGCAGTATAATGCTTGCTAAGATAACCAGTAACCACATTTCTAAGTCCAGTGACCGTCCTTCAGCTCTCCATTATTTAGCCTCTCTGTAACATTTCTTGGTGTTAATGCACTACTCCGTTGACTACTCCCCCTTGAACCACACTCTCTCTTTGGCTTCTGTGACATGACATCTACTTCAATCTGTCCTTAGGTCATTGTATATTAGAATTAGTCAAGTCTTAATCATAGGCCCCCTGTACATTGCACTCCGTACTTTTGACTCTGTACTTTCTGCCTAGGTTGCCCCATTGATATCCACGGATTCAACTGTTACTGCTTCACAGTGACCCATTAATTTAAATCTTTAGCCTAGTTTCCAATACATACATTGACCGCCTATATGACATCTATACTTGGATGCTTCTAGGTACCTTGATCTCAGCATATCCAAATTATCAAGTTTAGTTCCTAGTTTCTAATGTCCTTTGTCTCAGTGAATAGGTCGGCATCCATCCAGTATCATAAGCCAGACTTGTAGGAGCCAAACTTGACCTCCTTCTCCCTCATCTCTGTACATCTAATCTACCAACAAGCTCTCTCAACTTCTAAAGATTTAGAAACGTGTCTCTTGCCACTGCCAGAGTCTTAGTCAAAGTGGTCATCAATTTTCATTCGTCTTCACTATGCAGTTAGCCAAATATTTTCAAAATGCACACTGACCAGGCCTCATGCCTGCTCTTAGCTTGAAGATCATAATATTTAACATGGTTTTCAAGGCCCTTCTTTTGTTTATTCATGCATTGCGTGATTCATTCTTTTTAAGAAATACAGCATACCTTGAAGATAATGTGTGTTCCGTTCCAGATCACCACAAGAAACCAAATATTGCAAAAAAGCAAGTTAAATAAATATTTTGGTTGCCCAGTGCATATCAAAGTTATGTTTACACTATACTGTAGTCTATTACGTGTACAGTAGCATTATGTCTAAAAAACCACTACGTACACATTTTAATTTAAAAATGATTTATTGCTAAAAAATGCCAAGCATCATCTGAGCTTTCAGCAAGTTATCATCTTTTTGCTGGTGGAGACTCTTGCCTCAAAATTGTTGGCTGCTGACTGATCAAGGTGATGGTTGCCGAAGGTTGGGGAGGCTGTGGCGCTTTATTAAAATATGACAACAGTGAAGTTTGCTGCGTTGACAGATTCTTCCTCTTACAAATGATTTTTTTGTAGCACATAATGCTTATTTGATAGCCCTGTCAAACTTCTTTTAAAATTGGAGTCAGTCCTCTTCAGCCTTGCTAGTGCTTTATCAATTAAGTTGATGTAATATTCTCAATCCTTGGTTATAATTTCAATAATCTTCACAACATCTTCACCAGGAGTAGATTCAATCTTAAGAAACCACTTCCTTTGTCCATCTGTAAGAAGCAGCTCCTTATCCCTTCAAGTGCTATCAAGGGATTGCAATTCAGCCACATCTTCAGGCTTCACTTCGATTCCTAGTTCTCTTGCTGTTGCCACCACCTCTGCGGTGGCTTCCTCCATGGAAGTCTTGAACCCCCCACAGTCATCCATGAGGGTCGGAATCACCTTCTCCTGAACTCCTGTGCATGTTGATGGTTTGACTTCTCCCTGTGAATCACTGATGTTAATGGCTTGTAGAATAGCGAATCCTTTCCAGAAAGTTTTCAACTTAAGTTGCCCAGATCCATCAGAGGAATCACTGTCTATGGCAGCTATAGCCTTATGAAATGTTTTTCTTAAAGAATAAGACTCAGAAGTAGAAATGACTCCTTGACCCATGGGCTGCAGAATGGATATCGTGTTAGCAGGCATGAGAACAACATTAATCACATTGTACATCTCCCTCACAGCTCTTGGGTGCCTGGGTGCATTGTCCATCAGCAGTAATATTTTGAAAGGAATCTTTTTTTTTTTTTTTTGAGCAGTAGGTCTCAACAGTAGGGGCTTAAAATATTCAGTGAACCATGTTGGAAACAGACATGCCGTCATCCAGGCTTTGTTGTTCCATTTACAGAGCACAGGCAGAGTACTTTTAGCCTCACTCTTAAGGGCGCTAGGGTTTTCGGACTGGTAAATGAACATTGACTTCCGTTTAAAATCACTAGCTGTATTAGCCCCTAAGAGAGAGTCAGCTTGTCCTTCGAGGCTTTGAAGCCAAGCACTGACTCCTCTAGCCATGAAAGTCCTGGATGGCGTCTTCTTCTTACAGAAGGCTGTTTCGTCTACACTGAGAATCTGTTGTTTGGTGTAACCTCCTTCATGAATTATTGTAGTGAGACCCCCTGGATAATTTCCTGAGGTTTCTCCATCAGCGTGTGGTGCCTCACTTGCACTTTTATGTTATAGAGAAGGCTTCTTTCCTTAAACCTCATGAAGCAGCCTCTCCTGGTTTCAAACCTGCTTCCGCAGCTTTCGCACCTCCCTCAGCCTCCACAGAATTGAGGAGAGTTAGGGCCTTGCTCTGGACTAGGCTTTGGCTTAAAGGAATGTTGGGGCTGGTTTGATCTTCCATCCAGACCACTCAAGCTTTCTCCATATCAGCAAGAAGACTGTTTGACTTTCTCATCATTCATGTGCTCACTGAATAGCACTTTCCATTTCCTTCAGGGGCTCTTTCTTTGCATTCCCCGTTTGGCTAACTGGCCCCAAAGCCTAGCTTTCTGTCTCTCTGAGCTTTCACTTTGCCTTCCTCACTGAGCTTAATCATTTCTAGCTTTTGATTTAAAGTGAGAGGTGTGTGACTCTTCCTTTCACTTGAACACTTTGAAACCATGGCAGGGTTATTAATTGGCCTGATTTCAGTACTGTTGTGTCTTAGGAAATAGGCAGGAGGAGAGGTAGAGGGATGGGGGAACGGCTGGTCAGTAAGCAGTCAGAACACATTTACCATTTATCAGTTTTCTTCACCATCTCGTATGGGCGCGGTTCTGGGTGTCCCAAACCAATTACAGTAGTGACATCAAAGATCACGATCACAGATCATCATAACAAATGTGGTAATGAAAAAGTTTTTTTCAACTCTAGTAATTGCAAGAATTACCAAAACTTGACACAGAGACACCAAGTGAGAAAATGCTGTTGGAAAATGGCACCCATATACTTGCTGAAGGCAGGGTTGCCACAGATCTTCATTTTCTAAAAATGCAGTGTCTGTGGAGCTCAGTAAAGCAAAGTGCAATAAAACATGATATGCCTATATATTTTGAATGCTCATATGTTCAGAGCACCATGGAAACCGTGGTCAACAAAACAAACAATTCCTGCCCTCATTGGGCCGTGGGAGAAATATTCTCGTGGGGGAGATCAACAATTAAATAGTTTAAAAAATAGCGGGGCGCCTGGGTGGCACAGCGGTTAATCGTCTGCCTTCAGCTCAGGGCGTGATCCTGGCGTTCCCGGATCGAGTCCCACATCAGGCTCTTCCGCTATGAGCCTGCTTCTTCCTCTCCCACTCCCCCTGCTTGTGTTCCCTCTCTTGCTGGCTGTCTCTCTCTGTCGAATAAATAAATAAAATCTTTAAAAAAAAAAATAGAGATTTATTTTCAGGGGATGGTAAGTACTATGAAGAAACATTTAGTCCTCTAAAGAGAGGACTCCATCCAGAACATGAAAGGAGGTGAGGGCATACTTAGGGCTCTTACTGTCTGTTCTCCCTTGTTCTCCATGCTCTAGACTGACCAATTTTTTTCTTAATTCCCCAATGTGTAAGGCTACCTCAGGGCCTTTACACATGCCCCCAGTTCTTCCTCCTCTTCCTCCTCCTCTTCTTTATTCTGCTGCTTCTTCTTTTCATTCTTCTCCTGCTTCTTTAATACTTGGAATGTTCTTCTCCTTTCCCTTCACTGGACCTACTTGTTTTTTAATCTTTAGCTCTAGGCTAAACTTATTTCCTTAAGGAAAACCTTTCTGGCCTTCTAGACCAAATCAATTTCTGGTATTATGTGTTCTTATTGACCGTGTTCTTGTCTTCATGTTGTCAGTTTATTTTTGTGTTGTATGGGGTGGACTTTACACGTTCAATGAAATGTTTACGATTTACTTATATTTTAATTAATACTAAAATTACTACAATTGACATTTTTGAAAACTAGTTTCTCTTAAGCTTTAATCTGAATGATGAATCGTGTTTTTTAATTTATGAATATTTAATTTCTGCATAAAAACAAAAAATGTTTAATTATTTGATTAATGTCATTTGATTAATAAGGGTGTCAATTATAAATTTAACAGATTAAATTTTCTATAAAGTTTAACCTGTATTAATTAATCAGACCTCCCTAGATGTTTTAGATTGCAAATATTATAGATCTGATTCTCCCAGGGCACAGCTATAGGCGGACCTACAAGTCAAACACAATTTTCTTAGGCACTTAAACATTGCTTTTGAAACTAATGAATCTCAACTTTTAGACATAATGGATCAGATTATCAAATAAACACCATTTAGAAATATAATCAGTCAAATTATTGTAAACATTTCAAGATAAAATCGCAAGTCTATTACCCATTAACCATTTAAAATCAAAATAGCAAGTCCAGTGGCTTAGTGAGCTTACGCATTTCATACACCTTAAATCGGCATTTATCCACCGGTCTGCCCAGGGCGTCTCAAGAACTGATGCTCTCAGTCCGTGGGGCAGGCAGGTGAGCCTTGCGGTGGCCGGAGACCGTGGTCCGACTGCATCCCGCCCAGAGCAGCCTCATCCAGAGTCCCAGACCCCGTCAGTTAGCAATCCCAGTCTTCCTTTGAAACATTATTTGTCTCATGACATGGTAAAGGTTGGGAAGCACTTCCATAAATAACAAATAAAGACACATGAGTTATTATGATTGCAAAACCTTTCAAAGCCACATATTAAAGCGTAAATTCTGTGGGTGTGTTTTGCCTATTTTATCCACTCTAGGCTTATTTCCAGACTTCCCAGGGTGGAAAGACACTTCCCCAAATAGGGAGAGCAGATGTGCCATCTCTGGCCAGCTGAGGTCACTGGCCTAAGACATGGGATACTGACGGATTTGGCTGCATGTGCAGAATAAATGCACCTGAGCCTCGGCTTTAGAAGCTGAGCCCTACTTTATAGTCAGGCTCTGCTTCCCTTCAGAGTTCTCAGAAAACTGTGACCTTGTTCACAATTGTACCACCTGATTTGAGGTGGTTTTACTTGTCCTGCCTAGACTGCAACTACCCCCTTTCCATAATGTGGCAACTTCTACCCTCCTTGTATCTTCGCTTCTCCTCTCTTCCTTGCCGCCATTATTCTAGTGTCTTATTAGCACAGTTGTAATTTCACAGTGAGGTCCTTGACCACTCGATTATCATCTGTCTCTCTCACTGTGAACTCCACTGGGGCCCCAACTCTGTCTGTTTTTTTGTTCAACACCTTATCTGTGTTCTGTGGGACAGGACACCCGGATAATAAACTTACCAAACAAGTGAAGAAACCATGTAGTCTTATCCAGGGAAGCCTACTGCATTTCACTGGTCCTCAAATCCGGGAGAATCTTCCTTACCATCTGCAAAACTTACCATATTGGTAATACATAGGTATTACATCAGGGGATATGTTCCCTGGATAACAACTTGGTCATAATAAATACTTAGCTGCTCTCTGAGAAATGAGGAAAGCACCAAAACATAATAGATCAGGGTAGATAGACACGAAGTCAAAGATAGAAAATACTCCAGGCCAGCAAGGTTGGTTTGATTTTTTCACTGAGAGGCTGCTAGTCAGTGTGATAGTCACCAAGGGAGACACTGACATTAGCCTTCCTAGCAATGTCCACAGAAAAAGGAGCGCCAGGACACCTGGTGTGGACTTTGAGGAAATAATATCCAACTTCAAACATCCCGGCAGAGAACAAGGCATATGGCTTATGAGCCACAAGAACTAAGAGCCATAGGATGCACTTCCCTGCTTTCCTCTCCCTCCCACCACTTCCCAGGCCTCTCCTCACCTGCTACCTCATCATCATTCTTTAGGCGTCAGCTTCAGGAGCACTGCCTCCAAGCTCTTCCCAACTGTGCTCCACTGCAGCCCCTCATTCTGGGACGGGTGCCTCTGCCCGGGGCCCCCAGAGCATCGTACACCTCCCGTGCCACATCATTCACGCTCCGCATCATTTCAGAGTTACCTGTGCACCTGCGTGTATCCTTTAATAGGTTGTGGATTCCGTGCTGGCAAGAGGGAGGTATGATCAGTTGGTAATTCACAGTACCTCACACAGGGTCACCCTCAGAGCTGCTGTTTAGTAAGTGGTTGTTGCATGAGTTCATTGTTATGATCCCTTGTTGAGTAGGGGGCCACTTTCTGCTGATCGTTGGCCTTCATGTGAAGAGAGCGTGCACAGGGACAAGGCTGCAGATCGAGAGTGCAACAGGTGCGGTCCCCTCAGAATTGCTCACTTTCACGGGAAAGTGGTCCGTTGGTATTCTGGACTCTACATCAGTCTCTGGGCACTTAGTTAATGTGAGTCCATTTCTGAGAGAGAATCGTGTTTGGCCAGGTTCCACCCAGCTGCAGCAGCAGCCTCTCCCCTGCAAACACCTTCTCCATCCGCATCTTGTTCTGATGCCACGCTTGGCTTTAGAAATGCTCATACCTGGGAGGAAAAGTGACTCCAGACCCCACCTGAAGGCAGTTCGGCCCTGAAGGAAACGAGCAAGCCAATGATAAAAGCAGCCTGCACAAAGACTGCGTTCATCGGGGGTGTGTGATGTTAGGTTTGTATTCGCTTAGTTAGCTGTCTAGCTGTTTAGCTCTTGAATGTTATGATCTAAATTTATTCTACATTGAATCTGCAGAGCATTTAACCTATAATGAAAAAACAGCTTGTTGTACTGGTTTCCTCCCAGGAAACTATTTTCCCCTTAGATGAAGTATTATATAAATCTTTTTTCCTGCCTTTCCCAAAGCCTTGGGGTTTAGTGACAGTGACACTTGAAGCAGAGGGGAGGAAGAGCGGAGGGGCTCTGGCTGCTGTCTGGGGAGGCCGTGTCCCCGTGCGGGACAGGAGTGTTTTCCCTCCGGGCCAAGCTTGTCTCTGCGTTATTCTCCGCTCCACTTAGCTTCCGTCATGAACAACGGACAGCGAGGAAGGAATAAAAAAAGAGCCGGGTCTTTGGAGGCCACTTGCAACACTTCATCCTGTTTTTATTTCAAGAGTGAACCTTGGCTATAGTTGCTTTCATTTATAATTATAAGTTGGTTATTACCATTATTGCAGGTTTTCAATAGTTCAGACCCTTTGCTAAATCCTTGCTATGCATTTATCCCATTTAACCCTTCCAGTGACCCTGTGAACTCCACACCCGTGCCATCACTTTTTAAGGCTTGGAGAAGTGAAATGACTCGTTCGCAGTCACAGAAAAGGGATTGGCAGTGCTGAGCCTTACACCTCTTTCTGTCTGATGGAAAAGCCCGCCTTTTTTACCCCCGAGATAGCTTCACAAAAGCAGCTTAAGCATCACTTAGGAAGCACCAGTAGTTCTAACTCAAGTGGCCACTGCCGCCAACCTGTCCCAGACCGTAGTCTGCTGCACTTTCTGTCACCCTTTGGCGCCACACCCCCCCCCCCACAACGTGCCAGGGCTCGTCCATTGCAGTGGCCGTTACTTTAGGAAGAGCTATATATCAAGAATGCTTGCCAGGTACAGCGGAGACATGAACCAAGGGAAAAACGCAGTCTTTCTCTGCTTTCTAGGTGAAGGGTTTTGAGCACTTTGAAGGTAGGAAGAGATGTGACAAAATGTGTCATGTTCAGCGTGAAATAGAGAGATACAGCCAATCGTGTGTCCCGTGTAGCTAAAACAGGTAGCATTTAGTAAAAAGAAACTTGGTCACATCAAATCAGTATGTGTGATTTTGGTCTTTATTCAAGAAATATTTACTGAGTATTTAGTTTACTCTCTGGAAGGCTCTGTGCCAGATGCTGGAGACTTCCCCCTCTATTTAAGCTTCTGTCATGGTTCTCAGATCATCATGTAATTAAAGACAACTCGTGTTGACCCAAAGGTGACATGGGATCTAAATCCACTTTCCCCAGGGCCAGGTACAAACCTTCCTCTTCAGGGCAGGGGTCCTGTGGGGGCGCCGATGCTATGAACCAGCAATGTGCATCTTCAGGAGCGTGGACCTGCGGGGGGACCCCTTCCACGTCACATGAGGGGCGTTGCCACATCTTTGCCAGGACACAGTTCTGCCCTCTGAATAAGGATTTGGGGAAAGGAAAAGTAGTGGTTGTTGAATAGCACTCAGCTTTTTTACTGAGCATGATTCCAGGGTGCTTTTCATCTTTTCCCGTGTCTCGAAGAAAGCACCTTAGCTCTAAGGAGAGAGCATACTCTGAATATGCCTTTTTGGGGGTCTTCTAGAACAGAACTTTATAGATAAGGTCAGTTGAAGTTCAGTGCTTCTTATTCTCAGGTCTGAGTATCTTTAAGATCTACTAATCCTCCCTCCACACCAGCAGACTTTATGACCCATCCCTTCTTTCCCAACTTCCTAAAGGATTTGTCTACTATGAAATATATGACGTAATGCGGTGCCCAGGTAGCTCAGTCAGTTAAGCGTCTGCCTTTGGCTCAGGTTGTGATCCCAGGGTCCTGGGATGGAGCCCCAGGTCCGGCTCCCTGCTCAGCGGGGAGCCTGCCTCTCCCTCTCCGTCTGTCCCCCTGCTTGTGCTCTCTTTCACTTGCTCTATCTCAAATAAATAAATAAAATCTCAAAAAAAAAAATCTTCTCCCATTCTGTAGTTTGCCTTTTAGTTTTGTGAAATAAGTCAAGCAGAGATTGACAATTATCCTATGGTTTCACTCTTATGGGGAATATAAGAAACAGCTCAGAGGGGGGGCGCCTCGGTGGCGCAGTCCTTAAGCGTCTGCCTTCGGCTCAGGGCGTGATCCCGGCGTTATGGGATCGAGCCCCACGTTAGGCTCCTCCGCTATGAGCCTGCTTCTTCCTCTCCCACTCCCCCTGCTTGTGTTCCCTCTCTCGCTGGCTGTCTCTATCTCTGTCAAATAAATAAATAAAATCTTTAAAAAAAAAAAAAAAGAAAGAAAAACAGCTCAGAGGATCATAGGGGAAGGGAGAGAAAACTGAATGGGAAGAAATCAGAGAGGGAGCCAAACCATGAGAGACTCCTGACTCTGGGAAACAAACTGAGGGCTGTGGAAAGGGAGGTGGGTGGGGGGATGGGGTAACTGGGTGATGGGCATTAAGGAGGGCATGTGATGTGATGAGCACTGGGTGTTATACGCAACCAATGAAACACTGACCACTACACCAGAAACTAATGATGTACTGTATGTTGGCTAGCTGAATTTAAATGAAAAATTTAAAAAAGAAAGATGTTAGTTGGAAAAAAAATATATGACATAATAGTTAACATAATAGTTGTCTGAGGACTTACTACGTACCAGACCCTGTACCGAGCAGTTTTATAGAAGCTATGTCAGACCAGTTTTCTTCTTACACGCATTGGAGAGATGGGGGAAACTGAGGGTTAGCAGATTTAGGTAAATTGCCGAAGTAAGCAGCAGAGCTGGGGTCGGATGCAAGTTTCAACAGCCCTGACCTTAACCAAATCAATACACTCACCGTTCAACCAGTACTGACGGAGTGCTTGCTGTGTGTCGGATGCTCTGGACACTGGGGATCTGGAAGAGAGGAAAATGAAGTTCCTGCCTGTAGAGACTTC
Organism: Ursus maritimus; assembly: GCF_017311325.1. Lineage (NCBI taxonomy): Eukaryota > Metazoa > Chordata > Mammalia > Carnivora > Ursidae > Ursus > Ursus maritimus. Next base: position 56,743,397 of record NW_024426663.1, on the reverse strand, counting down.
CTTGGGATGCTGGGGGAACAGTGAACAATTAAATAAACATGCACTGTAGTATCAGGGAGCAAGAGATATGTGGGCCATGTGATCTGGACTGATAGCTATGTGTGGATATGTGCTTATTACCAACGTGCTGAAGAAAAAGACTAGAAAGACATATACCCATAAGGGTGGTTATCTTTGGTTGTCACATTTTTATTTTCTCCTTCCCACTTTTTTGAAATTGTTCAAATATTCTGCAGTGGCAGAATATTTCTGATATAATCAGATGAAGCCCGTAAATATTATTAAAAACAGAATTTAATCTTAGAAAATCCTGACAAATGGCATATGGCTTAGGCTCTGTCCTCTTCCCTCTTGCGTTTCAGCTCTTTATATTATAAAAGAAGCCTGGTTTGGTTTTTTCGTCTGTGCTATTTGTCTGAAACATTTATTGCTCCCCCAGGAATGATGTTGGCTTCCTCTGCCCCAAGCTTTTCTGAGTTTGTGCATATCAGGGCTTTTCAACCTGGGCTCCACATTTGACTCTCTGGGGAGCATTTCAAATCTGATGCCAGGGCCTCACCCCCAGGCCTGCTAAAACAGAAGCTTTGGGGTGGGGTCTGGGCCTCCTTATATTTCAGAGTTCCCCAGGTAACTCAACTGTGCAGCCAGGGTCCGGAATCCTTGGGTAGTGGACTTCCTCCCCCTGCTGCTCCGAGCTTCCAAACACATTTCCTGGGGAGCAACTAGGGTAGAAAGTGGCAAAGCGCATCCTTAGCCTCCTCCTTCCTCTCTGTCTCATCAGCTCTGGGATGGCCAGGGAGCAGGAGGGGGAGGAATGGGCCTGAGCAGGTGGCCAGAACCAGGCAGAAGTGGGGCCAGTCCCACGCCCTCCAGCACCTGGCTGCAGCCCTCACCACCCCCTCCTGACCTACTTACTCAGGGCCCGCAGCCTGAGGGACTGAGGACTGGAGGACAGCAGAAATGATTAACAGAGCCAAATACTGTGCAGATGGGGAGCAGAGGACACACTCCAGCCACACTAGAATTCTCACCGTTCCGGAACACAGCACTCCCCGTCACAGCTTTGGGCCTGATGCCTGTGCCGCCCTCTCAGACTGAAATGTCCCCTGATGCCAACTCTCTCCTCCCCTGGGGGCTGAGTTCTGCTTTTCCTTTAAGGCTAAGCTTTGTGAGTTCCTCTCTGACCCTCTGCTCCTCATGTTGTAGGACCACTTTCTCCACCTTGATCTGTGGCTCCCCCTTGCAGGAATTTGTTTCCAGCATTAAGACAGCACTTCACACCTCATGTTGCCTGGGGAGGTGTCTGCCTCCCTGACCAGGTGGGGAGGCCTCAAGGGCAGAGTTCGTCCTCATTCATCACAGTGTCCCCATGCCCCACACAACTGACTGTCAAGTCGAAGGGCCTGGGCCTTGAAGTTGGACAGAACCCACTCAGCCTTTGAATCCTCACCTCCACGGCTAAAAAGGCAGAATCCCAGGTCCCATATCAGAATCTCAGGTGATTCCAGTGCACACTAAAGTTTGAGAAACATCAGTAGTCTCACTGATCCTTAACTTCCTCAGCTGTGAAACGGGAAGAGGATTGACAGGGCTGTTGGGAGGCATGAGTAAGGAAACACACAGTGTCTCGTGCAGGATGGAGCCATGGCTATTAGCTTCTGTTCTGCGAGGGGACAGGCGTCTGCAGCGGCCCACACCGAGCGGTCTGCAGTCTACCCCAGTGAGCCCTGCGGTGAGGTGGAGCAGGCTTAGCAGCCCTCCAGTGGGGAGAGGGCGAACGGGGAAGGCAGCGTGTCACCGTGGCCCGGGTTTGAGTAGGGCCTGCTGTCTCTCTCTGCTTCTTAAGGGCCCCTCCAAGAACAAGTGTGTGCTGACCTGCAGTGCTTAGCTGCTTTGAGCCAGACCCCCAGTGAAGCCCACCCAGACCTCTCTCACTTTGTCCAGTCCCTTATCCACAATGGGCGAGATCCTGTTTGGGATCTCAGCGAGCTGCCAGTACCTCGTGCACGAGCAAAGTGCCGAACGGGAAGCTGTGGCTGTTTGGATTGAGCATTTTTTAAAAAATTAATTAGTTGTACTGATAGTAATTCCATCCACCACGGGGACCGCACCACATCATTTCACATTTATGAGGACTTCTTTTGCATCTACCGTTTCATTTTATTTGGGGGGGGTCAAAAGATCTTGTTTATGTGCCAGGGGGTGCAAGAGAGCACAAGGGGGAGCAGCAGAGGCAGAGGGAGAAGCAGACTCCCCGCTGAGCAGGGAGCCCGATGTGGGACTCCATCCCAGGACCCTGGGGTCATGACCTGAGCCGAAGGCAGATGCTTAACCGAATGAGCCTCCCAGGCGCCCCCATCTTCACCAATTTAAAGTATATAGTTCAGTAGTGTTAAGTACACTCATACCGTTGCTGCAGATCTCTAGAACTTTTCATCTTGCTAAACTGAAACTGTGATACTTGTTGAACAGTAATTCCCCATTTTCCCCTTTCCTTTTTTTTTATTATGTTCAGTTAGCCACTGTATAGTACATCATTAGTTTTTGTTGTAGTGTTCATTGGTTCATTAGTTGTGTATAACACCCAGTGCTCATCACAACACGTGCCCTCCTTAATACCCATCACCTAGTTACCCCGTCCCCCACTCCCCTCCTCTCTGAAACCCTCACTTTGTTTCCCGGAGTCCATAGTCTTTCATGGTTCATCTCCCTCTCTGATCTCCCCATTCAGATTTCCCTCTCTTCCCCTATGGTCCTCCGTGCTATTGCTTATGTTCCATAGATGAGTGAAACCATATGATAATTGTCTTTCTGTGCTTGACTTATATCATTTAGCCTAATCTCCTCCAGTTCCATCCATGTTTATGCAAATGGTGGGTATTCATCCTTTCTGATGGCTGAGTAATATTCCGTTGTATATATGGACCACATCATCTGTATCCATATTCATCTGTTGAAGGGCATCTCGGCTCCTTCCACAGTTTCGCTACCATTCCATTTTATATTGATTTATTTAATATTGAGAATCTTGATGAGACCCGTATGGAGAACATTTTTGGGGAAAATTATTGCTGCTTCAAAAGATAGCCAGGGAAATGCTGTTCCCATGTGGTATAGTCTCCCCTCGGAATTCCCTGACTCAATTGCTGCTGGAGAGAGGGCCCCCGTGTCTGCCGCGCCCACACGCAGCCTTTCTCTGGGGCAGTGGCAGGACTGAGACACCTCTCTGCTTACCTGTGCTCTGCTCTCATCAGATCCTGCCAGCCCATCAGGGCAGCTAACAGAGGGGAATGACTGTTTCAGGGACAACAGCTTTAGTTTTTAAACTTTAAACCTTGCCCCCAGAAAACTTAGATGAAGGTTACTCTCAACCTGTTCTCTGGGACATGGTGGAAAAGCCTTACACGCAGAGCTAACAGAAGCTGCTAGAGAGATGTAAATACATACCGGCAAGAGGCACGTGTGTCCTTCACTGACATGGCCTGAGGTTGGCTCTGGCCAGGAATGAGAATTTGGGACTCTGGGCAGCTGGCAGGCACTTTTTGGTAGGGCTAGAACCAGTTGGCAAGGTGGGGCCAAGCTGGTTTCTAATTACAACAGCATATACTCAGGACACAATTCAGATTGAAGTTGCCAATGAGGTGGCAGACCAGGGAGCAGGAAGCCAGCAGGCGCAGGCCCAGGGGCATCTAAGTACCTCCCAGGACCTTATAATCTAATAGGAGACATTAGACTCCCAGCTATAAAGAGTTCAGATAAATGCGGTTGTTGCCAGAGTGAGTCAGCACCTGCTCCAGCCTGCAGTGTCAGATCAGAGCTCAGAGCAGTAGACAGTAATTGGAACCAGAAGGCGGACTGCTGAACTCAGTTTTCCCCAACGTCATGGACAGGTAATTGACATACGATAAACTGCTCATGCTTAAAATGTACAGTTTGATATGTTTCATCATCTTTGTATACCTGTGCAATCAACACTACAAACAAGATAATGATCATGTCCATCACAGCCAGAAGTTTCCTTGTGCCCCTCTGTAAATTCTCCCTTCCATCCCTCCCCGCTACCCCAGTCCCCAGGCAACCACTGATCAGCTTTCTGTCACTATTGTGTAATAGTTTGCATTTCCTTGAATATTGCCTAATGAAATAGTACCTATTTGCTCTTGTCAGACTTTTTTCATTTAGCGTAATTATTTTGAGATTCACTCATGTTTCATGAACCAGCAGCTCATTCCTTTTTATTGATGCGTAGTATTCCAGTGTATACCACAGTTTGTTTATTCATTCCCCTGATGATGGACGTTTGAGTTGCTTTGTGTTTTGCGCAATTAAAAATAAAGCTGCTATAAACATTTGTATATAAGTCTTTATATGGACATATCTTTCATTTATCTTGGTAAATACCTAGGAGTAAGGAGAGCATCATACACTACATCTATATTAAGCTTCGTAAGGAACTGCTAGACTCTTTTCCAAAGTGGTTTTATGCATGCAATATTTAGAACATACTTATACTAAAAAAAATGGTTTATCTGATGTTTAAATTTTACTTGGTGCCCTGTATTTTATCTGACAACCCTATCCCCAGGAAAAGCCCAAGATCAGACCATTCTCTCCTAGATCAGTGGCTGGCATACTTTTTCTGTAAAGGCCCAGATAGTAATTTTTCTAGGCCTTATGGGCCATACAGTTGCAGTTACTCAACTGTGCCATTATATTGTGATGCCAGCTGTAGAGAACATGTAAATGAAAGAGCATGGCTATGTTCTAATAAAATTATATTTACAAAAAACAGCAGGCAAGCTGGAGTTGGTCCACAGGTCATATGGTTGCTGACTCCTGTCTTAGATCAGATTTTCAAAGTATGATTGCAGGATCCACAGTGTATCACCTGGGAAGTTGGTAGAACAGCAACTTCTTAGGCTCTACCCCAGAACTACTGAACCAGAAGCTCTAGGGATGGGGCTCAGCCGTTTCGGCATCAGGACATTCTGATGCATGCTACAGTTAGAAAGATTCTAACTATTGCCCAATACGGATGACCAACAGAATCACCTGGGGCACTTCCTCAGAGACAGTCCCCAGAGCCCAGCATACCTTCCAACCAGAAATGCAGTGTGCAAGCTGGGAGTGAGCATGGGAAAGCTGAATGTGTATGTTTTAGAAGGTTTTACAGTTTAGAACATTTATAATGAGTGATCATTGAATATTAGATGCTGACCTGCTCATGTTTTAAGATTTCAAAGCATGAATGTAAAAAGAGTTAATCTCCCCAAATTAATGGACCTTTCACATCCTGAGTTGTCCCATAATGAAGGTATGCATAGAGGTGGGATTAGGTTCAGGTTGGGAAGATAAAAACAATAATGTCCTTTATTCAGAGATCTCTTTTCTTTGCTCAGAAGCTAAAAATGCATTTAATAAATCCCATTAACTACATTCCCATGATGCTGTCCCCCTAGGCAGAGTTGGTTAGACTAATGCTCGCTCCACCTCCTTTCCCGCGGGGAAGGAAAACTAACATAATTTATACAGGCTAATATACTACAGTTCTTTCCTGCACAGGATATCATTCTGCCCAAAGAGAAGTAATTGAATCAGCCAGCCATGTTTCCTTTTGGCCAGTTCCCCCTCCCTAACCTCCCAGATACTTCCCACCCTGGCAAACTACAAATATGTCAAAATGTTATTTTGAATGTTATATGAAAATTCATTTAATGCCTCTTTTCTCACAAAACAGCCTCAATTAATGTCTTAGATCCTGCTATCTCTGACTTTTAGTTGTTGACTTGTTTTATTTCATTAAGAACAAGTGATCAAAATGCTTTAGCCAGAGGCCTCTGGTCTTTCCCTCAGAAAGAGTGTTATTAGTTAGTTGGCACAATGAGAAGTCCTTTTGTAGTAGTGAGATGGCTAATCACGGTTTCAGGAAGAAGTTCTTGGGTCTGCAGCAAAAGAAGAGAAAAGCAAATAAAGGTCCTTTACTGTGGAGAAAATAGCAGCTTACCTCGTCTGCTTCTTAAATTTTACTTTGAACACTCCATAAAGTTGAACAAGCAACTCAAAAAAGCAGTCATTCGGCTCGCTCTCTCTCTCCCTAAAATAAATAAATAATCTTTTATAAAGGGGGAGGCACCTGGGTGGCTTAGTCGATTAAGTGTCTGACTCTTGATTTTGGCTCAGATCATGATCTCAGGGTCGTGAGATCGAGCCTGGAGTCAGGTTCTGCCCTCAGTGCGGAATCTGCTTGAGATTTTCTCTCTCCCTCTCTTTCTGCCCCTCCTCTGCTCTCTCTCTCTTTCCACCCCCCATAAATCAATCAATCAATCAATCAATCAATCTTAAAAAACAGAAAACAGTCATTTGGGCCCAGTTTAATTAAGCAGCTCTGAACGGGAGCGTTCAGTCTGGGAAGAATAAGGCCAAGACATTGGAAAATCAGTTTGGCAATATCTTAGCAAGAGTCAAAAGTGCTTCATGACTTTGAGATCAAAAAGAAAGGAAGGATGAGGAATTCTTCCAAATAGCAGCAAATCTCTTCTCCAAGTATCCTTTTGAAAATATCTCATAAGGATTATTTTTTCTCGTGAATATTCAGGGAGTACGAAGGGATGGGAACTTTGAAGTGTGTGTGTGTGTGTGTGTGTGTGTGTGTGTGTGTGTGTAAAGAAAGCCAGTATATAATAATAGATATAAATATTTAGAAAAATAAACATATAAATATGGGAAGAAAACTAAATGTAGTCATCCATGGAGAGAAGGTCCTCACTTTTGCAGTGAAGGTGGTATTTGTGAATCTCTCCCAGTGGGATATCTCTGAGAACTCTTCCCTATAGTGGAGATATTCCCACCCTTTAATAGTTGCCAGTTGATTGGCCAGGTTCTGCGCAGCTGTCTATGAATGGCTGATCTTCTGAAGGAGAAACCTGGCAGGTGGCAAACTCTCCATCCATAGAATGCAGTAAATATTTGTGAATACATAATGAAAATGTCGACCGCAGTTTCATTCTTAGCGTCTCCCATTATGTCATGTATACTTGCTTTGGAGTGCTTTACGTACTTGAAATGATTCCTTTCCCCCACAAGACCCCTTTGAAGGAGATATGATTTTCTTCGGTTAGCAGAAAAGCAAATTTAAGAGTAGAAAAATGGTAGTTTGCCTTAAGGTGACACCGCCGATCAGTAAAATAGGAGAGATTTGAACTCAGGTTCATTCAGTTTTAAAGTCTTGTCCACCACACATAGTTTCCTCCATTCCATTTCTGTACACATTGGCAGAAACAACTGAGTAGCTATTACTAAGAATACATAATAAAAATAATTTTTAAATGCATGTTTTTATTAACTTTTTTTTGTCCCAGTTCAGTTTCTTTGTAACTCAAGAGTGTAATCACTGTAAACAACCTCTAAAATGTTAAATTTGCATGCAAATTTAACAAAACCAACAAAATCAACAGTAAGACCACGTGTACTTGAGTGCCAGTATTTCTTTTTATTTTATTATTTTACTGGAGAAATGCAAATTTTCTTCTACCCCATTCTCTTGGAGTCTAGAAACTGAATAGTGGTCAAGACCACAGACTCTCACATGAGACAAATCCAGACTTAGCCACTTGCAAATTACATAATTTGGGGATGGTCTCAGTCTCCCCATTTGTAAAGCGGAAATAGTAATGGTGTCTATTTTATGGGGTTGTCGAAAGAATAATAACATGAAAACCACTGGCCTATTCCTGGCACATAATAGACATTTATCAAATTTTATTTTCCCTTTCTACTTGCCTTCTGATCTTGTTTGTTAAACATGGCAGACAAATACATTCTGTTTACAGATAAAGTAGAAACACTGTCCCACTATTCATACGTATGTATGTGTGTGTAAATAAAATTTTTCCTTAGAATTGTGGCATATTAAAAAAAATGCTGTTATTTAAATCCTTTCTGCCATTTCGTTTTGTGAGCAGAGAATCTCTCTCCAAAGATTTCCTTTTCTGTTCTTTTAGTCAGTAAAACAAATAGACTAAGCAGACCACAGCAAACAAACAAACAAAAAGCCCCAGAAAACAAGAACACCAGGGAAAGTGGTGCACATCAGCCACAAATAGAAGGAAGGAATCTTGCCCATCTGAGAGCCCCTAAAATCTCTTTGAAGAGTCTTTCCAAAGAAAAAACAAACAAACAAACACCTTTTTCATTAAGAATGCAGAGCATTTCCTGTGGCCCTCTCAGCCTCTCAGCCAGGTGCAGAACCAGCCTGTGCCCCAAGGGCATCTTTAAGAGAACTGAGGGAGCAGCATGGACCCAGTGAGCCAGGCTGGAAGGTTTTCATGCTTTGGGAGGCTGTCTGCCTGCCCCCTGGCTCCACTGCCCACTGGAACCTGCCAGATCACAGAAACACAGAGCAGCTCAGCTCCCCTTAGGAAAAGCTTGGAGGTCCAGCCAGGCATGTTGAAAGACCTGGCCTGTGTTCCAGGCTTCTCCCGTAGTCTTTTCACCATTACCTAGTGATGTCACTCTCCTCTGTGGAGCTCTTTTCCAGCACAGGTGTCCCCCTCCCTCCTTTTCTTAGTAGAAGGCCAAAAGGAGAGTTTGAGCTTGCAGCAATATGATTTTTCTTTGGCGTTAGGGAGAGGTGACAGTGAAGAACAGCCCTCTGTGTGAGTCAGTAGTCTTCATATCTTCACATATAGCAGCTGCCCGTGTATTGGGCATTGGCACATGGGACTCCCAGCCCTTTTTCTACATGATCAGATTGGACCTTGATAGCAACCCTACAAGATAGCTATTATTATCATGTCCATCCTGCAGAGGAATAAACAGAGGCTGAGAGAGGTTCGGTTACTTTCCTCGGACTAGTCAGTGATCCGTGGTACAGCCTGGATTTACTCCCAGGCCTGGGCTTCCTTTCTTGTTTTCAAAGAATAGACACAAACTCCTAAAGGGGGAAGCATCTGTGGATACGCGGAGGTCCTCTGTGCACGTGGCTCATGGTTTGTTCCTAAAGTCTTCCTGGCTTGACATTTCGGAGAAGAGTCTTCATGCAGGCTGTTGGATTTGGGCACTTGGATGGCAGATAGGATGGCGCCGTGCCACCCTCATTCCTGAGGGTAATGCGCGTCATGCGGACCCATGTGAAACCTGCCATAAACTCTCATGTGGGTGCCGTGTGGGGCGCACACAGAAGCTTTGATCCTGTTGTGAGAAAGTGAAATACTGATGCGTGCAGGCCCATTTTATCATAAAGGTCAAACTTTTGGATGAAGGTGGAAACGGGATGGTGGGGCTTCTTCCCTGAGACTGTAAGACAGGGAATAAAAGCAGATCCAAAGTGAAGAGGGGCCTCCGCCAGTGAGGGGTTACTTTTGAGAAAATGTCTCTCATTTCTGGTCATTATGGAACCACCTTGACGTGAAATTTTGCATCCATGAAACAAATGAAACTCAGGGAAAAGGCAGCACCTCTAAGAACAGGGACTGTTGAGACGGGCAAAGCGACGAGAGGAAAGGATTTTGCCACCATCCTCATATGAGGCTCAGGACTCCTCAAGAAGCTGTCAGCACCTGTTGAGCAGGCTGTCTCCCCAAAATTACGTGCCCCTGGCAAAGGCGGCCTCTGGCAGCAGGGAGCATGGACCGGGAGAGGTGCCTGGCGGAAATCCCTTAATGTTCAATGAAAAACAAAAACAAATGAATGTTTTTCCGTGACGTTTGAGAGCTGTTTTACACTGTTCAGAGAGTCTGCACGGGTGCGTCTGGGATCCAGTCATACCTCCAAAGGAATGCCCACCCACTGTAATGGCTCAAGAAGAACAGGTTTGAGTTCCCTGCCTCTTTTCTAGAATCTGCACCTCCCACACCTTCCACCCTCCATCAGTAGTTAGGAGACCCTCAGTGCGACAGCACCGTCTTGTAGTGCGCCATCCCCACTGCCTGGCACGGGGACTCCCTGCATGTTGGTTGTTGAACTGAATTGAATTGATCAAGCCCATTAGTCCCTTTCTCGATATGGGACTCCCTATCTAGCCCAGTTTTCCAGACCGAATAAGTCGTTAACATTTAGAAGCCCGCCTCACTACCCTTGGTGTGTTCACTACTGATTTCTCAGAAGGTTTATATGGTGTTGGGGGTGGGAGGGATCTGTACCTTGTACCCTGCCTGGAAAGCCTCGAGCTCTAGTAGGTGACAAAGACTCGTGACCATTCCCTACCCAGGACATGATGCCTCTTCTGAAGTTCCTTTGACGGGGTCCTTCTGTGCTTGGATTCCACCATGTGTTAGGTGTCTGTGGTCCCCTGCTGATGTCCCATCCTAGGGCAGGTCTAGATGAGGGAGGAGGAGGAACATTCAGCAAACATATGAGATTCTGCCATAGCTGTGTGACATGGTTCCTCAGTGGCCTCACTGAAAAGCTAGAGCTGCAAGGTATTTCTCAACAACAGTTGTTCAGATGAACACATGTCCCTGGAGAGCAGACGTGCTGACCGTCCTCTCCAGGTGTCCACCTGTGTGTGGCTTCTCTGGAAGAGGCTGACAGGGTTCTGGTAAGGAGGGAATGGGAGGGGATCCTTATTAGCTGTGCCACATGGAAGCTTTTCCCATTGCCCTTGCACTGAGCTGGGGAACCTAGAAGGGAGAAGCTGAGTTTGCATTGCTTCCTCGTTCAACTTTTGCCATGGCCATTTTACCGCTTTGGTTTTGTGAGACCACAGAGACCTCAGTTCCCTCAAAAGCACCAGAAGAGGGGTAGAATATGACAAAAGGCGCAAAGGGAAGCTGAATTTGGAAGTCATGAATAGAGGTTTGTTTGAAAACATAGCGTTGAGCTGTTTACTGCCATACCACATACGTGCTGAGAAAGCGTAGGTCCACAGGCCGCAGTGCATGTGCGGAACGTGCATGGGAAGTCGTCATCCTCTGACTCACTGTGCACCTGCCCCATCCGAGCTCTGGAGCTGACGGTTAAGTAGCAATTCAGAGTCACCTACGTGTGTATCAGATAAGCAGAAAGAACCGAGCCCCCGCCAAGAGTCTCTGGTGTGGGAAGTGAGACTAGATTTGCAGCTTGAAGGATGAAGCTCAGATCATGTGAAGAAGCACAGGGTGGGACAGGCAGGGCAGAGTGTGAGCAGACGCACCGGGGCTGGGCACCAGGAGGGCAGGCCGAGACGAGGTGTGCGCTGGGCAGTGACCCGCCCGTCCAGTCGGCCCTGGTCTTGGCCCCCTGGGCACTGTCTTGGTACCTTCTCTAGAATCTCAGAGATCGAAGGGGCCAGATTACAGTGCCACCCGTCCTGCCCTGGGGACAGAGGCTGACTTGATAGCACTTGAGATCCCAGTCTCCACCTTGGCTCCTGGCCCAGCCGCCTGTAGGCCACGGAACTGAGCATTCATCTGCTCTTGATGGGCCTCCTTTCCGTTCCGCAAAATGAGGGGAATTATTGACTCTGCCTCAGAGCACAGTTGGGAGTGTTACATGAGGTGACACGTGTAAGGTATTCCGTGCTGTGCTTGACAATGGCTTAATAAATTGTTACCACTCTGTCACTCTTAACTTGCTGATAGGGCAACGGAAGCTCAAAAAAGTTAAATAGATACCAGGGTTACACAAATTAGAGGCTGCGTTAGGACTAGAACCCTGACAGCCAGCCAGATGCTGCATCTCTGGGGAGAAATGGAATTTTTGGTCAGGAAGTGGAGTTGTATAATGTCTCCGGGGCAGATTTTGGTGTCAGAGGGCTCCAGCCCTCAGGAATGNACATTCCTTGGACAAGAGCTCCGAATCTGTCTGGCCCTCGGTGCAGCATTTGTGTGAAAAACGGGTCTCGAATGTTACTACTTGACAGAAGGTTGCTTCATAGCATAACTGGGGACAGAGCCCACACAGGTGGCAAAACTAAATGAGCTGATTCAACCTGGTGTGTCCCCCTTGGGAGAGCCACGTAAACAACTGTTGCTTGAGATAGCAGAGCGCTCCTGAGGAAGGACGTGAAAGCTGCCCTCAGCCCCGCCAGACAGAGTGTGCCTGTCCACCAGAGCCCTAGAGATTTGCACAGCAAGCAGGAAGCCCCTGCTCCACGCTGCTCTGGGCACCTGCGGTGAAATCCATCCCCTCCTGCCCTTTCATTTTTGCTGATACCGGCGAGGAAGCCAAGTCAACAGTGTTTATCGAGCACCTTCTGGGTGCTACACTTAACCATATATCCTTGTGCCCCCAGCTGAGGGCAGGAGCCACTGAGATGCCAGAGCCTCCTCAGGGTCTCCAGCCTAGATCATGAGGGGTTATTTTTTTTATTTAAATTCAATTAATTAACGTATACGGAATTGTTAGTTTCAGAGGTGGAGGTCAGTGATTCATCAGTCTTATGTAACACCAGTGCTCATCACAGCACTGCCCTCCTTAATGCCCATCACCCAGTTACCCCATCCCCTCACCCACCTCCCCTCCAGCAACCCTCAGTTTGTTTCCTATGGACCACAAGGGCCTATTAACTATTTTATTAATAATAACTACTTAATAAATATGTAAAATGTCTCAGGCAATGAGTTGAAGTACTTGACTTTAAAGTGTTATTTCAATTAATCATCCCAGCAATCTAGTGAAGTAGGACCTATTACTGTGTGTGAGGCTCAAAGATGTCAAGGGCTTAAAGGCCATAGAGTTAGTAGGTGGTAGAACTGGGTGTGAATTCAGGCTGTGGAGTCCACATGATTCACCAGATCAGAAAGGCGAGGTAAGCCAGGTAACCATGTGAGAGTCAGGCTTATCTGTCCCTTGGTCAGAATCTGGGCTGAAGTATCATTGCCACCTGTCTTTGTGGAATGGCGTCATGACCCACCACAGAAGACAGAGGAATCTGGGAATGATAGCTTTTGCTCTGAAAGTCCCTTCAGGCCTCCAGCTTCCTTCAAGCTCTAGCTGGGGCACTGCCCCTGCATGGCTTTACCCAGACCAGTTTTGGAATCAGGTAAACCTCTACCCTGCAGCTTCCTGGCCCAGTGATCTTGGATAGGTCCCTTAGCTTCTCTGAGCCTTCGTTAGGTTGTCTGTGGAAGGAGACGATACTACCTGATCCTTGAAGTGCATCATAGAAGATAAAATGAGTAAACACAGTGTGAAATTGGGTCTGCCACGTGGTAGGGACTCAAAGGGAATCTACCAGACCACCCCCTCTTAATTCAGGGGATCCAGGGACCCTGGCTGGCCTCTGAGACAGGACTTACTGTAATCTTTCACTTTTGCCTCTCTCCTGCGATTGGGCAAAAACCTGATACATTCACTTAATATAATAATGCTGGCTCTGGTACCAGAATGACTGAGTTCAAATCCTGTCTCTGTCGCTTACTGCCTGTTTGATCTGGAACAAGTTACTTGAGCTCTCTGCGCCTCTATCTCCTTCCTTATACGTACAAAGGGAATAGTAATGGTACCTACATTATGGGGTTACTCTGAAAACTAAATGAGATACTTCATGACAAGCATGTAAAAGACACTCAATAAATGTTACACATGAAAAGAAAAAAAGGTATAAACTAATGTTTATGCAGCGTCTTCTGTGTCGACCTAGCACTAACTGCTGGGGATACTGTTGTAAGTGAAACCGATCCAGTCCCAGCCCCCACGGAGGCCACAGAGTCCAGTGAGGAGGACCCACAAGCCAGGAAACCAAGAAATGAGTCTAACATTACAAACTGTAATACAGTCTGGGAAAGAAATGAACATGGTTTGATGATAGTAACAGTGAGACCTACTTTGTGAAGGTCAAGAAAGGTTGTGAAGTCTAGAAAATTCTGCATACTCTAGTTCCCCTCTTGGAAATTCATAATGCTCATTAACATATTAAAGGCTGAGAAATCTTCAGTAAAGAAGTAAAGAAGTCCATTCAATTTTGTTTATCCTAGGTTTTGCCAGATCCTTTTGACTGCACAGTGTTTTTCCCTGAAGAAGACCTTTTAATCATCTTTTTAAAATTAGTGTTCTCCTGAACACATTTCAGAGACCTGAACTAAACTAATATTTCTGTGTAATTAGCTCTTTTTGGCAGCCCGAGGCAGGGATCTTTCATGGGGTTATTCTTTAGACTATAATGACAATACCGCTGGTGAAAAATGTCTTACCAGGTGTCACATTCATCTCGTTTTTCTTCAGCGCTATTGACTTCTTCTCTCTCTTTGGACTTCTTTCTTGGTACATTTGTTCACGTCTCTTTGTTAGCAAACTAGTTTTCACTCTGTTCTTTTTGCAGAGGGGTGAAAAAGATGCTTTTCAAGGGGCCATGAACTCAGGTGAGTTATGTAGCAGGCATCACAGCACGGAGCCTTGACAGCATTTTCCTGGAGCCAGCCCGAGGCATCTGTACCTGTGTGGGGAGAGCAGACGTCCTGTTTAGAATTCAGAAGTGACAATGAGGACATGCCAGCTGGCAAAGAGTACTGGGCATTCCCTGATCGGCCCCAGCAGGTAAGAAGAGCGAGAAAAGCAGCCCAGTGTGCAAACCTCAGTGTCCAGGATAAATGGGGCTCATCCGTTGCCACTAACTGCCAGAGTAGAGCATGGAGCAGCAAAAGGATGACCTTAGGGCCCAAGAAAATGATCTTGTGCATAGAATGTTTCACACCTCAAGCTTAAGGGGGAGCCAGAAATTCTACTATTGGGTCTACCCCTGGAAGCCCTTACTAAAATGTAAATTTTTGCTGAAATGAAATTGCAAATATTTCACGAACTAGGAATCAGATGGACTCGTATTTGTACACTGACTCTGGTACCACACTAGCTCTATGACCTTATTTACTCTTTTCAAGCCTCAGTTTCTTTATCCATAAAGTGGGGATATTGCCACAAACTTCACGTGAGGATTACGGGAGAAGGTGGTAATAGTGCAATCATAGGCACTTAGGAGAGTATTTTAAAATGTCATTTTGCCTCCCCTGCTCCTTGTGGGCCATAATCAGCTGTTAACACCATAGGATGAGTAACTCACTAGATTAGTCCCCTTAGAGAGCTGGGAATGGGGGGCAATGGTGGGGAATAGAAAAAAAGGATTGGAAAATTGCTGGAATACTCAGAAATATATAGAGCGTGGGGGTCCTGGGCTCACAGCACTGGCTGCAAGCAATAAAGTGGGGGGGGCTTGGAGGCATGCAGAGAAATAAAGAAGTGCAGAGAAGAGTATGGAAGGGCTGCGGGGAACACGGGCTTCCTCATGCCATGGCTCGGAGCAAGACACGGGCCTGCAAGTCACAGTAAGCACCATTGGCCAGTTGTGTGACTGGCAGTGATGATCTGTTCTGTGCCCCTAGTGCCCACGTGGTTGACAGGAACGCACCATCTTTTTCCTTCTGAGGGTGCCAGGAATGTTGGCAGAGAGGAATGTACAGGACAGGGCTTAGAAGATCATCTCACTGTCTGTCCTCATTCCCCCGGGAGAAAACTGAGCTATGGGAGAAAGACTGGCCTAGTCAGTGGGTTGGCATAATCTAAGAAACCACATTCTTAACTCTGTGTTTCTGCTCTCCACTTGACTTAATACCACATGCCAGGAAAAATGTCCTGAATGAGGAAAGTTTCCCTAACAAGCTTTTACTTTGTGGACTATAGTGTCTCAGCCCTGGCATAATGCAGTGATAGGTGGTGTATTTGAACCCAAATATTAAGAAGCCATCTAAGAGACATTTATTTTTCTTCCCCTTTCCCCTCCTCTTTTTGTCTTTTCTTAACGCGATGATGGTATAGCAACCATTTTGGGACCATGAAGATACTCTGAGGGTGGGGCCAAGCCTCAAGGAGGCAGGACAGAAAAGTAGAAGGAGGCTGGGTCATCAGAGGCATCAGAGAGCCATCAGTGCTGTCTGGACCATCAATTCTGGGCTTCTGTGACCTGAGAAAAAGTCTCCGTTTTACAGTGTGTGAGGGTGTTCGCATGTGTTCATATGTGTTCATATGTCAGACAAGCTTGGCTTCAAATCCCAGCTCCATATGAGTTGAAACAACTTAGTTTATTTTTCTTTGGAATTTCCATTTCTTTATAGTCACATAAATAATAATTGCCATTAATTACTCTGTGCCTGGAGTTGTGCCGTGTACTTTATACACATCATAGAGTAGGTGTCATCTCCATTGTATGGACGAGAAAACGAAGGCTGACATTAGCAAGTAACTTGTACAAGCAGGAATTCAGACCTAGGGTGACCTGTCTTTGGGCACCTGTGTTTTTAAAACATGGGTGTCCATACAAGATGAATGAAATTATATCTACCTCATCAATTTGTGAGGATTATGTAAAATTGGTTACACGGGAGGCACTTACTAAATGTAGCTACTATAATATTGCCTAGGTTAAGTTCTGTTTCTTAGTTTTTACTTTATTTTTCGGTTTTGTTTGTTTGATTTATGAGACCTAGGGAAAAAAGTCTGTGGACAAAAAGGAAGCAATCCCAAGAGGTAAGGAAAAAGCATTGGGTTGGAAGGGAATTTTTTCCCCTCCTAGTAGTGACCAATTATTTCTAGGTAATTGGAAGCTAGTACTTTCTACTGTATCTACAGGCCATTCACAATGGGCCCTGGACTTCAAAGAGCTGGAAATGTGTTCTAGTTCAGATGTTAGTAACTCATAGGATGAGCCTAGGCGAATCCCTTCCCTTTTCTGAGCCTAGGACTCACCTCTATAAAAGGCGATGATTGGATTGGGTTATCTCTAAGGACCCCTACGGTCGCTTCTCTGATAGCTTCAGGCTCACACAGCATGGCCACCCCACCTCACCCCAACAGAATACTTATTTCAATGAAGCCTTCATTCAGTGATTTCTAGATACTGCATATTCTTGTTCAATACATATATTAATTTCAAGACCGCTACCCGTGGTCTATGTTAATTTTAGCATCACCAAACCATTTTCTTGTAAAATATTTACTACAGTTACTTCTAAAAATCCTTTGAAGACATTAGAAGAAAAACTTACAGGTAAAATCCAACTATCAATAACTCTCAAATCTGACTTTCTTTCCAAATTATGTTTTGTTCAGGTTGCTGTTAAAAATAAGTCCATATTTCCTGTCTGACAGCAACAAAAGGTGCTTACAAGATTTCAGGATAGGGGTGCCTGGGTGGCACAGCCGTTAAGCGTCTGCCTTCAGCTCAGGGCGTGATCCCGGGGTAATGGGATCGAGCCCCACATCAGGCTCCTCTGCCGGGAGCCTGCTTCTTCCTCTCCCACTCCCCCTGCTTGTGTTCCCTCTCTCGCTGGCTGTCTCTCTCTGTCAAATAAATAAAATTAAAAAAAAAAAAAGATTTCAGGATAAAGAGAAAACAGCCCAGATTACATATGCATTCTTCGACATGGCGTGAATCGCTTGAGTGACCTCGGCAGCTGTTGTAATAAAGGCTGCGTTCTGCGCTCGCTCTGGGCCGTTTTACACTGCGAGACCCCACAGCCTGTAAGCTGTCAGCATTGGAAATAACTGAGATTCAGAGACAGCCCGCGGGAGGGCACCTGTCTGGGAGGTTGCAAGGAATCCGCACTCTCTTCTCAGCACCAGCCCTTCGTGCCCATCAGCACCCAGAGGGCAGAACAAGAGCCCTTAGGGAAGAACTTCCTAACGATGAGCCATGTACGGGCAGTGACCTTCTTGTCATTGTAAGAAGGCAAGTTGAGGTCAGGTGACCTCTTAGTCATGATGTGGAGGGGATCAAACTAGGTGCAGGGTTGACCTTGATGAAGGTCCTCCTCCCTTCTTCGAGACTCCTGACTAGGAGTGCAGGCTTAGTTTGCATTACTGTTGACTAAACTCCAGATTAGTTGGATTTCATTAGTTTTTCCATTAACATCCTCTCTCTGTTACAGGATCCAATCCAGGAAACCACATCGCACTTAGTCGTTATGCCTCCAGAGTCTCCTGAGGTCTGTAGCAGTTTCTTAGTCTTGTCTTTTCTTGTGACCTTGACAGTCTTGACATTATACTGAAAGTCTCTGTAATGAAGCAGGAAAACACATAAATGTGTAAGGACTGGAGAGGAAAAATTAAAATGTCATTTTTCACAATAGATGTGATTTTTTGCAGAGAAATTTCAGAATAATCCATAGAAAGTTTACTACAATTAATAAATGAAATACTAATGTTAGGTACTCTGTAGATGTTCCCAGTCTGAGTTTTTCTCATGTGTTTTGCTTTATTAGACTGGGGTTGTGGGATTTTTGGAAGAATACACAGAGGCGAAGTCTCGTCACATCAGGGGACACATGGCATCCACGTGACAACACTGGCAATGTTAGGCTTCATTGCTCGGTTGAGGTGGTATTTGCCAGGGCTCTCCACAGTTTTCCCCGTTTCTATCCTCTATTCTTTAGATATGAGTCACTAAGTTAGCCTACCCTCAGGGAGGGCTGGGGCAGAAACTAGGAAATTAAGCTCCATAAATGGTATCTTTTAAAATTGTATGTTTGAGCTATTTTTGCTGGTACTTCAAAATACAGTTGATTTTTGTCAAGTGACCTTGCATCTAATGACCTTACTGTTCCACTTTTTTTTTTTTTTTTGAAGATTTTATTAGAACCAGTGAGTGAGAGAGCATGGGGGGGGGGTTGGTGGGGAGTGGCAGGCAGAGCGAGAAGCAGACTCCCCACTGAGCAAGGAGCCTGATGTGGGACTCGATCCCAGGACCCTGGGATCATGACCTGAACCGAAGGCAGACGCTTAACCAGCTGAGCCACCCAGGCGGCCTGTGCCTGCTGCTGGTCACACCTCTTGAGTGAGCACCAACCATTGTCGGCTGGTACTGATGATAGACAGTGACTGACTTTAGTGACTAGGTAGCCCAGCAGACACACTGTCGGTCACTGTCACAAGAACAGGGGTGTTTGTTTTTCCACCTGGCCTCTCGCCTTGTCCGTCAGTCTGGTGCTCTGGCTCTGTGGTCCGAGGTCAGAAGCCCTGCCTACAGGAACAAGATGAGTCTGAGTCGGGCCTTGGCCCTCCTGGAGCTCAGATGAGGCAGCCTGTGGAGATTCTGTCAGCTTAGACTCTTATCATGATTGTTTGGAGAAAAAATAAGGGTATTTGGGAGTGATTTAATTATATGGATTGGAATGACTTGCTCTGTTATTGATTTTATATATTCAAGGAGTCTTTAAAGTGATTATTCTTGGAATGGGCAACCACCACCACATTGATTTCTGTGAAGTTGATGCTATCTGGAGAGGAGCCAGTCCTGTGGACAGAATGCATTTGGGAGTGAAGTGACAGACTATTTCTAATGAGGTTCTGAGAGGAGAACATTAAATATGGAGGAGCAAGCAGATTGCTTTAAACGCAGCCAGCATAGTCCACTTATGCTCTCCTCTTTCCTACGTGTGCCCATCCGGTCCTGGCCTTGGGACTGGACGTTCATTTTCCCTGCACCTGCCCCAACCCTGGGGATTCTGGAGGCTCAGAGAGAGGGGCACCAGAACATTTTAATATAAAGTAATCACTTAGGGACACCTGGGTGGCGGAGTCAGTTAAGCGTCCAACTCTTGTTTCAGCTCAGGTCCTGATCTCAGGGTCCTGAGATCAAGCTCTATACCAGGCAGGCAGTCTGCTTGAGATTCTCTCTCTCCATCTCCCTCTGCCCCTCCCCCAGCTCACATGTGCTCTCTTTCTTTCTCTCAAATAAATAAATCTTTAAAAAGCTAAATAAAAGGTAATCACTTAGTCATAGTACCATTCATATTTGAATTTATATTTGCATATGAAAAGAAGTATATGTATCAAAAAAGGCAAACAAAACCAGTGGTGATAATTTTCTGATAGATATATATTTTTCCACAATTACTTTTATATTCTGAAGTATATTTGTATGGCCAAAAACATATTTCAGAAAAGGACTATATCCTCTGACCTAGTAGTGTTCCACTTCTAGGAATATATCCTAGGTTCATAATTTAAAACACATAAAATGTATTTATGTATAAACATGATGATGTATAACAAACCAATTCTTTGTAAATGAATTATACTTTTTTAATTAATCTAAATATGCAGTAATAAGGATATGTAGGATTAAATGTTGATACACTTGTAGTATATAGTGTAGCCTTTAAAAACATTTTTAAAAAGGTTTTAATGTTTTATTTTTTTAAGTTGAATATAATTAATGTACAATGTTACATTAGTTTCCTCTATACAACATATTGAGTCAATAATTCTATACATTATTGTGTCACCGTAAGTATAGTCCCTGTCTGTCACCCTACAACATTATTACAGTATTATTGACCACATTCCCTATGCTGTGCTTTTCGTCTCTGTGACTTGTTTGTTTTACCTGGAAGCTTGTACCTCTTAATCCCCTTCATCTATTTCACCTGTTCCCCCATCCACGTTCTCTCTGGCAGCCACCACTTTGTTCTCTGTATTTGAGAGACTGGTTTTCTTCTTTTGTTTTGCTTGTTTTGTTTTTAGGTTCTACATATGAGTGAAATCATATGGTATTTGTCTTTCTCTGACTGACTTATTTTATTTAGCATAATACCCTCCAGTTCCATCTGTGTCAATGTAAATGGCAAGACCTCATTCTTCTTTATGGCTGAGTAATATTCCATCATATATTAAAAATGATTTTTAATGATCTTGAGGAAACCACAGTACAGATTGTGAAAATAAAACGCAACTTAAAAGTTTTATTTACATTATAATACTTTTAAATATAATTTGAATTCTGTAAAATATACAGAACAATGTTCAGTAGGTAGTTTTGGGTGGCAGAATCCCAAGTGACTTTTCTTTCCCATATTTTTTCTTTCCTATTTTGTCCAAATTTTCATTAGTGACCATGGATTACGCACATACACACACACTCACTGAGAAAGTCATTATCAGAAGGAACTTTAAACCCTTAGAGTTTGAGCTGTGTTTACTTAAATAGGAGAATAATTGGGGCTTAAAGTGAATGTAAGTTTTTATATTGATTTGATTTTTCTCTCTAAATTCAAGCTTGAATGTTTATGCAATTATTGAACCAATATCTAGAATAATTTCACCAATTATTTGGAAATCATGTTAACTTTAAGTAAATGCAAGGGCACGTGACTGAAATGAGCTAGAGGCCCTGAGGTCACATGTTATTCCATTTTCAGAAGATATTCCAAGTATGTGCACTAATCAGCCTCTGTCTTCTAAATAAATGCTTATTCTGCTCAGAGACCATGGCCTAATTTGATCTATTTATATTTGAGGGTGTTAGCATTTATAATTCACTATGGGTTTTGGATTGCTGCTGCATTTGTCACATTGCCACTAAACTGTATTACTCTGAGGCAGCGTTCTGTGCGTGCGGCGCACCCTGGAGCCCTCAGCGCAAGGCATCTCAGGGAGTCGTTCTGCAGAAAGCAGTTTTTACGTAGCGTTCTGCTGGGCAGTGCTCCCTGGAGTAGAAGGGCCCTGAATTTTACATAGATTCCTGGTGTGCTTGACTCCTCACTTCTCTCCTCCCATCAGACTTCATTACTCAGTTGGGTAGAGTTGTTCGTATTAGCTAGAATATAAGAATGAAACAATAAGAGGAAGAAGAGATGGTCAAAAATGTAGGGAAATTGGAGCGAACTTACCGAAATCAGATTCTGTAATCCTTAAAATAAGACGTGTTTTAAACCTTACTTCCGAAACAGGGATCTACTGACTCTACAATTATGGAAAATGGTGATCAAATCAATACTGTATATTACTAATATTATATTGTGACGTGCCAAGTCTGAATGGGAACAGGAGGTTTAAAGCAAGGTCATAGCCTGGTTGGCAGAATTGTTTAAGTGGTTGCCCAATATGATGATGGTCTATATGAAGATTTAAACAAAGCTAAGCCTCCACTGCTCCCCCCACAGAAAAGAAACAAAGGGTAAAAGTAGTTGTGGGGTGTTTTGTTTTGTTTTGATGTATATAGAATGGCTAGTCTCTTGCAGTGAAAGAGACACCCCGAGTCTTGGGCTTACACAACCAGGTTTTGTCCCTCAGTTACATGGGATGTGCATCAGGGATGTTCCTGAATGACTCTTCTCCAGGCAGTGACTCAGGGGCCCAGGCCTCTTCCGTCCTGCCATTCGACCATCTCGGAATCTTTTGTTTCCAACTCTTTCAGTAGACGACAGAGAGAGGGTCCAAGGAGAAGGTGCTCCCATTCTTAATGACCTAGGGCTAGAAGCAAAAGATCCATTAGCTTCAAGAATTACTCATATGGCCTACCGAAGATGCTCAGCAACTGTATATTTGGAGAGGATTAATAGCCTCTGCCACAAGCACTAAGTGAATTGTTGCATTCTAGTTTGAAGAGTTTATTTCCATGAGAGAGCTCATGCCCCTCTAGTGGCAGCTTGGTGCCTGGGGGTCACCCATGTGACTGCCCCAAAGAGCATGAGTCTGTCTACAGCGCCAGTGAGTTCCTGACATCAAACCCAACTAGCTTGTTTTTAATTATTATTTTTTCTTTTATTTGCTTAGTTTTTTGAATACTTATCACTAAGTCAAACACAAATTATCAGTTGTCAAAATGTCATTTCAAAAACTTTGCTTACATCGGAAACGCAACTACCCTTTCAACCACAGCCCCCTTTGGTCACATTTTCTTTGAACTAACACATGCATTCATACATCATTCCAAGACTTGTATGTACCCTGTTCAAGCTGCTTGCTTGAGCATTGAGCCATCTACTTCCAGACTTTTAGTCACCTGTTCCTTTCTTCCATAATCGCTGTTCTCTTCTAACTCCAAACGCCGCTTGAAATCCCTTGTTTCTTCAGACACATTGTGACTGAATGTGGATGTAAAGGCACATTGCTTCGCTTCCATTGTGAGGCCATCTTCGAGCCTATCAGTTACATAGTCATTAGTTTAGCAGGTATTTATGGGGCATCTCTTGAGTGACAAGCAGTGTCTTAGTCAAACAAAATAGATACATCCTCTCATCTCGTGGACTTTATCTTCCAGTTGAAGGAGACAATAGGAAAGAAAAAAGTGTTTTTAATCATCAGTTCTGATAATGGCTATGAGGATAATAAAGCAGGACATTATAACAGAGGGAGGTGGTCTGCTTTCGTTTGGGCAAGGCCTTTTCGAGGTGACATGTGGGCTGACATCTGACCACTTGAATATGTGCTCTTTCCTCCTTATGGGGCCCACTTCCCTGTGTTCTCACCACTTGTAAAATCGTTCCATAACCTACATGATACTTTGCCTCTGCCTCCTGTTCTAATCTATGAGATTGTGAGCTTTTTGAGGGCAAGAACTATGTTTTATTTATCCCTCATTTTGAAATAACTTTACATTTTAACTTTTAATAGTTAATGCCTGACATGGTGCCCTACACTTAGTAGGTGCTCAGTGAATGGAAACGCTCAGCTTAGTGAATAGACACACACACACACAAACACAGAGGATAAGTGTATTCAGACCTGACTTTTGGATGTGAAGAGAATTGTACTGACTCGCCATCATCAGAAGTAACTCAACAGTGTTAAAGCCAGTTTGTTCACATCTAGTTGACAGTGAGACAGTTTCCCTGTGGCACCTTCAAGCCCAACGGCATATTGACAGTCATCTCTGCTGCTTTCATATGTCACTCTGAACACACAGCTAGCCCAAAGGGTTTTCTTAGCATCCAAGCACATTTCCTCATGTAATTTACTGGCTAGGGCTCATGGTTAGAAAAACAGGACACAATGTATTCTCCTCCAGACTCTGACATCTGTCTTGTCCGAGACTGAATTGGGAGCAGGCTAGACTGCTGTAGCTATTAATCAGTATGGCCCGGCCAGTTTCTGGGGTATCGAGTGGAGAAGGCCATGCTGGATTGAATGCCGTTGCCATTACAAGGCAAATTGTATGCTGTTGTTGTTGTTGTTGTTGTTATTTTGTGCCTGAACAAAGCCTTTGACAGTCTTTTTTCACGTAATCCTCCCACCAGCGTTATGAGGTCCATTCTGTTATAACCTTCATTTTTCATACAAAGAACTGACACTTCTCGAAATTAAGAAACTTGTCAAGGTTCCCGAGATGGGAAGGGGCAGAGCCGTGTTCAGAATGAGACGTCTGATTCCAGAACTCGCGTGTGACATCACGACTCTAAGACAGATGTTGTTTTCACGTGGCACTGCCTCTCCTCTCTAAGGTAGGGAACATTTCCCAGGACTTCCTTCCCCGTATGGCTCTGCGTTAGAGCCAGAGGAGGACCTGGTATGAGATTTGGGAAGTGCAGGTGAAGCTCAGGCATGCTCGCCTTGGCTGAGCCAGCATGATGACGAAGGTCACAAGGTGCGTGGAGGGCCTCGGCCAGCCCCCACGCTCTTCCTGTTGCTCGCGCACTTGGTCTGTCTCTGGCCACCAAAGGCAGCGTCGGGGCCCCCCACCAGGTGCTTGGCTGCAGGCTGCAGGGGGTGAATTTCGAAGGGGTGACTGATTCCCCAGAGGCCAGAGTTTCCCAGTTCTCTGCAAGAACTCCCACCTTTGTGGTCCCGTGTCAACAGCCAGGTGCATACAACTTCTCCTCTTTCCCTGTGAGCTCCTGCTCCCCCTCCCGCCCCCACCAGCACATCAGGCAGATGTCGCTCGTGACTCTGACTCTCCAACACCCATCGTAAGATTTTTCACTTGCCCACGTATACCATTGGTATAAGAAACTTCTATTAAATTCCATATTCTCATAGTACTCTGAGAAGCTCTGTTGGCATAACTGACACACATGTGAAATGGGAATGATACAAAATAAATGATAATAAGACCACCACTCCCTGCATCTTCTGTCCCAGCCTCGTGCTAAGGGCTCTAGCACTACCTGGTGATTATGCAGATTCACTCTTACCTGAAGCCCTTTCTGAGTTTCAGTGGCCGTCCTTTCAGTGAAGAAGAGGGCTGGTTTTGTCAAAAGCAATTTATGACTGAAAACACCAGCAAGGTGACTTTGCCAAACGCATAGTGCTCTGGTGCTGATGGCCCTGCCTGTGTGCTTGACCTTCCTAGGACTTTAGTCCTTTTGAAGGATTATTTTCATGAGCTCTTAGTGACTTAACTTCTTACTTGGTGACACGTACCCCTTGTTCGCTGGCACTGAAAGGCATTCGTCAGAACCTTTATGAGATGACGCCCCAGGTTTGTTCTTGCCAAACAAGGATTTGGTGCTTCATATAGCGCCCGTGTCAAAATGAACGGAAACCTCAAATTTCACTTCCCATCTTTACAAATCTCTGTTCCCTTCAGTACCGACTTCAGCTCCAGCTCCACAAACTGTGTGATAAATGTTTTTATGCAAAAAAAAAAAATTAGTTTTGCAGAGGACAAGCATTCTCCTTGTTTCCTGAAGATGTCCACAATTGTTTCATTCAAGGATGATGAAGCTCGTGGTGCCATCATCAGTGAGTTATGATTGACTTAATGGCCGTGCGAGGCCATGTCCCTCTAATACCAACACCTGCTTCTATCTCTCTCAAGAAGTCTCTGTGTACAGGGCTCTACATCACCACACAGCCACAGGCAGGAAGCTATATGCAACTCTTGTGTATTTGACCACTCCTGTTAGTCACCTTATGTGAACGCCCAGGCCTTTAAAGCCTTGTCTGCAAAAAACTGCCAATTCCCAGTATTTAGATTCCATACCCACCTGTGCCTTCTATTTGAGAAATTAAAAAGCCCACCTTACAAGAACACTAGCCCTCAGTTGACCTCGTAGAATGGAGGGATGTGGGATCCAGGCCCCAGATATTCAGAAGGAGCTGCGTGTGGTTATGGGCAGAAGAGGGACCAATGATTTTGAAAACAGGCACCCCATAATCCCTCTTGGGGCAGTAGTGTAAGGAAGTGTCCCCTGCTCCACCAGATGAATCCTTGACACTGTCCCTTGATCCCTGTGAGCTCATAGATCCAATAACTAGCTCTCTACCTCCCATAAAGAAAACACAGTAAGTGGTAGATGAATGAATGGCGGATGAAAAACGTTTACGTGAATCCACGTGTAAGAGGACCAAGACTTTTCTCCAAAAGAAGTAACTTACATGACAGCATAGAAATAGGTAGAGTTTCAGGGAACTTGGATGCCTATTTATTAATTGTGTCCTCCAGGGTAAGCTTTCTTTACCCATTTCTACCTAGTGAAACTATGGCGTTCCAGATTTCCTTCATCTAGAGATACAGACAAATGGGTCCCTGGAGTGCCTACCTCAGTCACTCATCTGACTTTCCACTACAGTCCACACAGTACTGGCAAGAGAGGCGTGTTTTCAGGTGCAGGGATGTAAGTTTGACAGGCAGACCATGAATTTACCCAGACCTTCGTCTGACTGGAGGTATGTGTTTACAAAACACCTCCCTGAGACTGGACGTGCAGTACGTGGTCATCAGATCCGCCAGTCCACCCGGGAAGAAGCAGGGTCTTGCCTCATTGTCCCAACCTTGTAGCCGAGTAAGTTCCCACGGCATCCCATTTGGTTCCAGTGGCAACGACAGCCATGATGGTGGTGATGATGATGGTGAGCACTTAAGAGGTGCTTCGTATGGGCCGAGGTCCCCTTTTTAAAATGTAATCTTCAAGCAGTAACAGTTGTTATTCTCATTTTATAGATTTAAAAAAACTGGGTCTTAGATTAAACATCTTGCTGAGGTTAATTAGAGCTTAATGTGCTTACTTGTTTGATCCTTTGCATTTTGAGGAGAGCACCCTTGTTTTCTTCTCTTCTACTAATTGAAAATCAATTCCTTCTACCAAAGTCTTGCGAAATACCTATTTTATATCTCCTTCAACATCCATAAGAAAAATGCACCAAAGTTTGTTAAATTCCTTCCCAGTTTTTCTCAGTATGATTTTAGATTGCTTCCCTGGGCCATGCTGATCAATCGCATAATGGAGTAAAGATGTTTTTAAAGCCGCAAAGATTAGCACATCATTATTTATAACATTAGCCATAGAAACATACATCTCTTAGGGTGTTTAAAGCACTCATCATATTTCTAAAATCTAAATTATCCAAACAGCATCATTAAGGAGGAAAACAAAATGTACGAACTTAAAGTGATCTTTGGAATAAATGACACACGTGGATTTTGTGACAAGCTGTGGGCTGGGTCAGGAAAGGGTCATCTCTGGTTCTTTTATAACTGGTACTGTTTGGGAATTCTTCCCAGGGTTGTTAGAGATGGCTGCAGAGCATTGGTTCTTACTCCTCATCTCTTTGCCAACCCTGGGATCAGCTGGCTCCATGGGCTCCCAGTAGAAAATGGATTTGGGCAGGAGCTCGAAAATTCTGTTCTCTCATCTTGCATGCCTTTCTTCTCTGGCTAAACACAGGATGGCAACAAAAATGCCAGACCTTAGAGGCATGAGGAAGCAGTATAAAAAGACAAGGTAAAGAAAAGGGCTGAGTGGCTCACGGCAATGCAAAGCCAAAGGGGGTTTTCAAGGTGAGGGTTCCCCACAGAATTTAGCTAGCAATTTGATTCCCAGCCCAGCTCCCACCGGCACACCCTTACCTGACCCAGAACTGTGGGAAGTAGGAGGATTCAGGGCCGTGTTGGCTCTAGACTGATTGTTCTGGTACAAGCACAATACAACTCAGCCTCAGGAGAGAGAACAATTATAGGGGCAGATGCTGGACAATAGGTAGACCACTTGTTGTACTATTGCAGATGAGGTCCTGGGACAGGATCGAATTTTGTGAATGCCAAAGGGCCCAGCCCTAAGAATGATAAGCATTCAATGTCTCCTGGCCTCGCCATGCTATTTCTAGGTCTGCTGTGTTTCCTTCTTCCTCCTGGTGACATGCGTTGGCTTTGGAGGCAGCCCACCCAGATTCTTGTTTGCCCCTGCCTGGTTTAATAACATCCTGCTGCAAGCAAAGCATCCGGCCCCAGGGGACCACCCACCAGATTACTGGACAGTATGGCTCTTGTCAGTTTCCTCTGTTTCTCCAAAGTCATCTCAGAGATGTTTACTCTCAGATTTATTTCACTGTGCCATCTTTATTTCAGCCGGATTTTGTGAGTTAAGCTTTGTATTTAGGAAGCAAATGGTTTTCATGCTAATTTCTCCCCTAAGGCTCTTTAGCAATGTGTAAACCAATATTTGCTTTGCTCTGAGGTACAAGAATAATATTTATGCAAAACACATTAGCTTCATTGGACCTTTTCCTATTTCCAAGATGTATGTTCTTATAAACATACCTAAAGAATTTTGGGCAAACATATTCCTTTTCTGCTTTGCTCACTAGATATCTTTCAGATTATCTATAAGAAAGTATTCGGTTGACTTTCAATTGGCCAGAAGAAGAAACAGGAAGCTGGTGTGCTTTGGGTCCATGATGGAGTTGAAATGCTTCTGAGGCCATTGCCCTGAAGGTTCCTGGTGCAGTGACAGCAGGCCTGCGGGTGGGAGGCTGTGTTATAGGCATTATGTGTGAAGGTGTAGGGCTGCACAGAGTTTCAATCCCTGGTCTGGTATTGACTGGCTCTGTGACCTGGGTAGGCCTCCTAATCTCTCCCAAATTTGGGGTTTTCAACAATAAGGGGATTGATTTTACCTAGATCATAGGGTTAGTGAAAAGATTATATGAATTTATACCAAAAGGTGCTTAGCCCTGAGCTCAGGATATATTAAGTATTCATGACAAGGTAGCTTTTATTAATAGAAAGGACTTTAGTGAGGGGGCTGGCCAGTCTCATAGACTATTATTAACTGAGACCCTGACATCAGGGCTTGGGTGAACCCGTATTTGGATTTGCATTTGCAAGAAATTAAATGCCAGCTTTCTACAAGGCACTGACTGGATCACTGAAGTCACAGTACAGTTAGTTATTTTCACACAGAAACTGTGTCCACGAAGTAGTATTTTTGGCCTTATATCTTTCCTTACCCAATTCTTAAATTGTTTTTAATACTACTGGATTAGAGAACACCATAGGTGATTTTCTGATATCTGTTCTTCCAGTCTGTTTCCTTCACACCCACCCTCTAAGTATACTCATACACATACACACACACAATATATATATATATATACATATATATATAATATTATATAAAATCAAATGGGATAATAATTTTATACTCTGGAGAAAAAATATTGTATTTTCCTAAAGATTATTCTACCTAATCAGTACTGTATGGTGGCAAAGTTGACTTCATCAATTGTTTAAAATTTATTTCCACTTTTTAAATATCCTAAATGGCATTTTGATAAGGATCTTGAGACATTTATATGTGTACATGATTGCTATTATGTTCTTACAAAAAGTCAACACATGTGGAAATTTGGGGTCATGGAATATGCACGCTTTTTTAGGGCTTTCGTTGCATCTTGCCAGATTTGCCATCAGAAATTCTAGACCAGTGTATATTCTGCCAGGAGAATTCCAGCGCCCCCTCACCATCGCCAGTTAGGCTGTCGTTGTTTAAAAATGCTTGCCACATACTGCATGGAGCCCTGGGTGTTACACGCAAATAATGAATCATGGAACACTACATCAAAAACTAAGGATATACTGTATGGTGACTAACATAACATAATAAACAATTATTATAAAAAATAAATAAATAAAAATAAAAATGCTTGCCAATTCGAAAGATGAAATTGGTACCTCAGTCTTACTTTGCTTTATGTGTCTTTGAACATTTTCACACATTTATTGGCTTTTCCTCTTTAGTGACCTGCTTTTTCTAAACTTTTCCTCTATTAAAGAATCAATGAGCTGTGAAATGAAGATGGGAATACAGTTCCTTTTAAAATATGTTGTTGGCTTTCAGGACTGAGAATAAAACACAGTGTGACCGTGGTGGTAGACAGTTGCTTCTTCCCAGCAGAAGCTGTGCCCCGTAGAATCCCGCGGGCCCTGGAGACACCAGCTGTGCTGTGGACAGTGCATGGTGGTGGGGACGAGGCCTCCCGGTAGTAACAAGTGGTGGCAATTAAGCATTTAGGCCCTAAGCAGCCATCATGAGACAATGACCAAAAACCTTTCCATCCTAAAATACAAAGGTTTATTATAGTCCACCCCAAAGAATGCTACATGTACCAGTTTCCGGAATTTTCCTGGGAATCTGGAAAGGTACTTACATAAGTCATACTTACAGAGCCCTAAGTTACTAGTCATATAAAGAAACTCGCAAATTGAGAGGTATATAAAAATATCATATATATTATAGTTAATAGTCATATAAAGAAACTCACAAGTTGAGAGGTATATAAAAATATATGTATTATATGCATAACATTTGAGGGATATATATATATATGTATGAAGGTCAATCTTATCATTTTTATTTCTGTTTTATAGAAGGTATTCAACAAAATCGGTTGCATGAATGCTGGCCGTGGTGACTTCCATACCTGAGTTGACCCAAGGCTTCACATTGAAAGTGGAAGCTTCTGCCAAAGGTAACGCACCCAGGAGATCAGACAGAGCTCACCCATGTCCACACCTCATCAGACCTTATACATTCACCCCTCCTGGAACCAGGCAATTTAAAGTGACAAATCCTGCTGTGAGTCTGTGTTGAGTGTGTTTGTATATTTACAGGAGCACACGGGCAAATCCATGTTGAGAGGGTGACTGTCCCATAACTTAGGAATCAAGGGTCAAGTGTTGCAAACCTGGATGCCTTAAAGGAGAAGATTGTTCCACAGAATTTGAAAAATGCAGCTGCAATTTAATTTGCTTTCTTTCTAAGATCCAGTGCCGAGTGAGACACGTGTGTGCTTCACCAAGTGACACAGGCCCAGTGCTCCTACATAAACACACACACACACACACACACACACACGCACACGAACACATACCCCTTCCGAAAGCTCTTTCACAGCCAGCTGTCACGTGCACTTTGCTGGGAGATACAGAGGACACGGATGTTGTACCTTCTCTGGCTCTGCCCTTCAGCCACACATCATGATGCTTATACCCCTTTTCTCCAGACTTAAGGAGACACAGTAAAGAAGAGGGTAGCATGGGGCGCCTGGGTGGCTCAGTCGGTTAAGCGTCTGCCTTCAGCTCAGGTCATGATCCCAGAGTCCTGGGACTGAGTCCCATGTTGGGCTTCCTGCTCAGCAGGGAGTCTGCTTCTTCCTCTGCCCTTCACCCTGCTTGTGCTCTCTCTTGCTCTCTCTCTGTCTCTCTTTCAAATAAATAAATAAATCTGTTAAAAAAGAAGAAGAAGAAGAGGGCAGCTTGTACCTCAGAGCCTAACAGATAGTGACACACTCTGGCTTCTGCTCCTTCTTAGCCCTGCGACCTTTAAAAGTAACTTTAAAAAATGTTTAAAAAAAAAGTTACCAGTTTCCTTTTCAGTGAAAAGAGCATTAAAAATAGCATCACCTTCCCAAAGTAGTCATGTGGATTAAATATGATGAAATGTGCAAAAAATTGAGCAAGGCGACCCAGATGCTGTAATTTAAGCTCTCATTATGACAGTTGTTAGGAAACTCTTCCAAATAGCTTCTGTGGTTAAGAGGAATAGTGGTTCTGAACTCCGCACAGAAAGGAGGGTGACAGAAGGGTGGGCATTTGTACTATTTAATGATAACACAAAATTGCTAGACATCTGTATAGATTCTTTCCTGCAGCTCCTTCCCTTTGCCACCAGCTACTTCTCAACACAAACATAAGCACCTACTTAAATTTCTACTTAAAAAGAACGCAAAGCCACTTTCCTATTGTGTTTGAAGAACTGAATGAGGGAGAGACATTTGCGGAGGTAACAATGGTGCTCCCAGGCTCTGAGGAGCGGGAGTCTTCGCGCTTTTGTCCATGCGTGCTCTGCTGGACGTCTGTCCCTCCCAAGGCTCCCGGTGCCAGGAACCAGGCAGCGCACCAAGGAACCAGCGTCCTCTTCATTGACACAAACATCCCAGACTAACGTACTTGTCGGTGCCTTCATCTTGGCTATGAAAGGGAAGAAAAAATAGAATGGAGTATTTTTTCTTTTTAATGTTATCTCCATTTTAATTACAAAATAACATTTATATAAAAAAGGTTGGAAAATACCCCTAAAATAGAGTAAAAAGTTAATTTGCAGTAATCACACCACTCATAGGTCATTAAGATATTGGTATATACCTTTCTAGACTTTTACATGTATTTTTAAAAGATGGGATGTTATTTTAAGCCTTATTTCCCCACTTAATGGAACATGAATATATGTCCATATAAATCATTGTATATAAAAATAAATTTGCTGGTTCCATACTATTCTCCCTTGGAACACTAGCCTTATTTAACTCACCTCTTATTTTTGTACATGAGGCTTCTTTCTGATTTTTTAATTCTTAGAAATAACTAAGTGAACAGCATTTTACGAGCCCATTGAAGAGTATTTCTTTAGGAAGGACTCGAATTGCGGGCTTATGGGTCTGTGGAGTTCAAAGCTTCTGATACGTTTTACCTAGGGAGTTTACATCAACTTACACTCCACTGGCAGCCTATATGGTTTAATCCACATGGAGTGTAAATGTTAGCCAGTCTAAGCCGGTGGCAGAACTCCCTATCTCTTCCCGGTGACTCAGTTGGTCATGGGCACAGGACGCAATTCTGGCCAGTTGAACCTGCAGGGACTCTTTGAAGGCTCCTAGGAAATGGGTCACTCTTTGATTCTAAGAAACACAGAGGGAAATGCTGTCCATTCTTCCAGTTCTTGCAGTGGAAGGGGACATCTAGAAATGATAGGTGCTGCACCCAGAATGTGACCATGAGGGGACTCATGGAGGATGAGAGGCAGTGTGCAGACGATGACAGAGATGGAGAAAGTGAACCCCAGACATCATGGTGAGTCACTAAGTTAATGAGCAGGGACCGACACCAGACCAATTCTTCTGTGTGAGATAATAAACTTTCTGGTTTACTGAGCTACCTTTTCATCAGGTTTTCTGTAATTGCAATGAAAAACATCCCACCTGGGTAATAAACAAAACTGATATATAATGGTTTTAGTTTTCATTTTCTTGATTACAGTGAACTTGAACTTTTATTTAACTTGGCCGCTTGCGTTTCTTCTTTTTGGATTGCCTTTTATTTCTGTTTTCGTTATTCTTCAGGGGTGTTGCCCTCATAGTGGTTTACAAAAATACCTTTATATTTAAAATACTAACCCTCAGGGTGCCTGGATGGCTCAGTTGGTTAGGTGTATGCCTTTGGCTCAGGTCATGATCCTGGGGATCATGTCCCTCATTGGGCTCCCTGCTCAGTGGGGAGCCTGCTTCTTCCTCTCCCTCTGCCTCTCCCTCTGGCTTGTGCTCTCTCTCTGTCTCAAATAAATAAAATCTTAAAAAAATATCAA
This sequence comes from Ursus maritimus, assembly GCF_017311325.1. NCBI lineage: Eukaryota > Metazoa > Chordata > Mammalia > Carnivora > Ursidae > Ursus > Ursus maritimus. The sequence continues at coordinate 56,710,131 of NW_024426663.1, read as the reverse complement.
CCTTCTGTTGTAAATCCTACAGATATTTTTCCTACTTCCAAACTTTCGACATGTTGAAGCTTAAAATTTTTCTCTATTTAACATAGGAATATTTTTTCTGATTTCATTTCCTTTTATACTTACTGAGTGTTTTGACAGAACAGATATTCATCTATATTTTGCTCTAGTTCTTTCACGGTCTTATTTTTTACATTAATTGTTTAATACACATTTTGGTGAATAATATGAAATAAAGATTCAGTTTTTTAAAAAGGTAGGCGTATTCTAACACTATTTATTTTGAAAGGACAAAACCTCCCTGTTGGTTTGTAGTATTCTTATCTATATCAGTGCTATTCCTGGGTCTGTTTTGGAATTTTCTATTCTTGTTCTTAGATACCTATCTGTTCTCTTACACTAGTGTCATCTTGCTTTAGTGACTGTAACTCTTTAATGTAGTTAATTTTTCAGGATATAAGCCCAGCTTCACTGTAATTTTGTAAATTCTTTTTGGTTACTCTCACTGACTCACTCTCTCTCTCTCTCTCTCCATATATATATATTTGAGGTATAATTCACACATGAAACAATTCACCCATATACACACACACACACACACACACACACACATATACACACACATATATACATTCTACAATGCTTTTTTTCAAAATTCTACAAAGCTTTTTTAAAATTATATTAAAATAATGTGAGGAGAAGTAACATGTTTATAATGTAGTGACTTCTTACTCAGGACCACATTTCATTTGCCAAATCTTTTCAGTCTTACTTGATTTCCCCCCCAGGATTTTGTTTTAATTTCCTGCATGTAGTTCCTATACACTACTTTTTCTTCCCCCTAAATGATTAGATGTTTACAAAAGTGATACATTCGCCTCCATGGTTACCAGAGAAACAATCATTGTTTTTTTTAAAAAATTGCATGATACAGATGTCAGTAGCAACTCTTCAGTACTAAATATAGCCAGTTAATTATGCAGTTTCCTATCTTTCAGAAAATATTAATGCATATTAGACAGGAGCAGTATCAAAGTAGACACTTAGCATTGGTGTCCTCACTGTTAGGAACTTCCTGCTAATTCTAAAACAATCTCATTTGAGAAGGAAAGAAAGATACTGTCATCCAATAATCCCGAACTCTCTCAGAGGTTAGAAAGGTTATGATGGTCATACCAATTACAAGATTTCTGCGGCATCTCTCTTTAACATACTGAACCTGAAGTCAATGCAGTGTGAATACTACCATTTTTACTAAATTGCTTAAAAATATTTGTGAGTCAATCTACTTGGCATTATTTACATAAAAATAAGACTGTTTCATTGCACAAGATATGAGAGTAGTGTTTGGAGGAAATTTGAAAATACTATGGCCTTCAGAATCCTGCTTTCTTGCAAGAAACTCAGGCACATTCAGAGGAGCCCGGCCTCTCAGCCTGTCTAAACAAATTCCCAAAATCTTAAAGTTATTTCTTACCTATTTTCAGCTTTTAGGGTCTTACCACTCCCACATTATAAATTAAAAATGTCATTTTGATGTCTTTAATGTTCTCTTCCCTATATTTTTTTAATTATGTTTTTAGTGGTTTCTCTAGGGCTTACTATCTGCACTAACTTTGAGGACAGTCTGTTTCAAATGTGTATTAGCTTACTTACAGCGTTATATAGAAAGGTCATTCCTGGGGCGCCTGCGTGGCTCCATCAATTGAGCCTCTGACTCTTAGTTTCAGCTCAGATCATGATCTCATGGGTCATGGGATCAAGTCCTGCATTGGGCTTGCACTCAGGACAGAGTCTGCTGGAGATTCTCTTCCTCTGCTCCTTCCCCAACTTGCAGCCTCGCTCTCTCTCAAGTAAAGAAATGAATCTTAAAAAAAAAAAAAAAAAAAAAAAAAAAAAAGGAAGAAATGTCATTCCTATAAAGCTGTATTCCCTTTACCTCATTTTTTGTGGTATGGTGTTATACACAGTATATCTACTAATGTTACAAACCCCCAAAATACTGTGTCATAGTTGCTTTGCCACCTGTAGTAATTTCCTTAGCCCAATGCAGTTTCTCTCCCACCTACCTTCACTTGTGCTATTATTGGCAAGTGTAATTCACATATATTACATTTTGGTATGAGTTCAACATTACATTATATACATAGTATTTTATACAGTTGCTTTTTAAATTAGTTTTCAGAAGAAGAAAAATATGCATAATACTGTTTTTTATAATTACCTTTACCAGTGCTTTTTATCATTTGGATTCAAATCACTGTCTAAGTTATTTCCTTTCAGCCTGAAGAACGTTCTTTAGTACTTCTTGTAAGGCAGGCCTGTTAGCAATAATTACTCACAGTTTTGTTATTTTGGAAAGTCTTTATTTCACCTCTATTTTTTTTTTTTAGCTAGTTTGTCTTAATAGACATATATAAAAAACATTACCGGGTGCCTGGGTGGCTCAGTTGGTTAAGCATCCAATGCTTAATTTTGTCTCAGGTCATGATATCGGGGTTATGAGTTCAAGCCCCGTGTGGGATTCTGCTCTGGGCATGGAGCCTGCTTAAGATTCTCTCTCTCCCTCTCCCTCTGCTGCTCCCTCCCTATGCTCATGCTCTCTCTCTCTCTCTTGAAATAATTGCATCCAATATCTTTAAAAATACAGACTTTTTAAATTCCAGTATAATAACATACAGTGTTATATTAGTTTCAGGTGTACAATATAATGATCCAACAATTCTATGCATTACTCAGTGCTCATCACCTCCATTTTTGAAAGATAACTTGGCTGGATATAGGATTCTCAGTTGATGGTTTTTTAATTGAGCAGTTTGAATGCTGTCCCACAGTCTTCTGGCCTCCATTGGTTCTACTGGTAAGTCAGCCATCTCTCTTATTGGGATTCCTTTATAAGTGATGTCATTTTTCTCTTGCTGTTTTTAGGATTTTCTCCTTGTCTCTGATTTTCAGAATTTTTACGATGATATGTCTGTGAATCTCTTTGTTTTTATCGTACCTGGAGCGGATGGAGAGTCCTGGATATGTAGGTTGTTTTTCAATAAATTTGGGAACTTTTCTGCTGTTAATTTTTGGAATATTTCCTCTACTCCTCTCTCTTCTTTCCTCTGGGACTCTCTTTCCATGTAATTGATGCATTTGTTGGTGTCCCACATTTCTCTGAGGCTCTGTCCACTTTTTCTTCCTTTTCACGGAGTTTTTTGGCTTGCATAAGCTCTATTGATCTGTCTTCAAGTTTGCCAATTCTTTCTTCTGCCAGTTAAGGTTTACTGTTGCACCCTCTAATGATTTTGTAAATTTCAGTTATTGTACTGCTCAACTCCAGAATTTCCAGTTGCTTCTCTTTTTTTAATATAATTTATGTCTCTTTATTGCTATTCTTTATTTGATGTGACATTGTTATGACGTCTTCCTTTACTTCTTATGCTGTCCTCTAGTTCTGTGAACATATTTAGAATAGCTGTTGTGCAGTCTTTTTCTGCTATATCTGACATCTGATCTTTCACAAGTGGTTTGTGTTGCCTGCTTTTCTCTTTCTTCAGTGTAGCAACTCTGGGCACTAGTCTCCCTCCTCTGGAGCTTATTGTTATTATTGGCTTGTTTATATTTTAGTGACTGGCTAGATTATTGTACTGAAATTTATCCCTCCTCCCACACAACATAATGTTAATTAAGCCTCCATTGTTGCTCCTCAGAAAGTCACAGCTTTGGGACATCCATGGTCACCTGGGGGTGACAGTGATATTGGCAGGGCTGCCTTTATCTCTTCTCCTGATCACTTCCAGGTGTATATTCCATTGAATGTTCTATTGCATTAAACAATGCCCTGGGCGTAAATTGCTTTACAAACTAATCCTGACAAATTGTGGGGTGGTTTCTGAGGTTGGTACAGTAGTCCCCCCACCACTTATCCACAGGGAATACATTCCAAGACCCCCAGTGGACACGTGAAACTAGATTGTACCCAACCCCATATATAGTAAGTTTTTCTTCTATATACATACCTGTGATAAAGTTTAACTTATAAATTAGGCACAGTAACAGATTAGCAACAATAACTAATAAGAAAATATAACAATTAACAATGTACTGTAATAAACATTATGCGAATGTGGTTTCTCTTTCTCAGTAACTTATCGTACTGTGTTCACCCTTCTTTTGATGGTGTGAGATGACAGACGCCTGCCTTTGTATGTGACGAGATGAATGAGGGGAACGACGCAGACAGTGTGACATAGCATTAGGCTAGTATTGATCTTCCGTGGATACCTCGGAAGGAGGGTAACTGCTCCCTGACTGTCGTTGGCTGCAGGTAATGGAAGCTGTGGCTAAGGGGAGGCTTCTGTGTTTGATCCTTGTTCTGACTCCAGGAGGGCTCCTTCCAGCTATTTTATTCCATGGGTTTCTACTACAAACTAGCCAGCCTAAAGTGCAGGCTGTATCTTCACTAGATCTACCCATCTCCTCCAATTGCCTCTTATTATAGCCTGCTCTGTCCTTGAGAGCACCTTGGAACTTCTCAGCTCTCCATAGCAGATGAAGTCAGTTCCTTTGCAAAGTGCTTATGAGCTCTCTGTTTTATGGTTTACTTCCCACCTCAGGCAAAAATCTCTCAGCCAGAGCTCTGGAGCTGGAGGTAAGGATGATGACAAGCTGCTCTCTAAGTGACACTCTTGCTCCAGGGGCTGAGTACTCATTTGTGTGTGTGCATGTGTGCGTGTGTGTGTGTGCGCGTGTGTGTGCGTGTGTGTGTGTGTGCGTGTGGTGAGGGCTGTTAGCAGACTGTAGTCCTCTTAGTTTGCCTCTTGCGTGGAAGCACCACCTCATGAGATGGAACAGTGACGAGGGGATCAGTATTCTCCATGTTCAAGGTAGAGCCTCCCTCCACAAATGGGGCTTGGGTGGAAGAAGGGAGCCCCCACCTCTGAACTGCATTCAACTGGGACTTACCCTTAGCGACCGGTGCCTGAAGCCTGCTCCACCCCTTGACCGGTTGCTGGAGGAGAGACAGCCCTATGTTCTTGAGGAAAGCAGTCAGAAGTGGAGTGTCTGCCTTGCTGAGCTAGGAGATGGGAAGGAAGGAATGTTTTTGGTTCAAATAATGCAGACTTTAGAATTTGGACTCACATATTTGTAAAAGAACAATTCAGAGAAATAGGGAGAGAAGGGCATAAACTTTGTGTGCCAAGCTTTTATGTGTCTATATAGCAGTCACAAATAGGGTGCATTTCAAATTGGAACCCTATTTTATAGCTTCACCTACTTTGTTTTGTCTCGTCCTCCATGCATTTAAGTGTAGGCAGTGGCTCTAGTCCTATCAGAACTTTAATTCAAGCACAAGACCCCATGTCTCTGATTTCTCATGTAGTTCTCATGAGGATACTTGGACTTCTCATCCATGTGCCCTGAGTTTTGTCCTCATGCACTTGGGCCCATTAGAGCTCTTTACCCTCCTGGGAAAGCCTCTTCCCAGCTCCTGACTTTCCTCATGCATGAGGTGGGGCACGTATAGGCATACCGGTGGGCTGCACTTCTGCTTTGAAACAAGACAGAAATAGAGCACAAAGGGTTTAAGCAAGTTGCCAGAGGTCGCACAGCTGGTAAGTAGTCAAACCAGGATTCGATGTTAAGAAGTCTAGTTAGCATAGTGCTCTTAGCTATTACCTTGCCCTTGCCTCTCCTAGCAAGTATTCAACCAGCATCAGTTCCCCTTTCTCTCCTTTTATATGATGAACTCTGGCTGCCCTGGTAGTGAGGACTTGATTTATGTTTGGAGTCATGAAATACTGGACTAGTTCAGGCCTATTCTCTCTATCTCAAAAACCCTTACGCAGGGATTCTCAAACTTGCCTTCCATGGCAATCACCCGGGGAGCTGTAAAAAATAGTAATATCTGAGTCTCAGCCCAAAGATCTGAGGGTATTGTTACGGGCATTAAGTTTCTGCAAGCTCCTCCGGTACTTCTAATGAGGACCCTGCTCTGATAAACCTGAGCATCCGCCGATTCGACTGGCAAGAACAGTCTCACTCTTTCCAACCTGATTTTATTTGCTGGTGTTGGCACCAGCCAACACACACGAAATGCATCTGCTTAGCCACACACCTCGAGTGGAGCTTCAGTTAGGTCACGGCTCCCTGACGCCCATGCCGTGCCATGGTGCTGGATTCCTATTTTTGTATGTCCTTCAGCACTAGGCCCTGGAAGGGCATGTGTTTGGGTATAATAGCGTGGGGCTGTGTCTCAGACTGTTTATACTAATCCTACAGCTGTTGAAGCTGTCACTTTGTAAATGCCATTGTAATATGAAGGGCTCTTCCAAAAATAGTGTTTTTATCTTCCAAAGTCTGTGCTAACTGGAATTGTGGAATACTCATGGCTCTGGTGCAACTCTAGTAAAGATAAAAACCCCGCTTACTTATCTCTGTGTTACACCTGCCAGTGCTCCTGGGAGGCCGTTCCCACCTAGCAGGGCCGGGAAAGTGTTTAGCACTTGCGGTTTTCACACTGACAGGTGAAATCTCAGTGGGGCGGCGGGCACGAGGGCTTGTGAGAAGCCTCAGCCGCTCCCAGGAAAGTGACCATGTGCACCTTCCAGGAAGGCCAAACCACTTTCCAGAAGAAAATCTGAAATGCAGACAGGTTCCAGCAAGCTATGTGTTCTGGGCTGCTGCAGCTGGAGAGGGGGCCATGGAACGCCAGAGCTCAGGATTCCCTTACCCAGCCGTTCTGCTAACATGTTCACGCTGCCAAGCACCTTCCCTAGCCTCTACAAGGCCCTGGGACCAGCAGTGAACAAGGCAGGCATGGCCTCTGCCTCTTCTGGGGTTCACAGGCTAATGAGGATGGACATTTAATGCTTAAAATCAAGAAACTGTAGAACTACAAATTGTGATAAAATGCTGGGAAAGTGGAGGCGAGGCTATGAGAGAGAATAATAGAGGAATGTTGTTGAGATTGGGTTGTGGGTGAGGGGAGAGGCAGCTACCCCAGGCCCAAGGGGTGAGTGGGATGTGGCTGGGGGAGGGGGAGAAGAATATTCCAGAAAGGGGACATTATGGGGGAATGTTTAATGCTTTCCTCAAGAAATGAGCATGACTAGAGACAGTGAGCAAGGATAAGAAGGATATTAGGAGAAGTGGAAGAGTGAGGTCAAGCTCAGATCACTCAGGGCCTTGCAAACCAGGAGGGGGATTTGGAATTTTATCCTGAGACCCACTGAAGCCTTCGGCAGTTTGAGTGAGGGTCTGGTGCTGGGGGCGTGGGCCCGGTTGCATGACCATGTTGGTCTTCTAGGAGGAGGAGGGATTGAAGAAGCTCAAACAGCTGTGAGGTCACCGGAGAGATGGTGGGAGGGGATGGCTCACAGTGTCCTCACCCATCTGACCCGCCTCACCCCTTCTCTTGCCTGCATCCCGGGGGTGAGGGAGTAGCAAGTGTGTCCACTGCACATCAGCGCGTGTGCTGTCTGTGCCGGGAGGAGTGAGGCGGCTAGATAAGAGGATGGCTGTGCCTCCGTGTTGCGCACTGTCATCCTTGCTGGCCTCTGGGACACAGCAGAGGGGCAGGTCTTTCTTTCCACGCTGACCTGCAGTATTCTTGTCCTTGAGACTGTGCTGCCTGTCCGCGCCCTTTGGCGGTGAACAACACCGGGGTGTATTTACGCTCCGTGCCTCTCCTGTCTGTCTCCTTTTTCCGGCCTCTGCCGACGTCTCAACTCAGGCCCTGACCTCCTCTGACCTGGCTTGCTGCAGCAGATTTCCAGCTGCCTCTGCACTGGCTTTCGAACCTCCCTATCTCCTGCTAATCGGGCCTCCCTTGAAATCTGACTCATCTTTGCAAACCACGGCCTTTGGGACACCACTTCGCTGATTTTTCATGGCTCATCATTGCAGAATGAATTAAACTGAAGTTCTTAACATTTGCATTCAAGTTTCCGGAGTGCCTCTGCCTTTTCATCTTCTCCCGCCACCGCCCCCCCCCACTCCCCGCAGATGAGTGACCACACAGGACCACTCTCTGTTCTGGAACCATGGCCTTTGCTGTCATGCCACCTGTCTTTGGAATTGGCCCTGCCTGTCAGAACTGAGTGATGTTTCCCACCTGTGAAGGACAAGGGCACATTCCCCCTGCTGTTCACTCCCAGCCTCAGGATTGATCTTTGCCATCCACCCTATCCTGCGTGTTTCGTGAGGGCACGTACCATGGCTTATTCCTCCCTGCCACTGCCCATCTTCGTCCTGGGGTCAGGAGACACAGGGCGCACTTGGCCACGTGCGCCTGCCGTTTTCTCCCTTCTTCACCCTGTCCTCACGGAGCGCTGCCAGTTTAGCAGGGGGTCAGTGCCGAGAGACCCCTCCATTCTTTACAGCTAGACGCCCACTTTCTTTTTCATCCTGCGTTGTCTCTTGTAGCTCCAGTCATGCCAGCCAGTGTTTTCTTTTAACAGAATGTAGGGCTCTGGGGACTCTCTTCTGCCAGTGTATTTGCAGTGTCCCCACCACACTGTCAGCTGCTCAGCTCCCACGGTCGCTTCCTCAGTGATGGGCAGCTAGAGAAGGACCTGTTCCATTTTCACCTGCTCTGCTCGTTAATGGCCACACATGGGTAGCGCGAGCTGGCTTTTTGTTGATTGAGTCCCACTGAAGGGAGCGAAGAAGCTGTGTATGTGAACCCTGAAGGTTCACAGGCTCCCAAGTGTGCGGACCAGTGTTAAGTGGGCACATCACGAGGCCTTAGCACGGCGTTAGCTTATGCAGAACGTGCCCCTAATAGAGTGTCAGAAAGCATATTTGTGGTTTCTGACTGGCGCGGCTTCCAGTCTTGCATCTTCTGGTCATGAATTTCTCCAGGACCTTTGCCAGGTTTCAGGAACATCACAGCTTTAATGTCAAAGGAAAGGGGATCGGTGCCATCCTGGACTGAACCAGGAAAATGATGACAATGGACAGGCTGGGGGCAGTGGTCCACAACACTGCCGTCCGGCCCCTGGAGTGCTGCCTTCCTGCACACATATCTTGTCAGTTTCCAAACTCAATGCCAGAACAAATTATGAAAAGAGTGACAATACCAAACATTAATGAGGATTTGGAACAACAGGGGTTCTTGTACATTGTCGGTGGAAACCTAACATTGTACAGCCACCACTTTGAACAAAGGCTTTCTGTTTCCTGTCTTCTACCCTATGATCTTAGGCCTTTGTCCAAAAGAAATGAAAACATGTCTGTAGAAAGACTTCTACTTAAAGGTACACAGCAGCCTAAGTATCCTTCAGTAGCAGAATGCGTGAACAAACTGCATATTCATGCAGTCTATATCCAAACAGGGAAGTACGACTGCATGACAATAAAAAGAACCCACAGCCGGCTCGGAGCACAACGTGGGCCAACCTGGAAAACAGGCTGAGTGAAAGAGGGCATATGATCTGATTGCAGGCGGTTCCTATGAAATTCTAGAACAGGAAAACTAATGATAGAAGCCACCAGAACGGTAGTTTGCTCTGAGGGAGATGAGGGCAGGCATCGCCTGGGAGGGGTAGAGACAGGACTTTCCGGGACGATGGTAATGTTCTGTATCTTGGTAGGGGCTTTGGTGACTCGGGAATGCATTTGTCAAAACCTGGAATGTGCACTTAAAACGTGTACATGTCATCATCTGCAAATTCTCATCAAAAGGAAAAAACTATGCAGATATTAAACTTAATGATTTTCACGCAGATGTATTTAGAAGGAAGTGCACTGTTCGCAATTTACTTTGAAACAAAAATGTAAGATGACTGAGTGGAAAGAGGAACGGAGAATAAGCGATAAAACAGTGTGTGAGAGCTAGAGTTTTTAGGTGGGGGTTGTATAGGTGTTCACTCTAATATTCTTTCAGCTTTGCCATGTGGTATAAGGCTCAAAAGTCAGGCTCAGTGTTAGGTGCTGCCCTGACATCTGGTTAAATGAAGAGGGCCTCCAATAGCCTTACAGCAGCTTCCCTCCCCACTCTGCTCCGATGGGTAATATGGTCCCCCAGCCGAATAACCCTTCTTATCCGGGGGCCAGACACGGTCCCTGCTTTCCCTGAGTAGAAGGTTTTAATTGCCCGCCGGTCCACAGAGTCATTCAGCCAAGTCTGTCACATCCTCCCATGGTGCCAAGGGGTACCCCATCTTCTCGATGCCACAAAGCCTGCTTCCACAGGGCCCCTGCTTGTCCCCTCTTTTCCTGAGTCCTGCCCCTGTGTGGCCCTGCCTGTCCTGTTGTGGCCTCCTCCCCAGGTGGTAGGTGTGACTAGGAAATCTTAGTCTGTCCAGGGTGAGGTGTTCTGGGTTAAGCCATCCCTGTAACCCTAAGGCGGGAATACCTCCCTCACCGATGGAATGAATAGGAGGCAATTAAAACATGCTGTATGTTTGCAGTTTTCATAAAATGTTGGAAAAAAAACCTTACGTGCCCAGCAGTGAATGACGTTACCAAGGAGAAAGCATTGCTGCTAACTTTACTGAACTTAGAGTTTGCTGAGGGAAATTCAAAATAGTAGTAAGTCACATACTGGTCACTTAAATGTGCCACACACTGTTTTCTGTCATCTAATCCTGACTTGCCCAGGCTCTCATGGTGAGTGGAAGGAACAGTGTGAGAACCCATGGATCTGATGGCGGGCCCTAAAGCCCTTCAGGGTAAAAAGCCCTGACTTACAGGCTCCTTACCTTTAGGCAAATCCTTCCCCCTCTCTGGGCCTCTGTGCTTTGTCTATAAAAACAAGCAGTTGCCACAATTCAGCCGTCCCGCCCTACCAGTCTACAGATAAGTAATTTTAGAATTAGCGTCAGATGACATGATACTCTATATGGAAAACCCAAAAGAAGCCACTCCCAAACTATTAGAAGTTATAGAGCAATTCAGTAATGTGGCGGGATACAAAATCAATGCTCAGAAATCAGTTGCATTTCTGTACACGAATAATGAGACCGAAGAAGGAGAGATTAGGGAATCCATCCCATTTACAATAGCACCAAAAACCATACGTTACCTTGGAATTAACTTAACCAGAGACGTAAAAGACCTATATTCTAGAAACTATAAATCACTCTTGAAAGACATTGAGGAAGACATAAAAAGATGGAAAGATATTCCATGCTCATGGATCAGAAGAATTAACAAAATTAAAACGTCCATGCTACCCAGAGCAATCTACACTTTCAATGCTATCCCGATCAAAATACCGAGGACATTTTTCAAAGAACTGGAACAAATAGTCCTTAAATTTGTATGGAAACAGAAAAGGCCCTGAATCTCCAAGGAACTGTTGAAAAGGAAAAACAAAGCTGGGGGCATCACAATGCCGGATTTCGAGCTGTACTACAAAGCTGTGATCACAAAGACAGCATGGTACTGGCACAAAAACAGACACATAGACCAATGGAACAGAATAGAGAAACCAGAAATGGACCTCGGCTCTTTGGGCAACTAATATTTGATAAAGCAGGAAAAAACATCCGGTGGGAAAAAGACAGTCTCTTCAATAAATGGTGCTGGGAAAATTGGACAGCTACATACAAAAGAATGAAACTGGACCACTCTCTCACACCATACACAAAGATAAACTCCAAATGGATGAAAGACCTCGATGTGAGACAGGAATCCATCAAAATCCTAGAGGAGAGCATAGGCAGCAACCTCTACGACATCGGCCAAAGCAACCTTTTTCATGACACATCCCCAAAGGCAAGAGAAACAAAAGATAAAATGAATTTATGGGACTTCATCAAGATTAAAAGTTTCTGCACATCCAAGGAAACAGTCAGAAAAACTAAGAGGCAGCCCACGGAATGGGAGAAGATATTTGCAAATGACACTACAGATAAAGGACTGGTATCCAAGATCTACAAAGAACTTCTCAAACTCAATACACGAGAAACAAATAAACAAATCAAAAAATGGGCAGAAGATATGAACAGACACTTTTCCAATGAAGACATACAAATGGCTAACAGACACATGAAAAAATGTTCAAAATCATTAGCCATCAAGGAAATTCAAATCAAAACCACACTGAGATACCACCTTACGCCAGTTAGAATGGCAAAAATAGACAAGGCAAGAAACAGCAATTGTTGGAGAGGATGTGGAGAAAGGGGATCCCTCCTACGTTGTTGGTGGGAATGCAAGTTGGTACAGCCACTCTGGAAAACAGTGTGGAGGTCCCTTAAAAAGTTAAAAATTGAGCTATCCTATGATCCAGCCATTGCACTACTGGGTGTTTACCCCAAAGATACAGACGTAGTAAAGAGAAGGGCCATATGCACCCCAATGTTCATAGCAGCAGTGTCTACAATAGCTAAATCGTGTAAGGAGCCTAGATGCCCTTCAACAGATGACTGGATTAAGAAGTTGTGGTCCATATATACAATGGAATATTACTCAGCTATCAGAAAGAACGGGGGCACCTGGGTTGGCACAGCGGTTAAGCGTCTGCCTTCGGCTCAGGGTGTGATCCCGGCGATCTGGGATCGAGCCCCACATCAGGCTTTTCTGCTATGAGCCTGCTTCTTCCTCTCCCACTCCCCCTGCTTGTGTTCCCTCTCTCGCTGGCTGTCTCTATCTCTGTCGAATAAATAAATAAAAATCTTAAAAAAAAAAAAAAAAGAAAGAACGAGTTCTCAACATTTGCTACAACATGGACGGCACTGGAGGAGATAATGCTAAGTGAAATAAGTCAAGCAGAGAAAGACAACTATCATATGATTTCTCTCATCTATGGAACATAAGAACTAGGATGATCGGTAGGGGAAGAAAGGGATAAAGAAAGGGGGTTAATCAGAAGGGGGAATGAAACATGAGAGACTATGGACTATGAGAAACAAACTGAGAGCCTCAGAGGGGAGGGGGATGGGGGAATGGGATAGGCCAGTGATGGGTAGTAAGGAGGGCACGTATTGCATGGTGCACTGGGTGTTATACACAACTAATGAATCATCGAGCCTTACATCGGAAGCCAGGGATGTACTGTATGGTGACTAAAATAATATAATAAAAAATCATTATAAAAAAAATTAAAAAAAATAAAATATTTTAGAAGACAAAAAAAAAAAAAAAAGAATTAGCGTCAACTCCCGCACTTACAATTACCTTGAGACAGGAAAAAGGAAAGGGGCATCTTATCTCTGGGTCCCTGATCCTTGTGTTGTGACTTATCTGAGAAATAACTTATTCTAATGCCAACATGTCCCTAGTATCCACCTAAACAGGAGCCACCAAAGAGCAGGAATTTAATTGGCTGCCTGATTTAATTCTCTGGTTTTGAGAATTTGCGCATTAGCCAGGGTAAACAGAATTTGCTGTTGTTGTTGTTACATGACTACTTCTGTTGTGAATCACACAGTCAAATATATTCAACCCAGCTGCCTTTGGGACAGTCTTTCAGAGGTGAGCCCCAGTTTTCCTAACTGGCAGAAAGGTTAGTATGAGGATTTCCTACCAGGGCAGGCCACATCTGTGCACCGAAGCTGAGTGTGTGACTTAGTAATCTGGAGGTGTGGATAAAATTGTCACGCGCGGCCGGTACAGATTCACTGCGCGCCTGCGGAGATAAGGGCTTTTTCCTTTCATTCTTCTCAGGTCAGCTCTCTGAAGATTAGTGGAAGATGGTGGCTGATCTGGGGCATACTCACTGAGGACAAAACGAGACAGATTATGCTTTGGAGACGTCTGGTGGTACATTAAAATCTGTCTGAAAGCTCGTGGGAGAAAGGACAGTTAATTCTTCATTCTGGGAGACTGTCCTGGGCATTGAAGAGTGTGTAGCTCCATCCCTGGTCTCTTACCAGTGGATGACAGTAGTATCACCCTGGTCGTGGGTCAGATATGTCTCCAGACATGGTCAGTCTCTGCGTTGGAGAAGCACGGCTCTAAAGCTGGGCATTCAGGAACGGTTTGGGTAAGGTGAGGGAAGGAGCCGATGGCCCACCCCCTGCCCTCGGATGACATTGAAAACAGCTTAGTTTCTTTTTTTTTTTCTTTTTTTAATTTTATTTATGTGACAGAGAGACAGCCAGCGAGAGAGGGAACACAGCAGGGAGTGGGAGAGGAAGAAGCAGGCTCCCAGCGGAGGAGCCCGATGTGGGGCTCGATCCCGGAACGCCAGGATCACGCCCTGAGCCGAAGGCAGATGCTTTAACGACTGCGCTACCCAGGCGCCCCGAAAACAGCTTAGTTTCTAAACACTGCCTTCAAGTTGGCAGACATTTTTTTAAAATTGTGCTAAAATACACATAACACAGGATTTACCATTTTTAAGTTTACAGTTCAATATTAAATATCTTCCCATTGTCGTACAGCCAATCCCCAGAACTCTTTCATCTTCCCAGACTGAAACTGTACACCCTCCCAGTTCCCGCTCCACCCAGCCCCTGGCAACCGTCATTCTGCATTCTGTCTTCGGAAGCTTGACTGCTCTAGGTACCTCGCGTAATTGGAATCGTACAGTAGTTGTCCCTTTGTGATTTATTTCACTTAGCATAATTCCCTCAAGGTTTATCCATGTTGTAGTCTATACCATAATTTCCTTCCTTCTTCCTTCTTCCTTCTTCAGGCTGAGTAATATTCCACTGTGTGTGTGTGTGTGTGTGTGTGTTTGTATCACATTTTGTTTATATATTCATTCATCGATGGACACTTGGGTTGCTTCCATCTTTTGGCGATGGTGGATAGTGCTGCTATGAACATGGGTGTGCAGATATGTCTTCAGTTCCCTGCTTTCAATTTTTTGGGGCTATATACCCAGGAGTGGAACTGCTGGATCATATGGTAATTCTTTTTTTTTTTTAAAGATTTTATTTATTTGACAGAGAGAGAGACAGCCAGCGAGAGAGGGAACATCAGCAGGGGAGTGGGAGAGGAAGAAGCAGGCTCCCAGTGGAGGAGCCTGATGTGATCCCAGAACACTGGGATCACGCCCTGAGCTGAAGGCAGATGCTTAACGACGGAGCCACCCAGGCGCCCCTGGATCATATGGTAATTCTATTTTTAATTTTTTAAATAACTACTCTACTGCTTTCCATAGTGGCTGTTATCAATTTATATCCACAACAGCAGTGCTCAAGAATTCTGGTGTCTCCACATCCTCGCCAGCACTTGCTATCTTGTTTTTGTTTGTTTGTTGTTTTTACGGTATCCATCCTAATGGGGGTGAGGTGATTTCGCCTTTGGTTTCGATCTGCATTTCTCAGATGATCAGTAATCTTGAGCATCTTTGCATATGCTGGTTGGCCTATGTATCTTTGGAGAAATATCTATTCGAATCTTTTGCCCCTTTTAAAAAATGCGTTATTTTGTCATTGTTGCTGAGTTGTGGGAGTTCTTCATATATTCTAGATGCTAACCCCTTACTATTAGCTATATGATTTGCAAATATTTTCTCTCATTCCATAGGTTGCCTTTTCACTCCATTAACTGTGTTTTTTTGATGCACAGAAGTTTTAAATTTTGATCTAGTCCATTTTATTTTTATTTTTGTTGCCTATGCTTTTGGTATCATATCCAAGAAATCATGGCCAAATCCAGTGCCATGAAATTTTCTCCTCTGCTTTCTCCGAAGAGTTTTATAGTTTCAGGTCGTATACTTAGGTCTTCGATACGTTTGTGCCACACACTTTTATAATTAATACTATTCTGTGCTGTATTTCCCTGAGGCCTGAGAGGCAGGCCTCCCCTGATCACCCATGCCTAGAGTCATCATTACATGGTTACATGATTCCTTTGCTACAACTTCCTGTAAAGCCCCTGCACTATTTCTGGGAATACCAGGGGGCCTCACATGTGCACGCAGGCAAGTTCAGTCAGTCACTGTAGTTAACTGACACAAACCGTTATCCCTTTTGGCTGGGTACTACCAGCCCAGGGAATGCTACTGCCTTGTCCGGACCTCTCTGCCATCTCCTGCCAGGTTTGCCTTTACGTTTCCATGAAACATTGCTATTTCCCATAACCTACTGCCGTGCCTTCCACCAACTTGCATGGGACCATCACTGTCATCCTCGAGAGGTGCCAGAGCTCTGTGGTAGTCTGGGTAGAGGGGGGGAACATGTCTCCACTGTGTTATGGTGATACATTGTCTTAAAGGGGCTACACATTTTGGGTTTTGTGTTTGTTTTATTTTAGCAGTATAGTCCTTTCATTATTTGTTGACAGTGTCCTCTCTCCTTAAAACCCAGACATGAGTGCATGGGGGCGAGGCTAAGCTCAGGACACCAAGGGGCAGGGCAGCACTCCACTCCAATAACAGAGCTTGGAAACTGGGTAAAGCTCATGGAACCTGGCTCTGCTTTCCCTCTCGATGAATGTTTTCCCATGAGGATCTTCAGCTCCTCATACAAATGGACTTTTGTCACCCTGCCTCTCAGTACCCCAGCTTAGTGTTCCACTAAGACCCCACCTGAATTACGGTAGAGCAATTGTGAGCTCAGGAGAGCAGCCTCACTGCCAGGGTGAGGATTTGCTGTGCCTTAGTCACGGCACCGCATGAAGCTCCCGTGGAGCTGTTCCCAAGCAGGTACAGAAATCCCATCTATCTGGCACTGTCGAAGAAACCCTCTTTAGAAGTGATATTTATCATATACCATCCAATATTTACGAGTGAGTTTGAATCCCACAATGACACAAAATGCAGTATCTAACCAGAAACACCGGCAATCCTTCCATGATGCATCGCTATTGACATACTTATTAATTTCCCTCTCATGGCAGTCTTACCCCGGAAACAGTGGCATCTGTGTGGCAGTAATTCAAAGTGCCCCAACTTAAGGGGGACAGGAAAAGAGCGCAAAGTAAGCTGGCAGTAGAGCCAGGGAAAAAAAAAAACTAGAAATTGCAGCATCTGGTTGCCAGCACCTGTTAGGCAAGCAGAAGGGTCAAGTAGCACCAACAGCCACTAGCACGTTCCCCGGGTTGGACAGGAAAAGCGATTTTCCTTTGTGCCTAAAGCTCTCATTGAATTCATGGATAGGTTTCCTGAAGTTATTTATATAATAACAACTATCCATAGTTGGAGAAGTGTAGTGAGGATTAATGAGATGGTGCGAGGAAAGCAGGTAGCACGGGCCCCAGGATGCAGCTCAATAAATGGTGGTTTTAAAAAAAACTGTTTCCTTTTACAATGTACACTGAGGGCACCGTGCGCTTTGGGGGAAAGGAGCAGGCTTTGCAGCCCTACAGCTGTGATCCAGCGGCACCACTTCACCGTTACTCTTCAGTTGCCCTGGGAGCCTCGTCTGCCTCATCTGCAAACGGAGGCACCGGCACCCTCAAGAGGTGTTGTGAAGATTGAAGGACCTAGTCCAGTGCCCAGCAGAGTCCCTGGTTCATCACCGTCATCATGTGGCAGTAATGACAGTCGATGTTTATTGATCACCAGCTGTATGCCCGGCACTTGGCTTACCATTCTAAGTAGGTACTTTCATTATATCTGTTTGACGGATGAGGAGCTGAAACTCTGGCAGGCTAAGTGACTCACCTAAGGTCACATAACTCATAACACGCACTTTTGAATCGAAGCCGGAATCTCAGTCTGATGCTCAAGCTCATGGATTAACCACTCTGCCGTATCGACCCGTCCCTTTGTTGCGGGACTTTGTCCCGTGATGCTCAGTGGCTTGGGACTAGAGAATTCAGAAGGAAGGCAGACAAGGGCAGGGATGGGTGCAGCAGGAAGATGGGAGAGACAGAAGTTCATAGTGCCGGGGTGCTCTATGAAGTGGCTGTCTTGGAATGACTATAGACAAGGTTGGGGGGGCAAGTTGGGGAGGCAGGAAAGGGTGTTAGAAAACCTACATGAAGCCAAATGAGAGTAATGGACTGAGGAAACTGAGCAAGTCAAATGATTGGAAGGCAAGTAGAAGTCCCCAACCGTCTACCCAAGAGGTCTCTTCTGCAGGAAACCATGGATCCATTGGCTTCTAAAGGCTTTTAAGAGAGAAATGGAAGCACAGGCTTGTGTTGTGATGACTGCATTTGAACAGTCTGATACTTGTGGTAAGGAAACCACACCAGCAGGTAGGGAACCATGGTAATCCAGCATCACTCACGCTGTAGACACTCTTCTCTAATGAAGAAAAAGGCATGGTTGAGAATCTTAAGACCAAAGTAAAAATAGAGTTAAGAGGACCAAGGTCACAGAAAACTCTGTGAACACCTTGTAAAACTTACACATTCATCAATGCAAAATAAATCCAACCCAAACCAATAAAAAGAATATCAACTGCATTTAATGTATTTTAAATTAACTCTAATCGCTCACAACAGGAGCCACTGTGCAGGTACTGATGTACTAGTGCCCCCATTCCTTGTGCTCAGACACCAGGAACAGAGAACCAGCTGAGTTCAGACTGAATGGTGCCAGAGACTTCATAAGACAGCCTTTATGTCGTGTAGAAGGACTACAGCCGAATAATTTGGACCTCAGAAACCCTGGCGGATATCAGTGGTGCCTCATGAGCCCAGTGTCCCAAATTCCCAAAAAGAACAGCCCCGCAGGGGAATCCATGGCTGGGAATTACTTCTAAGTTAGTAGAGCAATGAAAACACATTGTTTGCTTTTTGTCTTCTGGTTTGTCTTAATCACGAACTAAAAATTCATTTATAATGTTGTATATAAACGTCATGTTTCTATCAGTATCATACGCCGCTTGCTTGAAATCGTATACATTAAAATTAAGAACAGAAATCCACGTTAATGTCAAAGACAACCAATAACAAAACCACTAAATTCCAGTTGTCAAACATCATTTAATATGTGTATTTCTGGGTTTTTTAAACAATAAGTATTAAAACTAAAGTGATATAAAAAATAAAAATAAAAAGTAACTCTGATCGGTACTATACAGTTCATTTATGTGTCATGGAAAAAAAATGTCATATGAGCCTGCCTTGGAGCTTCAGAAGAATGCCTGGAAATTCATTATGCTTTGTCACACATACCGTATCATTTTTTCCTATTTGATCGTTAATCCAAATGTTTGATTCCTTTTTGAAGAGATGACTCAGACTTCTTGACTCTGTCTCCCTGGTCTCGTGGTGCCAGGGACTGAGCCCAGAGCACAACACACCCATCAGTATGCTCTCAGAGATTTATCCTCAGCCCTGTCTCCCTAGCAGACATCGGGGCATAGGTCTGAGCTGCGGTTGGCTTCCTTCAGGTTTTTTTTTTTCCTTCCTCCCAAGTCTTCACCAAAAATCTCCATTCTACTTCTCTGTTTTCTCTTCCCAAACCTAATCTCTTTTCCATGATAACAGCTAATAGAAGTGACTCATATGCTGTAGTCAAAGTTCTTCTGGATGTATAAAAGTTGACATAAACAGAGCTCTGGGCTCTAATATTTTAAGCATGGGATGTACTTGTGGTTTAGAAAGGATCATAACCTGGTGTTTTAAAGTCAGAATCAGAAACAGAAGTGTTTTCATATTTTTCCCTGGTGAAAAGTTTCTCTCCAAATACAGCTTTAGGGATGTCCAGTGAGCTGTCCCTCAGATAAAGCTGTGAAGGTCAGTTCCATGCAGCTGTCTCACCATGGAGCCTCACAAAGACTACTGCCCCTTCATTAGAGCTGTGTATGGCATTGATCGCCACGGTACTCGTAATACCTACAGAACTTGGAAAGAAGATTCACAATGTCATCTGATGCCAGTTGAAACAATGAGAATGAGCGTTTGCCTACAAATTAACAAAATATTTCCTTGATGACCAATGTTGACGAGAACGTATTAACACAGGCACTGATAAACCACCAGTGAAATTGTAAGCTGGTACCATCCTCCTGGAAGGAGACTGGGCAAGATGTTCCAAGAGCATTTAACCTTGATTTTGTATACACAAGCAACTTCTAACTTAAATTTGGATTTTTATGGTTTTTTGGGGGGAATTGGGGGAGATAGCACTGGCACAGCTTAAGGAGAACCTGTAAGAGTGCAGGCCAGCCCCTGGATTGTGGTTTTCTCTGAGCAAAGTGTGTCCTGGGCAGGCTTCTTGACAGCAATTCACGTGACAATCCTTTGTTAAGACCTTGACTGGGGGCTCCCAGTTCATTCAAACTGCCACAGAGAACATAGATCCAATTTACTCTTTGAGAAGAACTAGGAGAATGATGTGCTTCCATGCTAGAATGGGAAGAGATGGTCCAAGAGGACAAAACAGAAATCAGAGCAAAAGGGAAGGGCAGCAGTGTGCTTTACATCCACTTTGATACAACTGAGGCCCAGCCAAGATGTTTTGAAGCCTAGATAAGAACTTAGGATATAGATGATAATAGAAGTGACTCAAGGGTCCTAAGGTAGTCACACTGTTGGAACAAAGGTGATTTTAAGAAAACAAGTATAACTGAGCTTGGGACTGTGCTGAGATTGGGAAAGTTCTACCTTGACTCTCTATTTATCTGCCATGTCATTTTCATCAGGAAGAGTATATTTGTATCTTACTCAAGTAATTAAAAAAACAAACATTTGAAGCGGATGTCAACATGTGAGAAGTTAACATAATATGGTTGATGGACTTTTTCTTCTTTCTGCTCCTCTGCATCTTTCAGATTCTCAAGATATATGTTCTGTTCCTCTTTTCCTGCTCTCTTACAATAATTCTTATATCATTTATTGAGTGCTGCTTATGTGTTGACGATTCTACTAGCACATGCGTCATTTCATTTAATTGTCATAACAATCCTGTCAGGGACAGACTGCTTTCATCTGTTTTCAGATAAAGAAACAGGCTTGGAGGACTTATGTACTTGCCCAAAGTCAGTCAAAAAAAAAAAAAAAGTGCCGAAGCTGAGGTTCAAGTCTCTATCTGTGCCTCCAGAACCTACAGCCATAACCAGTGTGCCGTAGAACTTCCAGCTCTTGTGGAGTAGACGTTGCTCTGTCTGGAGTCTGTGTGGGAAAGACAGAAATCCAGGAAAAGATTCATGCTCATATATATGCATTACAATATTTATTTACAATCGGTAACCTTTGGGGATATGGTTAAATAAATACATGCTTATGGCAGATCCTTATGCAGCTCTGGAAGATGTTTCCAGATTAAGAATAGTTAATATCATGCAGGATAAATACTTACCAAGATATTAATCATAAAAAGCAGAGTATAAACGTGAATATAGAGGAGAAGCCAACTTTGTGGCCCTGAAGGATGTAAATGAGAAACTAGAAAGAAAACAGCGTTGTCTGAGTTTTCCAGCTTTGCCTCGTGTAGAGAGAAGGGTCACTTACCTACTTCCTTACATGGACGGGTTTGGAATCATTTCTTGTCAGTTACTGAGGTGGGGGTCAGGTAGAACAGAAGAAGACAAGAATAGATATTAGTGAAAAAGTAAGAAACATCAAGGAGACGTAAACTAGAGCCTCTTGGCTGTCAGGAGGTATAACCCTAGAATTGGACGCTATTGAGAAAAGGGATTTCTGACCCTGGCAATTTCAAAGAGGAAACTGACACACTACCTTTGCCGGCTAGCTTATCGAGTCAGGGGCCTGGATTTCGCAATCCCCGAGGAATCTGATCCAAGTCTTAAAGGCTCAAGCGTGATTACTGGGAAAGCGATGATTTGCTTTCATGCCTGCTTCTCATCACCTCCGTAGCCAGTCTAGTCTTCAGCTCCCTATTTCTGTCCCAGATTATCTGGGAGCACAGTAACCGTGCAGAATTTGGCTGCTCGCATTTTACAGAAACAATTCAAGGGAAGTTGATCCTTAGATTCCTGGTGAATTGCTTAACTCTCTCATACAATGCAATCTTACCTTTAGACTAGTTACAGAAATGATAATGAAGCCTACTTTCTCTAGATTTTTAAAAAACAGTTAAAAATAGAGTTGCTAGTATTTTTTTTTTTGTTTTCAGAAAGCAAGTAATTATCTGTTCAAGTAAGTTTTAAAGCGTCTAGCAGTTTAGGGGCTCCTGGGTGACTCCGCCGGTTAAGCATCCAGCTCTTGATCTCAGCTCAGGTCTTGATCTCAGGGTTGTGAAGTTCAAGCCCCTCACTGAGCTCCAACCTGGGTGTAGAGCCTACTTTAAAAAAAATTGTGTAGCAGTTTAATTAACTACTAAAAACGATTAAAGGTGAACAATTAGCATATTATTCAGAGATGAAAAGGATGGCATGTGAAACAAACTATGAACACTACACCAAGTAGTATCAAGTTGGAGAGAAATGCGTGTACTTTCAATGCCATGGGTTATAAAAGCAGTCTTATCAGCACAAATGGTATAGCAGTGAAATAAAGGTACTGTGTGAATACTGTAAAATTCCTGAATGATAGAGCTTGAAGAAAACAAGCTGACAAGAACCTTGATATATTGAATCTAAGCCACACACTATATTGGTTGAAGTGGTTTTAAATGCAAGAAATATTAACTCCCACTGACTTGTAATGTAGGGNAAATACTGACCAAAATACTGTTTCGCATAACAAAACCAGGAGGTAAGGCAGGATTCAGGGTTGGTGGAGTTGGAGTTCAACCATTTTGTGGTGGAGCCATGTTTTTTTCATCCCTCTGATTCATCCTGAGGCTGGTCTGTCTCATGGTTCTGTGATGGCTGCCAGCTACAACTGGAGAACCAAGCCTCCCTCCTCATAGCCCCTGAATGACAGAATCCTAGTCCTTTCCTTCTCTTCAGTGGACGACGTCCGCACATGCGCCCCCCACCCCTGAACCTCCTGAGCCGTTAACACTTGCCAAGAGCATGCCATGTACTTCTTTGTTAACTAAACATCTACCCTCAGGCTTATAGGATGGAGTCAGGTAATTAACTGTGTGTGATGGGGAGAAGGGTGGATAACTGAACAAAATTGGGATTGTGGTAGGAAGGAAAGGAGGGGAAATGGCTGCTAAGTGAAAAAGCAGTAGTGTTCGCCACAATCATCTTTGTGTATAGACCCACCTATCTTCCTGTGGATACACTTCAGCAAGCCTGACACACACATGAGAAACCCACTCACAGGCCTCAGTCTCATCTCGCTGGTAAGTCGAGCGCCAGCTCCAAGATTTCTGGATGGTGGGCAGCCTTTCCCTTCAGAGCTGAATGATCTGGTGAGAGAGGATAAGGGGGAGATTTGGGTTTTGTGGGCTGAGCTTACGCCATTTGGGAGTCCTTATTTAAGAAAAACACTAAATTATAAATACAAAATTTGGCACACAAATGCACTATTTGCTTAGAAAAAGAAAACAAATCACAAGAAACTGTAAAATTTAAAAGGTTGCCCCGAACATCAAAAAAAAAAACTAGAAAAAACAATATCCTATTGTATAATGAGCATGTTTACCAATTAACTGCCAGACTCATTATGTTCCTACATTTTGTCTCTTTCTTTCATTACCTCTTTATAGGACATTGATATCATGATTCAAACAGTTACAGAGATAATAGAAAAATAATGCCACCTTTAATTTTTTATTTGGAAGTTTAGAAAATTTCTTTCACTTTTACAACATCTTTTTTCATTGTAATAGCCCAGTTGTAACACTCTTCACTTTTTCTCATTCAGGTAGATCTTTCTGCTTTGAGATGAACTGCAGGAGAATTCCAGCCCTTGGTCTCGCAGGACATGGTCACATGGCAGCTTCCATGACAGCCAGTTCTACCTGGTCCTTGGCACCTCCAGTCCTCCCAGCCCCACCACGCTCAACTGGAGCGAGGGGGATGGCCACGTAGTGAGGAATCTTGGGTTGTCTTGGCCTCCAAGCAAGGCTCAGAGCAGCTGCTCGATGGAATATTTCTGCTTTGGATTAAAGATAGCCTCTTGTATTATCCAGTTGTCCTGAGAAACAGAACCAGTAGCATGTGTGTACGCACATGGAGGGAGATTTATTTTAGTGAACTGTCTCACACGATGGTAGAGGCTGGCAGGTCCAACATCGGCAGGGCAGGTGGGCCAGCTAGAGACCCAGGGAAGAGTTGATGTTGGAGCTTGGAGTCTGAGGGCAGTCTGTCTGGAGGAATTCCTTCTTCCTCCATCTTTTTTCTCTTAGGACCTTCAAATGATGGGGTGAGGCTCACCCATGTTGTGGAGAATAATTTGCTTTACTCCAAGTCTACTGATTTAAATATTAATGCCACCAAAAACTACCTTCACAGCAACATTTAGACTGATGTTTGACCAATTTCTGGGTACTGCGGCCTCACCAAGTTGTCGCATAAGATTAACCAGCTCAAGGGCGCCTGGGTGGCTCAGTCGTTAAGTGTCTGCCTTCGGCTCAGGGCGTGATCCCGGCGTTCTGGGATCGAGCCCCAGATCAGGCTCCTCTCCTGGGAGCCTGCTTCTTCCTCTCCCACTCCCCCTGCTTGTGTTCTCTCTCTCTCTGGCTGTCTCTATCTCTGTCAAATAAATAAATAAAATCTTAAAAAAAAAAAAAAAAGATTAACCAGCTCAGCTTCAGATGCTGAAAAGTGTTCCAGAATTGAGGAGGTGTTCCTGGGGACTGGGCATATACAGAAGCAGAGTGGATAGCACACTCACTCTGCCTGTAGCTTGGGTGTAGAGAGTAAAACCCCAGTTTGGACAGTATCCGGTGCCTCCCTATGCTGTCTCTTGTCTCTCCCATGACACCGAGAACAAATGGAGTCTTGGAAGTGAGGGTCCCCGACACCAAAACTCCATTGCCCTCAAAGTAAGTATCTCTGCCTGTGGCGAACAGTTATTTTTAAAATTTCCAAATCAACCATTATTCAATAGTGAATAAGGAATGGGTTAGTAATCAGTCCTAATACTTTCTACTTACAAAGGAAAGAAAGGAAACGATACACAATGGTTGTTAATATTAGTAAATCCTGGTGCTGGACAGACATGGTAAGAACATTCCACTAAGGCAAAGGAATGAATCTTTGGCCAGCCAACCGGGCATTCATGAATGCTCCTGTTCCAGTCTGCCCCATGGTCACCCCCTGACAGGTGCACTGGGAGGGGTGATGGGTGCTCCTTTCGGGAATGCACAGCTTTTACAGTCTGCTTCCTGATGTAACAAATTCCAAGGTCAAGGGATTGCTTACGAGGTAGGCATGAAGGCTGTTGTTGGCCAGCCCAGGGCTTTCTTTGACAATAGAGTTCCCTCGTAAACATGGTAGTTTCATCTCTTTGCTTCTGAGAAATTCAATGGCCACTTGAGTACCCAGAGGTAGGGATCTTCTCTGCCGCTGTGCCATCTTCTCGCTGGTGTCAAGTTTAACTTCCTTACCTAGTATCATTTCAAACAGATGGCTTCATTTGCAAAAGCAGCAACAATAATCCTCTACTTGACCCCGTGTTTCATTCTAAATGCAGCTTCCCAGTCAGTGCACAGGGAATACTTACAAGAAGGCAGTGGGAAGAAGCTGGTGGTAACAGGCTTATCCACCCCCCGCCCCGCCCCCGTTATCTCCTTCTAAATCTTCTGTTTCTCCCATGTCTAACTTTAGCTTGGGGTGGAGAATCCAGGGTTTCTGACCTTGATCATCTCCAAATTATTGGCCCTGTATTCAACTGGGATTTTAGGACATGGGCAAAAAAGGCCTCATTTTAATAAAGCTGCATTGTCTTCTCTCTTTACTTTTAGAGTTCCGTTCAGCTTAAACTTATCTCTTGTAAGACCTTCCTGAAGGCTGAAAGAAGTAGCTAAAATGGCCTGTGTTTTCCTACCTCTTTGCTCCTGAACCAGCCTCTTCTGTGCATCGTCTCTGCCCTCCAGCATGGTAAGCAGCACGGTAGCACGGCGTTTCCCTGCTGCATCCCTGGAGTAACCTATTTGCAGAGCGGGAGTAACAGATCTTCCAAACTGATGGACGCAGAGAACTGGGCCCTCTGGGAGTGACTTTGGCCTAATAGACAATCTGTGCTGGATGCGCCTATCTGTTAGGATGACCCCGGGCTGTAAGTAACAACAGCAACAACAAAACAGAGCCAAGGCAGCTTAGATCTATAAGGATATTTGGGTGTCGTTGTTGGGTTGTTTTTTTGTTTGTTTGTTTTTGTTTTTTACAACAGGTACAAGTCTGGAGACAACTGATCCCAGGGTTGATTCAGAGGATGAGCAGTGACAGGGCTGTGTGTCTACACTCTACAATGCTCTTGGCCTTTCACTAAGAGTGACAAGACGATCACTGAAACTTTAAGCAACACATTTTTAGGTGATCCCATCCCAGGCGGACAGTAAGGGCAGAGGGTAGTAAAGGGATCATTCCTCCTGCAATATTCTATTATTATGAAAGAGAAGATCTCTCAGCAGATGTCCCCTTAGTCTCACTGGCCAGAATAGGTCACATACCCATGTCCAACACAATCGCTAGTGGAGATAACTGGGATGACCTGAGCAGCGTAAACCCTTTCCCCCAGGATGTGAAAATGCCAGTCTTCTCTGGGTCTATTGCTGCCCAGCCGCTGCCAACACAGTACAGCTGTTTGCAGGGCAGACGGAGAGGCGGCTGAGGGAAGGGTGTCTGCTGCTGAGCCCCAGAAGGAGAACGACCTGAAGAGGGGAGAAGGTGGTGCCAGCAAATGTCAGATCTTTGTGGAATGCTTTCGGAGGATACTAAGTAAGGCTTGAAGACCTCTATCAAATTTCTGATCCACTGGTTGAGAGGTCTTAGTTGAGGTATAGATAGCAGAAGAGAAAAAATGACCCTGCAAATGAAAGGGAAAGGGAGAGCAAAGGAATGGGACATTAAGGAATCAAAACGGAAAAAGGAAAGGGGAAATTGGAGCGAACAGGGAGGCAAGAGTGAGACATTTTTTTATGATTGTTAATTTCATAGGGAAAAGGTTATGGAGAGGCTCAGCAGTGTCTGTTGGGGAAGTGGGGGGGGGCGTCGGGGGTGTGGGGACCTGAAGGAAGACAGCCTGTGTCCAAGGGTACGTCCACGTCTTGGGGGATCTGATCCTTGTACAGTTTGAAGGGACTTCCGTAAGAAAAAGGGGAAAAATGTGTGAATGCATAAAATTAGATTTGAAAGTGAATATTTATTTAAAAGGCAGAAAGAAATCCATATAAGTTAACAAACTTTAAAATATGACAAAAATTCAGAAAAAAGATGTTGTTTTAATTAATGGCTGGCACACGTCTGGAATCTTTCTTCCTTCAATTTTTGCCTGTGCCCTCAATCCCTCTTCATATTAATGACGATGTTGTACTGACTTTTATAGCAAGCACAGAGCATAATTCAGTCAGTCGAGTGGAGCTGGTTAACAAAGGATATTCTTTTTTTTCTTTTCTTTTTTTAACAAAGGATATTCTAGATTATCACTGGAATGCATGAAACATGGCTTCATACTCACATGTCCTCACTGCTCGTTGCTTTACTTCAGGCTTGTGTCCTACAAACGTGGGCATTCCATTGCATTCTATTTCACACAATTCCATTCAGAAAGGGAAGAAACAAGCACGGCATAATTACAATTCCACTTGGGGTATATTCCTGACAGGAGGCAACTCCCATTTTGACAAGGTGTCACTGAGAACGAAATCCTCCGCTTGGAGTTTTACACACCTGACGAAGCAGTTTTCCCGGATCAGCCCCTGGCTCTACCTTTTACACCTTGCTTCCCCTCCACGAGTCACACACTTGCGATGCCAGGCCCCTGAAGTCTGTGTCTATGCTGGTGGCTTGCACCTTTGCTGCCGTGAGACCAGGTGAGCTGGCAGGGCACAGCCGCAGTGAGCCTGGATGCCGTTCAGACACCAGATGGCTAGCAGTAACGATGCCCAGAGAGGATGGCACAGTCCGTAAACGTATCCCACCAGACCCAACTAACTGTGTTCGAAAGTCAACTTCTCCTGAGCCAGATCCAAAAGAAAAAGCTCTCACAGCTACTCTAACGCTGCCTGAAACAAGAGGAGAAGGGACAAGAGGGAAGTTGCTGGGGGAAGAGACAGTGGTCTCAACCCATTGTGGTTCGCCTATCTGATTTCTTTTCAAATTTCACAAAAACATATGACAACGTGAAGACATTGCTAGGCCCTTAAGACCTAAATCGTAAGCTTCCTTTGTTTCAGGTAAAACTACCTTCTAGAGGAAACAGAGGGTATG
Organism: Ursus maritimus; assembly: GCF_017311325.1. Lineage (NCBI taxonomy): Eukaryota > Metazoa > Chordata > Mammalia > Carnivora > Ursidae > Ursus > Ursus maritimus. The sequence continues at coordinate 56,682,112 of NW_024426663.1, read as the reverse complement.
GATGGAATGATGGGGATCATTAATAAATAATTTCCTCTTCTTCATGTTTATTCCATGACCCCGTCCTGCCACTGGCTTCCCGACTCAAGTGCCCCTCGGTGACCAAGACAAGACACCAAGCTGTTGACCTTTGCTATCACCTCAGTCTAAAATGTGTTGCTTCCTTGTGCATGTCCTGACTGGCCCTTCAGGTTCTGTGATTCAATCTCCATGAAGCGTTCTCTGATCTCCAGAGCTCAGCTACCTTCCTTCTCCTTTCTTTGCCTCATCAGCGTACCCCGTGGGGCCCCCTGAAGCCTCTGGAAACACTCCCTTAGACTTAGACTCTCAAATCACTGGAGGAGGGCTAAGAGCTGAAACCCGTTTTTGTCCCTGCACCTACCCTATCACCTCGGTTGAGTAGAGAGGAACGTGGTATAGAGAGAGGAGAGAAGGAATTTGTTATGGGTCTGGGTCAGGGGTCAAGTCTCCACTCTCCATCCAGTGGAACTTGATCTACACTGTGTGACCAACTAACCTCGCTTCTGGGAGTCTGCTCTTTTTCTTAGGATGTAAGACCCGTTAGGAGATATTCTCAGTGAGTTTGAATGATTTAGACAAGCTCTCTTGAGTTATCGTGATTGAAAAATGAGGTTTTTCTGTAAAGGCCTGCATTCCACATTTCTTCCAATGATCTTTTTATCCTCAAATTCATCTAAATATACATATCCCTAGTAGCTATGACTGCATATACATAGTGAATTATAATTTGAATCCTTGCTCTTCTTTTCTCTTCCAAAGAAAATAATCTGTTTTATCAAATTGACGGTGATCCATACTCGGCCAGTCATGTTAGATCTATCAGTGGCAGAGACTAATGTATTATGAGTGTTGAAAACTGAAGTTGGAAGACAGAGTTTGATTCTCAGAGTGCTCCAACCTGATTTACATCAGAAAAACATAAAATTCATTTGGGCCAGAATGGAATGAAAAACACCTAACCAGGTGTGTAATAAGTGCCTCACTGAAGCCGCAAGTTGTCTGTCAGTAGACATGAGCTGGCGATGATTGGACTGGAGCCTGATGCCCTGGTGACAGGCCATGGCTCCCAAGGCCCTTAAAGCTGGCCTGCCTCCAGCTCCCGGACAGACTCCCTAGGCCCTGCTTTGGCCCTGCTCACAGACCATCCAGTGAACCCTCTGCTTCCCTCACAGGTCTAGTCTTTTGTTTCTCAGAGTCTAGCAAGTTATCTTATCACCAAGCTCTTATCCCACAGTTCTCTTGCTCTTTCTTCTTCTTCTCACCCCAAGACCGTTTAAATTCCTCTATCCAGCTTCCATCACATCCTAAAAGGGCCAGTTGAGAGATGACTTAGGTTCAAGAAGTGAGGTTAACCATCACAACATCTAGATGAAAGGCTCCCAGATGGAGAGTAGACACGTGGGTCCTTGACCTAGGCCTCGATGAATTCCTTTGGTAACCATGACCAAGTCCCCTTGCTTTTCCCTTAAAATTATCACGATAAACATTCCTTCAGTGTCTCCAGAACTCAAATAGCACATTAGCAAACAGAGAGCCAGGTAAGTGTGTCTTTAGAAATCCACACTCTTGGGGACGCCTGGGTGGCTCAGTCAGTTAAGCGTCAGCCTTCGGCTTAGGTCATGATCTCGGGGTCCTGGGATTGAGCCCTGCATTCTCTCTCACTCTGTCTCTCTCCGATGGATAGATAAAACTAAAAAAAAAGAGAAATCCACACTCCTTATGTGAAGCCCACATGTTGCTTCTAGATCAAAATAGCCCTCCGGCCTCAGCTTTGTGCATCCCTCCTTTGAGTTCTGTCTAGATCTTTCTTCTGCCAAATCCTAATACCTCCAGCCCATCTTCTCTAAACCTTGATTCTTCCTGGTTCTTGTCACTGGGTACTCACCTCTTACCTCTGCCTAATAAGACAGTTGAATTCAATGGGGCCCTTAGTTCACTTTATTGTAGCCCACTTCTGGGGTCCTGAAAATCCAAAGCATGACACTGGCCAGTGGGAAAGATACTCTGAGATTGGTCTTGGCCATGGAGAAGGTGTGGACAAGTGTTGGGTGAGCTCAACTGAACTGAGTGGTAGGTTTTATGGTATCTTTCAAGTCAGGCTTTGGTCACTCTACCATTCTGCTGCAGATGGGAAAATAAGATCTAGAACAAGAAGCAGGTGAGATCCAGACAACACCTCAGGAAGGCAGCAAGCCCCTCCCTCTGGCTTCTGGAATATGGGGGAAAGCAAGCATCCTGAGCATCTCCTGCTTTCCAGGCAGAACTAAATGCTTTCCAGATGGAGGCTCACTGCACTCGGCTTTCTAAGACAGTGGACCCTCCTTCTCCAGTGATAATGTAGGCTCACAGGCATAAGATGTGGCTTTGACCTTTTTTGTAGTCTTAGGTATTTTACAAATTCATCTATTTCTCTCCCTCCTCCCTGTGCCACTGTAGTTTGTTTATCCATTCACCTAATGAAGGACATCTTGGTTGTTGCCAGTTTTTGATAGTTACGAATAAAGCTGCCATAAACATTCATGTGCAGGTTTTTGTGTGAAAGTAAGTCTTGAGCCCAATTGAGTAAATACCTTGGAGTAAGATTGCTGGATCATTTGTTTAGGTTCGTAAGACATGGCCAAGCTGTCCTCCAAAGTGGCTGTACCATTCATGTTCCCAACAGCAATGAAGGCATTCCTGTTGCTCCTGGCTAGCATTTGGTATCATCAGTTTTCTTTATGTCACCATTCCAATAGGTGTCTAGTGGTACCTTGTGATTTTTTTCATTTACAATTCCCTGGCAACATATAATGTTGAACACTTTTCCCATGGCTCTTTGCATCTTCTTTGGGAAGGTGTCTGTTCAGATCTTTTGCCCATTTTTTAACTGGGTTGTTTGTGTTCTTACCATGTTAAGCGTTCTTTGTATATTTTGGATAAATCCTCTATCAGACATGTTTGCAAGTATTTTCTACCAGCCTTTGGCTCTTCTGTCTGATTATTGTATGATTCTAACTACATGACTTTCTGGCAATGTCAAAGCTACAGAAATGGTGAACAGATCAGTGGTTGCCAGGATTTGGGAGAGGGGAGAAGGATGAGGAGTTGATGCACAGGAGATTTTTATGGTAGTGAAATTATTCTATTCTTTAAGTGAATCTAAAACTGTTGTAAAAAGTCAAGTCTGTTAACTTAAAAGAAATGTGGTGTATACAGATCTTGATGTGTTGATGGTGTTTGAGGGAAATAAGGCTACCATGCAGTGGGTTGATGGTTGTTGCTATGAGATGCCAGAAGCAAACTGATGATTAATTCAAAGAAAGTTAAGTAGCAGTGCCAGGCACAACGCAGTGCTTCCCAAGAATTCCCACATGAATTGGTGGTGATGGTGGTGGTGATAGTGGCAGTTGTGAGTTTCATAGTGCACGAGGGTTTGGAATTGAAGCCATCTTTTAGTTAAGTGAAGTCATCCGGTGACTTAAATGGTGTGTGACCCCTCCATTCCATCTGCATGGCCTGAAATGGCAAGAGGTGCCCCTTTCCCCAGAAGAGGAGTAGATTAAACACAGGGAATTCAGGTGGTGGTGCAGACTGTTTCTTAACTTTTCCCCTGAGTCACTTGCAGTATAAATCAAGTCTGCCTTGGAGGGCTGCCCAGGAGACTCTTCCTCCTCATGTTCCCCACTCGCTGTGAGCTTCGGTCTCCTTTCTGTCCCTCCAGCCAGTGTGGGTCTTCTCCTCCTGGTGCTTGGGCGGAGGTGTGCGGCAGGTGCTCTGCGCGCACTTCGCGCCTCCTCTCGGCTGTTCTCAGTGGGTCTAGAGACTGTGGAGTGGGAGCCCCATCTCTTTCACTGTCTTAGCACAGACACCCTCGTCCCCAAGGAGGAGGGGGGAAGGAAGAAGATGAAAGGAGGCGCTGTCTGGCCATGCTAGCTATTATTATTGTTATTGTTGGCATCCGGAACTGCCTGCTGCTTGACTGCTTTTCTGTCGCTTCTCCAGACCCTGGGTATCCCAACAAGAAACACATTTCTCCTTTGAAGTAACCCGATGAGCCTCTGGCCAGCACACCAGCTGACGTCCAACCCCCACCCCCCACCCATCTCTTTCCCTCAGTGGGGCAGGGACAGCTTATGCTGCAGGAGGAGAGGGAAGCACCATCCGGGCTCAGCTGTTTCCGCAGGAGGCAGAGAAATGCAGAGTTTGACACCCACCATCTCGGATGACTTCTATTTTAATGACAAATGCAGGAGGAAGAAGGCAGCTTTGACGGGTGTCTGCTGGGCAGGACCTGGCTGAATGGTGTGCAGTGGAGTTCTTGGGAACATACACAGAACTGAGTCAGCAGCTCTCCCTGCTGCTGCATCTCCGAGGCTGGCCACCTCCCCCTGCTCCTGCCCTTTCTGCTCCATCCCCAAGCTGAAGGTTAGTAAGCCCTCCTGACTCAGGGCAGGTCTATCCAGAAGACAGGGGCCAGCCTGCCCTTCCAGCATCCCATTTAGACACACCAACCTTGCACATCAAAGGAGGACGGGCAACTTCACTTTCTGCCCTGAAGGCCAAAATAAACAGACCTCATAATGCCAGCCCTTAGGGAAAGGGGGGGGGTGCAGAATCAGAGCCCTTTTATCCAGTTCTTCCATATTAGCATTTCAAATCCAGAGGGCCGGATGCTTTTGTTCATGAAAGGTCACAAGAAGAGCACGTTGACTCCAGTAATCATTCTTAAATAGCCTCATGGGTCAGGCCATTCCAGAAGGGTTGGCCTTTGCAGAGCCACACCACACAATGACAAGAAACACAGAAGGGGCAAAGAGTTGGCACAGTTCAAAATTCTTTGTCTAATTACCCAGAGTCCACTGTCCACGAACAAGTTGTGAGCTGTGGTCTTGTTTCTGTCACTTACCTGACAGGTGACTCCCCTCTCTGGGGCCTTGGTTTCCTCCTTCTGCAAAGTGAGAGGCTGGAACTCACTAGAACCCTGGCTCCACTTTGGTATTGCCTGGCAAGCTTTTCATTTTTAACTTAATGCGTGCAGATTTCTGGACCTCACACCAGGCTTGCTAAGTTAGGGTCTCTCGGGCTGTGGCCTGGGTCCACGCCTATGTTTAGTGAGCTTCCCTGGACATGCGGAAGTCTCCGTTTGGGTGCTCCTCAAAACCCCCTTTGGAAGCCACTGAACTGAATGACCTTTAAGGGCCCTTTCTCCTAGAACTATTTTTAAAATACTTAATTGTGTTGTAACAACATAAAATACAGACTTTTTAAAAAATTTTTTTGTCAGAGAGAGAGCACAAACGGGGAGCAGGAGGCAGAGGGAGAAGCAGGCTCTCCACTGAGTAAGGAGCCCAATGCAGGACTCGATCCCAAGACCCTGGGATCATGACCTGAGCCGAAGGCAGATGCTTAACCGACTAAGCCACCCAGGCAACCCAACATATAGACATTTTTAAGAAAAATCAGAAAAGTGGAGAAAATAGACATTTCTGATTATAATTACTCTACCAGCCAGAGAGCTCTCTGTTATTCATCCGTACACATAGGTCTCTAGGATTTTTGCTTTTGTTTGCATAATTATAGCCATATTATAAATACAAATGTGTATCTTGCTCTTTCCCTTAAATCATCTTATAAACACTTTCCTGTGTTTTATCTGACATTTTCAAAAGTAAATGACAGACTCTGAGGGCATGGTTCCTAGTTAACATGTCACTCCCTTTCATCAGGCATAATGTTCAGCTGCATGAAGTGAACGCTTGCTTTGTTGCCAAGGGACGTGAGAGCAGAGGACGGGCCGTCTACCCGCATTTCCCAGCTTGCATGCAACCCTCACAACTTACATGGGCCCACAGACTGCCCAACTCCAGCATTTGTGTCCGGTGAGGACCAGTTCCCTGAGGCAGACACTGGTGTGTGATGAAGGCAGCCTCGCCTCCTTTCCATTGCTCTCTGGCCCTTCTCCCAAGAACCTTGAATTATTGCTGCTGATGGAGCAGATTAATGGAGAACTGACAGTTCTGACCTAGAAACTCCTGATTGTTCCCTATCAGTTTTCATTTGCTATGGCTGGTTTGGCCCTCTGAAGGCTGAGATGCGCTTCAGTATTAATAGGTGAAATCTCAGGTCTGGGAAGCTCCTTCATCGACCCAATCACAAGCTCCCTCAGACTAAGCAACGAGCAGAAAGCTCAGGACCAGGCTTTGGGCGAAGAAAATGCTCAGGGTCTGGTGGATTGGGGCAGTACTGCTCTCACTAAACTTCTTCTCACTGTTGGCAGAAGCCAGAGAATCCAGCTAAACCACGCATTTTTCAAGGAGGAAGCTGAGACTTTTCAGAGGAAAGGACTCATCTGGCATCTTACAATGAGTGTGTGGCTGGGCCTGTTGGCTGGGACTGGCTGCCTGCCCGATTTTAGGTTGAAATGCTGACTCGGGCTGTCTGTGACTGCTCCTTCTTCCGGATGTTCCAGGAGCTCGGGATGGTCTGTCACTCCTCCATACTCCCCACCCAACTACTTCGCCTCGAAGACTACATCATTCCAATGTCCTTTCCTCTCTCCCTCCCTTCCCTTCTTCCTTCCCTCCTTCCCCCCACTTCCACAAAGTTTTCTGAATGTTAAGCCAATGGCAGGTACGCTACTAGAGATTCACAAGGTTCACCTCCTGGTTGCAGTGATGGGTCAGCCCACAAGCAGTTTCTCCACCAGTGTGATAAAGATGTGAAGGCTGAGGGAACCCGCGGTGGGCACCGGTCACGGACTTGCAGAGTAGAGGGGCTTCCTCGAGCAAGTGGCCTCAAAATCAAATCCTGAGGACCAAGGAGGAAATTACCAGGTGAAGCCTGAGGAGGAGGAGGAGGAGGAGAGCCTTCCCTCTTGACAGAGATAACAGTTTGTGCAGAGGGCTGAGGGTAAGAAAGCACACGACACGCCTGAGGGACTAGAGGCCATCTGTATGTGGGGTCCAAAGAGTACACCGAGGGCATGCTTGGGTGTGAGTGTGGATCACGGCAAGACAAGAAGTGGACAAAACGGAAAGGCTCCAGGTTCTAAATGGCCTTAACCAAACCTAGTAACTTTATCCTGAGAGAGGCAGGGAGGGGGCACAATCAGGATGTATTCTGGACGTGTTCGTGGCCACAGAGGAAAGCATGGAATGGCAGACAGAAATCAAGTGAGAAATGGTGGCCCAAACCAGGGCTGGGCTGTGGGGAATCTAGGACGTCAAGAAAGGTCTCTGGTAGAGCACTTCCTGCCACAGGGCTACAGGGGTCTAAGCGAGTCCCGCTCACTGCTTCCGACTGCACCCAGAGCCCCCAAAGCAAACAGCAAAGCTACACAGCTCACATTGCTAAGCCTTAGCCCTCTCCACCTACCAACCAGAGCCCCTCACTCCCCGGGAAAAACAAGCTGTCGTCGGTGTCCAGATGCCTTCAGGCTTCCGGCTGGGCAGACTCTGCTGCTGGTCAGCTCAGCCTCTGAGAGGCTGGTCACCGACCACTGCTAGGATGAAACATGCACACCTTTGATGAGGGTTAATTGAATTTTTGTGTCTCTAAACTCATTATTAAAGACCAGAAAAAAAAAGAAAAAGGAAGAACACCAGTGTTTTAGTTCTCCTTGTTATCTAAATAAAACAGATGTTTGTAAAATATAGGTTTTAGAGGATAATGCCCAATTAGTCTTTCCCCTAGAAATCCACTGGTGCAGAATGGTTTTGTACCAAGTTATACTTAAAATGATTTTTACTGTTAATTATTTGCGTTTCTCTGACCCGGAAGTGCCATCTTGTCTCATAGGTGTGAAGAACAGAGGCCCTTTGGAAAATGCATATGCTAAGATCATATCTCGGGTGAGGGCCACAAGGAGGAGTGGCATCCCCCAGACCAGTGACGGAGCTCTGGCAGCCGTAGTCCCTGCTGTAGCAGGGAGCAATGGCTTGGTGTGTTTGGAGAAGCTGAACTCTACTTCGGTTGAGTAACACTGAAGACCCCTGTGAAGTGTAGTTGTAACCAGGAAGGGCCTATCCTATTTAGCTGTTCTCATTGGCTGACGTCTCTGTTCTTCCTGTACCTAATTAGGCAGGTGCCCAGATGGGCATTGAAGGGATAGAATACAGGACTGTTAAGTTTTGTGGGGAAGAATCAGACGTCTGGACAAGGAGTTGCCCAGGTGGGACAGCACTATGAAGGTCCCCAGGCAGCAGGGCTGGGAGTTAGCACCAGAAGAAGACACCAGCAGCAAGGACTGACTGAGAAGGAGAGCCAAGAAGGACCGACTTGGCCTGATCCTGTGTCGGCTATATCCTGAAAGCCAACAGCATCCTTGTCTCTGGACTCAGAGCTTCTAGTATATTAAAACCCAGTGCCATGAGTTTTTTTTTTTTTTTTTTCAGAGCGCCTAATTTTTGAAAACTCAAGTGCCATGAACAAGTGTTTTTGTTTTATCAAGATAAATAATGGTCTAAGTAATCTAATTGAAGACTCAGACTTCAGGCTTTATGAAATTAGCATAACCTGGGGCCTGGGCTAATCCTGGGTGATCTCAGCTATTACTGCCTTCCAAAAATCAGATCGCTGGACATTATCAGTCTTTTTTTTTTAATCTGCATTCGTTACCAAGGATGTCATAGAGTCGTTTCATGGGTATCCAGTCAGCTAGTGTCTGTTCTCTGGATAGAATGATGAGATGGCCGGCCAGAAATGACAGGAAGAGACCTGTGGCCACTGAGTGACTCTTCTACATTTTTTCTTTCATCTTCACCATGAGTCTGGGAGGCAGGTTTATTTTTTCCTGTTTTCCATCCAAGGAAACTGACATGGTAAAGGGGGTAATATAGCCCGAGGAGGCGGGTGGCAGAATTCTGAGGTGACTGCCCATGATTCTTGTTCTTACGTAAGTCCTTCCCTTTGAGTGTGGGCACAGCAATGAACGTGGTGGGATGCGCTCTCATGATTAGGTTTTGTTACCTGGAGAAGGATTGTGCGGATGGTATGAAGGTCATAATCATTTGGCTCTGAGTTAATCGGAAGGGAAGCTATCCAGGTGGACCCAGCTAATCAATGACCCTTTAAATCTGCACAGAGAAGGCAGAGACAGAGGAAGTAAGGGATTGGAGGAATGAGGTCAACTGGACATGAGGGAGACCCTCCCTTGCTGGCTTTGACATTGGAGAAGGCCACGTGGGAGCATTCCCAGACACCAGCCAGCAACAGAATGGGACCAGCATCCTATAACCACAAGGAACTCTGTTCTGCCAGCAATCACGTGTTTGAAAGCCCCAAGCCCCAGAAAGGAACTCAACCGGGCCGGCATCTGCAATGCAGTCTTGGGAAACTCTGAGCCCAGAAGCCAGCTCAGATGTGCCTGGGCTCTCTCTGGCCTGCAGGCGCCAGGAGATGACGAGCAGGTGCTGTTTGAAAGTGCTTCATTGGTGTTAGCTGGTTACACAGTGATAGATGACGAATTCCGCAGGTGAAGAACTGGAATTTAAACTGGAGACTGTATAGACCTAGGCCCTTGCTTCTCCCCCTGCCCCCAATGGTGGTGGGGGTGGGGGGGGGAGAGAGAAAGTGAGAAGGGCTCCCTGGACCCCTACATTCTACAAGTGTTTATTGAGAGCCTTGGCATACAAAGGCCTGGATTAGGCGGTGGGTTTACAAGATGATTAAGACTCAACAGCATGCCTCGAGGGCTCAGCGTCTAGCGTGAAAGACAAACAAGAGGCAGGTGGTGGAGAGCGTGCGTGCGTGAGAGCCCGTGGCAGACGTGTGGGCGGTCCGCCGCTGGGGTCGGGAAGGCTCCAAAGGGCAGGAGGCTGAGCTTGGACGTAAGGACCGAGTAGGAGGTCACAGCAGACGGAGTGGGAAGTGCCTACGTGAGAGGTGTCAAAACCCAACAGCACACCGAATGAAACAAAGCAGAAAGAAGAGTTTATTGCGAGGGTTTCCGCCTGCAAGCCAGGAAGTTCAAGGCTGCGGGAAGCAGGAGGTCCGTGTTGCGCACAGACTACGGCATTTTGCGAGGTAAGTGCGGAAGTGTTTGGCTATTTCAGCTGGTTGGTTTCCTAGTCGTCGTCTTCCATGTTTGGATCAGGGTTGCTGAGTCCGGGGAACGAGCAAGGGCAGGGGTGGCATGAACAGACTTGGTGTCTGGGGATTGGCTGGCATCCTCTGCTGATCCCTGAGGAGAGCTGTAAAATTCGGCACCTTAGGTAAGGTGGTTTTGTTTTCTTTAATGGGCCTGCATCGGCCAACTCCGGTTTGTCCCTAACATACGTGTCTCCATTTTAGTTTGGTTCTCCAAAGGACAACAACATGGGCCAAAGCAGCGACAGAACACACAATATATTTGAGTTCTATGAAGCCGTCTGGGGAGATCCGGACTATCAGTTACAGAGAGCGCAGGTGGGAGATGGAGTGCAGATCCGGATTAGACCAGGCAGAGAGGGCCCTTTCATGCTGTGACAGGACAGGCCAGTTCTCCAGGCAGTGAGAACAATTTCTCTGTTCTGCTGGCCTTGGCTGCCCAGAGATCCCAGAAAAATCAAAAGGCAGCTTCACTAGACAACATTCTCGGCTGCCTTCATAGGCATTAAATCTCAAGCTCTGTGACTTCAAATGGCTGCTGTGCCTTGGGTCAATTCTTTTCACTTCCTTTAATCAGGGATTCATTCCACAAACCGTACCTGCGTAGCAGCTCTTGCTGGACAGTGTGTTAGGCCCTGGGGCCCAGCAGGAAGCCACGGTAGACCGGCCCCCTCAGGGAGCTGACAGGGTTTGGAGGCTGCAGGGATCCTCCCTGGGATGGGGGATGGGGAGGAGTGACAAGAATTAGGAAACCATTCCCAGAGGGAGGGAAAGGGAATTTGGCTGCTGGGAAATGAGGAAGACAGCAGAGAACATCAAAGGCTTCCCTTTTCCAAAACATTCTGGAATCCTCTCTGCTCAGAGAAGCTGTTGCCTCTGCTGAATAACTGCCAGGCTTCAGGAGATTTTATGCAGGTGACCAGAACCAGTGGCAAGCTGGCCACTGTGCCAAGCTTAATGGGATACTTGGGCTGAATTATCATGAATTCTTTGCCTTTGTTGCATAATGGCTTCTTTTCTTCATTAAAATTTGGCGTGATGACATCATAGGCAACAAAACATGTCAAGAGGCACTTTGGGAAGGATTGTGTATTTTCCTATAGCAGACGTCTCTTTGCTAGTTTCAAGGTTAGAGGTTTTCAGTCTACTGTAAAAAGGAGTAAAAAAATGAGAGGAGTGGTGGAGTGGCTCTGAATCTTAACTATGTTGGTGGGTGTGTAAGTCTGCTCAGGCTCCTGTAACAAAGTGCCATAGACCGGGGAGCTTACACACCGGAAGTTCATGTCCCATGATTCTGGAGGCTGGATGTCTGAGATGGAGGGCCAGCACAGTCGAGTTCATGTGAGAGTCCTCTTCTTGGCTTATAGACAACCGGTTACCTTCGCACTGTGTGCTCACAAGGCAGGGGAGGGAGGGAGGCACAGAGAGAAAGAGAAGCTGGGGAGAACCAGAGGGCCCAAGGGAGCAAGGGAGCGCTGGTGTCTCTTACTCTTCTTATAAGGATGCTAATCCTATCATATCTGGACTCCACCCCGTGACCTTATGTAACCAAATTCTGCCCGTGCAGGCTCCATCTCCAAATACAATGACACTGGCAGGTTAGAGCTTCAACATACGAATTTTGGTGGACAGAATTCAGTCCATAGCAGTGGGTGTGTAGAGCTGTCAGAACTCACCCATTTGTGTACTTTCAGTGAATGCAGTTTATTAGATAAACTATACCTCCATAAAATTTTTTAAAAGAGTAAGCCAGAGACAACTGGAGCTTGGCCCTGTAGATTTAATACAGACTTAAAAAAAAAAAAAAGGTTAGTGCTCACCACAGAATTGAATAACTAAGTCACTTGTTCAGGGTAATAGAGGGAGTGGAACCACCACCTTTCCCCACACCCCCACTGCCCTGGCCTTATAGCTATATCTTTGTGACCCGGCCCAGAGGACAGGACTGGATGCCGCCTCTGTGTCCGCTGAGTCCAAACTGGCCTCCCCTCTTCCCCAGTCAGCTTTGGGGACCATAACCGCCTGCACCCTACTTGGTTGTAAGGGCTCCCGGAACCCAAACCGAAGACTGACCTGCTTTTGAGAAAGAGATCCACGTTACCACCTACCCTTGAGCATAAGCTGTTTCCAAAGGGCCCTGGCCTGGGAGAGCTGTACAGTGGGTGAAGGGTCTCAGGTGCCCACTTGATCAACCTGCACTGGCCCCGACTACACCCGCATGCCATGCCCCCCAAGGCTGATCCCTTCCCAAAGGGCTTCACAGTGTTTCCTACGCCGTTCTGCGTCTCCTCATGACATGTGATCTCTGTCCTAGGCTCTGTACGCTCAGTGTTCAGATGGTACTGGTAGACCGTAATGGCTTGCATGATGCACGGTTGCTTCTGAAGTTAACACAAGCATTCCCCAGACACAATGTCTGAGTCCCAAGGTATCTTGATGCTTTTGATCTAACCCCCTCTGAACTCTAGCCTGTGTGCTTCAACCATGTCAGGGAGATTTTCCTAAAACCCGGAATGGGTCACATCACTTGGTTGATTATAGTTCTCTGTTACTCATTCCTATATTCATTCAGAAAATATATATTAAGTTTCTGCTCTTCAGAAATGAATGAGACAGAGTTCCTACCCTGTGGAAAATCACTGTGTAGCAAAAGCAGATAGACTTGTAAGTAGATAAATGTCACAAAGGGCTAAGTGTTTTAATGAAAGCGATTACGGGATTTAGCAGAGCCCAAAGGAAGGAGATGTCACTTTCTCCCAGGAAAGAAGAGGGTATCGAGGAAGGCTTCAAAGAAAAAGTGATCCTGAGCAAGGTTTTGAAATGAGAGAGTCAAGACATTCCTAGAAGAGGCAACAATGAGCAAAGACATGAAGCAGTGTAGATGTGCTTGTCCCATTTTACTTATAAGACAGATGAGGCTCAGTGGCGCCTGGGTGGCGCAGTCCTTAAGCATCTGCCTTCGGCTCAGGGCGTGATCCCGGCGTTCTGGGATCGAGCCCCACATCAGGCTCTTCTGCTGGGAGCCTGCTTCTTCCTCTCCCACTCCCCCTGCTTGTGTTCCCTCTCTCGCTGGCTGTCTCTCTCTCTGTCGAATAAATAAATAAAATCTTAAAAAAAAAAAAAAGAAAGAAAGATGAGGCTCAGACAGGTAAAAGCTTGCCCATGACCGTACCGCCCATATTGCTGGAAAGAGCTTTTATGAGGTTTTCTTGTAGGAGCTGGGAGTATGGCAGGAAACACGGAGTGCAGGGATCCCTCCACTCTACAACACTGCAACTGATCTTTTCAAATTAACAACTCGATCAAACAGACCTACTATGCACAAGATGTGGGGGAGTACACAAATGAGTTATATAATGCCCTCAAGATGTATTTGTAATCTAGGAAAGGAGACGATGCCCGGGCATAAATAGTTAAGTCATCCTTTCAACTTTGTAATGCTAGCTTGAAAAAGAAAAAGATGATTGTTTTATTTTATTTTGTTTTGTTTTATTTTCCTGATGACAAAGTGCGAACATTACAACAAAACCAGTCTTATTGACCTGGTACTTAGCACTCGACGAAGGTTTTGATTTATATGTTCTTTTGAATGATATAAAATGAGCTCTGACCCAAAGGCAGTTGGGTATTGTTCTATTTGTACTCACACTTAGGCCATATTACACGAGTTGTCATTCTGAGAAAGGTCAGTCTTTGCAGTTAAGCTATTGGGCCTCCATGTAGATTCCTTGTCCTGTTTCCTGAAGGGGGACCCCTGAAACCATAAATGAGAATCAATACTCACTCTACTTTTATGCCAAGAAGCTTTTCACGTAGATGCCTGAACATCTGTCTCTGGCTGTCAGAGGAAAAAGCCGTCATTAGATCCAGATAGATAATGTCAACATCCCCCACGTGACACTTGTGGGTTAAGCGAAGGTGAATCAGGTCTTCTCAACTCAAGTCCTTACATTCCCTAGGCCCTCCTGAGCTGGCCCAGTGGTATCCAGGATCGATGGTGTCCTGGACCATACGACCAGGAACTTGAGCATCACTTCTCTTGGATGGGAGAGAGGGCAAGAGCCCGGGAACAGTTCTTGCTCACTGATGTCTACCCAGAGGTCTGGTCCCCAACCCGCTCCCGAACTAACCAACAAGACCTCTGGAAGCCTTTTTTTTTTTTTTAAAGATTTTATTTATTTATTTGACAGAGAGAGAGAGAGAGAGACAGCCAACGAGAGAGGGAACACAAGCAGGGGGAGTAGGAGAGGAAGAAGCAGGCTCCCAGCGGAGGAGCCTGACGTGGGGCTTGATCCCAGGATGCCAGGATCACGCCCTGAGCCAAAGGCAGACACCTAACGACTGAGCCACCCAGGTGCCCCAAGACCTCTGGAAGCTGTATTTGGCCCTACAAGGGAAAATTTTAGGCCCAGATTCCAAAAATACCTGCATATAAAATTTTGGGGATCAAGAGTAGGTTCTATGAGATTATTTCGGTGCCAAGGGATCCAGGAACACCACCTACGGATAATACATCACTGTTATACAAATCTCCGTGAGAAATAATGTATTGGACAAGGATATACAACTCACCTTAGTGTTAGCTTGGCCTTTGACTCTAAACTCCAATACAGAGAAAGCTAGTAAACCGGACTGGGCGACAGGTAGCCCTCTTGTCTTCCACGTTAGTAGAGCCCACTCTCCAACCCTGGGCCACTGGCAGACGTCACTAGTCCATTGCAGTACTCTACTGTTGATCTCCGATCTACCACCGGCGTTGAGTATAGAATGTAAAGAAGCAACTCCTGATTCATAAGATAAGTATAAGGATTAATCCTGTTTGCCATTTTTGGCCCAGAGGAGGAGTGAACCTTGCTTTGTACTATCTTTGTCTTGCTGCTTTCACTGGATTTTACTGCTGTTCTAAGCTGGTCTGCATACCCATGGGTTTCATGCTACGAAGGAAGATGCCCTGTATTTGGATTTGGGTTGCTGAAGCTCTGCCATGTATCCCCTCTCCTTCCTTCCTCTTCTCTGAACTCCTAACAACCAAGGGATGAGCGAGCATTGCATTCTCTTGGTCTTCCGTTTGTGTGTTTTCCTCCCTCTGGTTTGAGTTACGCCCTTCTGCTTGGGTTATCTTTTGTTTATCCTCTCCCTGACCAACTCATATTTGCTAATGGTTTTCATAAAAATCAAATCTCGGAAAGGTTACACAGAGAGTAATTTAAACCTCCTCTCTCACTGTTAATAACCCACAGAGGCTTATGGGCCGGATGTGCTCCTGCCTCCGACTCTGGTGTCTCTTAATTTATAACCGAAAATGCTGCCAGCCACTGTTGCAGGAATACTTTATGTCCCACTATCTCATGATGTCTCTGAGGCTCTTGTTAAATAATACTCCTCTCCGTGAAGCCTCAAACCCCTTTGCCTCCTTTAGAAAAGTCCCTTTTTCTGCTTGACCACATCTCTCTTTGGATTCCCAGGTTGGGCCTGCATCTCCATTTATTGCCCTTGAAGGAAGTCGGGGGAAGATGCCAGGGACTGGGCTCTCAGAAACTGACTCAGAATTTCTGCTTCCTTTATTTTTTTTAAATAATAATTTTTTATTATGTTAGTCACCATACAGTACATCCTTAGTTTTTGATGTAGTGTTCCATGATTCATTGTTTGCGTATAACACCCAGTGGCCCATGCAGTATGTGCCCTCCTTAATACCCATCACTGGCCTAGCCCAATCCTCCATCCCCCTCCCCTCTGAAGCCCTCAGTTTGTTTCCCAGAGTCCATAGTCTCTCATGGTTCATTCCCCCTTCTGTTTACCCCCCCTTCATTCTTCCCTTCCTTCTCCTACTGATCTCCCTGCTATTTCTTATGTTCCATAAATGAGTGAAACCATATGATAATTGTCTTTCTCTGCTTGACTTATTTCACTTAGCATAATCTCCTCCAGTCCCATCCATGTTGCTGCAAGTGTTGGGTAATTGTTCTTTCTGATGGCTGAGTAATATTCTGCTTTCTTTAGAGGATGGACTTCAAATCAGTGTTTGCCTTTGACTCCGTTGATTGCACTCTGAGGGGGGTGTTAATCTGATGGGTCAGATTTCAGGGACTTGCTTTCCAGCAGGTGACAAGCCTCAAGGGTATAAAGAAGCCCTAGTGGACAGGCAGTTTCTCTCTTTGATTCCATCCACCCTGCAGCTGATAGGTATCTTTCTTACATAAGAAGAAGATTCAAGACTTGGGCGCTAGGGGAGTAGAAGGTGGTGGGGATTTGGCAGACTGCTCTGTGCCATCTTTTGTCTAAAATTACTTAGGCTCCACTAAGTTACTGCACATGTTCTGGAATAATAGGTGTCCTGAATGTCCCTTAGCAGGACTCTTAAATTAACTCTTCACAGCCTTGATTTCTCCAGCCTTGCCTTCTTCTGATCTGTCCTGTACCATGAGGCCATAGGGATTTTAAGAAATGTGCATGTGCTCCTACCTCTGCTTTTGGAAGGAAACACATCCAGAGCTGTGGGAGAGAGGGCTCAGAGAAGTGGTCTTGCTTAGCGGAAAGTGACCCCTGTCTACCCATCAGCCATGACTCTGGAGAATTCACATTCCGATAGAGTCACATGCACTTCAGATTCCCCAGCAGGGAGGTAGTGGGTTGGGGGGGGGGAGGGGAAGTGTGATGGTGGGAAAAAATGAAAAAAGAACTAGAATGCAGTTTTTTAAAGTAAAAATTTGAAGGTTTGGCAAAATCGGTCAACCCTTGTAAGATGACACATTCTGAATTGTTCAGTCAGTGCGTATGTGATTGCCTCCCGAGCGGAGAATTCTAGGTCCACTTATAGACAGGATCATGGGGCTTTGTGCCCCAGCAGGGAAGACTGGTTTGGTCTCCTTTGTGGGTGAGTTCAAGAGCACGACGTGGAGGGTACAGGCTGTCCCACGTCCCCTTCCAGGAGTCTGGGCGTGATGAAGCAGCAGTGCAGAGGTAGCCACGTGGGAAAGAGCTTCCATCCCTCAGCAGTTCCATTGGAGGCAGTCACAGACGCTGCCAGCACTGAGGCCGGAGAAGCCCAGCGCCGGGGAATGGAGGGCAGGTGCAGGGGAGGCAGGGTGGGACCCAGTGTCGGGCGTGGGAGTGTGAAATGAGGCCAGGCTGGTCAGGGAGGGTGGAGGGGTCTGGAGTCTGAGGCTAGGTCAGCTCCACAAGAGACATCTAATCTGAGCAGTGTGAGAAAATTGGAATTTGGGGTCAGATTCAAGGGCAAACAGAGCTTGTTGGGAAGTCAGGGCCAGCTTTCAGGACAGTAGGAGAACAATCACTTCTGCCGGATAGAAAGCCAGAGGCCAAAGCCATCTTCAGTCTCCTCTTCTGAGAATTTCTACCTCCTCTGGTCTTAAAGTCACAGACATCCAAAACTAGAGTCTGCTGTAGGTTGAGGTGTTGGCCCCATTCAGCATAGTGTGGGCAACCCGGGAGGGTCCTACATCTCGGTGGACGGAATAACGCGTTCATTACCGGTGCTGCAGGATCACACTGAGCACCACAGCCCTTCTTTAGGTCAAAGGGATATGCATTAGCAAGGGCCCTTAATTTCACAAACATTTTAAATTTTCCATCATGAATTTGGAAGGAGTTGTTCATCCTGAGGCATCATCAAACTAGATTTGAAAACCACAAGCATGACCAGTGTCCAGGTAGCTTTGCAGATAAAAGGAAGGTGCCGTGTGCCGCCTCTTCCCTTCCTTCTGCCTTGTACACGTATCTCCTGAGCACCTCTCTGCGCCAGCATGACCTTCCCCCATGGAGCAGACACTCTGAGACAGGCTTCCCAAACACTCCGGCAAGGTCCCTCCGGTCTCCCACTCTCCAAAGACGGGTAGGGCTGGCTGACTTTTTTTATTTACTCATTTTGAAGTTGAGGGGGAAAGAAAGGCCATAAAATGGGATTTTCAAAGGTCAAAATAGCCAGCAAAAAGGCAAGATACCATCTTCATGACAAAGGAATGCCAGATAAGCATAGTGTTTATGTAATGATTTTTTTTTCATTCTCCATGCTGTCCCTTTGCTCCTAGAGAAGAACTTCCATACAATTCTCCCATTTTAAGTGATTCAACAGGAAAGAGAGGTGGGCAGTTGAGCATCTCACCGAGGCAATCTGACCCATCCTCTTAATTTTAATGGCCTCAGTTTGCAATGCTTGTACTTGACCTTGAACACCAGTGAAGGAATTCTCTCATCAGTGGGTGCTTGCAGCCTAAACTGGGAACCATCAGACATCTAAAGAAATCCTCCATCTCTGATGCTGGAACTAGCTTGAGTATTTGTTAAGGAATAACCCTCCCTTCATGTTGCACAAGCATTCCCCCTCCCTGAAATATCAGTACCAAGCCCTGAGCCATTGTCAGCTACAAGGAGCACCATGGGGGTGGGGCACAGGTGGCACCAAGCCGCGCTTTCCTCCACGATGTCCTTGCAGGGCCCTCCTCTATCCAGGGCAGCTGGTATACCAGGAAGAGCATGGTCTTTCGCAACAGAATCACCCAGAATCGAATCCTCCTACTGGCATATGGGCTTTAGACACAAGACCCTGATCACTGAACCCAGTGCTTTGTTGGAAAGATGAAATGAGGTGACAAAGAGAGCACCCCATTGTAAAACTGAATCCGAAGACTATAGATGTGCATAAGAGTAGCTTTGAGGATAAAATTAACCAGATGGGGTTCTGTGCAAACTCTTTTCTTCCTCCATTTCTCCACAAGCTTCCTGAGCACCTCTCTGGGCAAAAGCAGAGCTAAATCGTAGAAGTGCAGCAATCCATAAGAAAAACATGCCCTTCACCCCACAGAGCTTAGACTTAGAGCCAGCATCTTAAAGTACACTGTGCCCTGCACAGGGTAGGCCCTCAAAAATGGGTGGTTATTGTCAACTTACTTATTCAATGCCCTGAAGACCTATTGTGCTCCTTCAGCTTTGTGTAAATTCACTCTTTTCAATACATTTCACCTAACCCTTGTTTGGACGTCTACAGCCAAGGAGAGAGGAAGAACCACTGTGCTTTCCTCTATAATTAGAACAACATGCCCAGTAAAAGTTCAGTAAATTGTTCATCACTTAACTACTCTTAACAAAACTCAGCTTCCAGGTGGGAATTTCTCCGACCAGCATCTAGGAGCAAGAGAAGCGTATTGAAAAAAACCTCTTAAACTTGGAGCTCTGGGTAAAGAGAGAAAAGAGAAGAAGAAGAAAGGTCCTTGCCCTTCTACTGACGGCTGGGTCAGGCAGGGGAGAGTCCAATAGGAAGATGCCGGCAAGCTCCCAGGGTCACTGCCAGCAGCGAAGGAACACAGATGCAAAGAGAAATGTCGCTCTGCCAGCTCTCACTGACACCTTCTGTTTCCCTTCCCCATTGGTCTGCTATGAGAAACAACCAGACCAGGGTATGCAAGGGAAAGAAGCAGATGAGCCCACAAAATGTATTGGTTACCTGGTGTGGCAGAATGGAGGTGATTTTAGCAGCAGGTGGCACTAAGCCCCTACAGTAAATGAATTCCGTCGTAGCGACAAAGCGTTGTGAGGTCAGGCTGCCAGTGGCCAGCCCTCTGCTGCTGGCAGCCGCTGAAACCCAGCTTGATGTAATTAAAATAGGGAAACCTCCTTCCTGGGAGAATGCGCCAGGAAAACCAAATAAAATCGCAAGTTCTCAAAACGGATTTTCCTTTCCTTCCTAGTTCAACACAACACTGATCAAATGAGCAGGATCCGTTAATGGTGTTTCTAAAATACGAAAGCTGGTGTCTCTGAGTGAGGTGAGGCCCCAGGCCCTTCCTGTTGAATGGAAGCTCTTCTCTCTTTTAGGTCACAGGACCCCAACCAAGCCCCTCCTCACCATAAAACAAGGGCAGCCAACCCACACCAGATTCATAGCTGTGTTCTATCAGAAATGTGGTTGTTAAGGAATATCTGGAAACCTAGGAAAAACCTCAGATGGTTTCTAGCTTAGCTTTATCTTTGTTGTTTATAAATCTCACCCCTGTGGACATGCACATCACACAACCTAATTCAGTTGTGTCGTAAATGATAGACAGCTGTCTGAGTGGCCCAGGGCTGGGGGAGAGACCTTGCCTCAGGGGCGGTAGGCCTCCCAACACCTGGTCCTTGCTGGCCTCCCTAGCCTCATCCTGCTCGTTTTGAGTTGATCTTGCTCACCTTTTCCCTAGCCCCATCCTCTATTCCAGCTCTTCTCTCCACTAAAATGCCTTTTCCTTCTTCTCCTTGGTGCAGGGGAACAGTCTGCACACTTCCCTCAGACCTAGCCGCCCTGATGGTCCTTCCCTTCGGGCAGCTGGCTTGGCTGGGCTCCCTCCGCAGCGCCTCCCCCTACCCAGTGCCTTGTGTGGCTTTCCTTCTGCAGGCGCTGCCTTAGTTTGAGGGTTTGTTTTTAGTTTGTTTACCTGCCCACCACTACTCTCGAACTCTCAGCTGCCCCAGGGCAGGGCTATGTTACTGCTTGTTTGAGTCTCCCACACCTAGAGGTTGTTTGCGCTGTTGTGAGGCCACAACTGCTGGCGGGAGAAGGGGAGGGAAAGAGAGCACTGCAGAGATGGAGGGAGCCCCTGGACTGCATGGAGCAGTTACAGGAGAAGACTCGGGGTGCGAAGGATAGATGCCATCTTGTACGTTGTACGTGCCACTGCTGAGAGGCCAGTATGGACGAGTACGGAGAGGAAGCGGTGAAGCAGGACAGGGGGTGGAGATTCTGACTTGTTCACAGGGCTGCTGGCGTGAATGAAGGAGGGACTTCTGAGATCAGGGAGGTAGGTGGTTCCAGAGGGCCTTCCTTAGGCCGACGCTCTGGAGAAACTCAGCCCCCCGTGCACAGAAGCCACGCATAAAAAGGTGCAGCTTCGTGTCTTAGGGCTCCATAGAGAAACAGAACCAGTAGGATGCATGTATAAGTGGAGAGGGGTTTATTAGAAGGAATTGGCTCACATGACTGTGGAGGCTGCCAAGACCCAAGACCTGGCAGTGTGAGCTGGCAGGCTGGAGACCCAGGAGACCCCATGCTGTAGTTCCAGCCCGAAGATGAACAGGTTTGAGACTGACGGAGAGGTGATATTTCAGTTTGAGTCTGAAGGCAGCAAAAAGTGGATGTCCCCGTCCAAAGGCAATCAGGCAGGAAGAATTCTCTCTTATTTAGGGGAGAGTAGGTCTGCCTTGTGTTCCTCAGGCCTTCAACTGATCAGATGAGGCCCACTTGCATTAGGGAGGCCATTTGCCTTCATTCTACTGGTTTAAATGTTGCTTTCATCCCAAAACACCGACAGAAGCACTCAGAATAATGCTTGATCCAATATCTGGGCACCTCATGGCCTAGTCAACTTGACATATAAAATTAACCATTGCAGTTTATAATTGCAAAAAAAAAATCAGAATAGCTTAAGTATCTTTCAAAAGGGGGATGGATCAATAAATTGTGGTATAGTTATACACCGGGATACATGCATGAACCCGAGCTAAGTCTATCAACCTGGGTATACTTAGAAAGAATCATGTCCAGTGCAAAAAGAAAGTTGCAAAAGATAAAACTGTGTTTGTGAATTTTTAAAGGACAAAAACCAAGGCCATGTGTGGAAATGTATCAGCGTAGACATAAAAACATGGGTAAAAGAATAAACATCCATTTCAGATTTCCCTTTAAAAAAGAGAAATCAGAAGTAAACATGACAGGAGCCTAACTTGAAAGTTAAAAACTGGATGGTGGGTACTTTTCTGGGTGTGCAAAATAATTTCGTGAGACGTTTCTGAAAGAGCAGGACTGGAAGCAGTGGCTTGCGCTGGTTGGAAGACTCGCACACATGCCCAGGTTACTAGTTGGTCTCTGCAAGGCAGATACTCTTGGGAATGCACACCTGCTGTCAGGTTTGGGTGAATATCTTCCGCCTACTTGGACATGTGAAAAACTACCGGTATCTTTCTTTAGGCAGCGAGAGGATTTGGGGCCCCTCAGAGAGCGTTCTGTCTCAGGGGAGCCCGATGGTCGGGGTGGGAGAGAGTCACTCTTCGGGAGACCCTCTCTGTAAGGAAGCTGGACTCTAGCACTAATGGGAACAGGATATAAATAGGACCTTCTGATATCTTGAAAGGGCGAGAGGGGTCATCCTCCAGGGTGAGACCAGACAGACCAGGTTCCAATCTGGCTTTTCCATGTGCCAGTCTCATGATCTGGGGCAAGTTTGTAACCCTGGGCTGTCGTTTCCTCGTCTGTGCTGTAGAACTTCGTGAAAATGAAGTCATGCAGCCCAGCAGAGCTGCCTGGCCCCACTGAGGCAGCAGACCTCTCTTTTTCAGCATCCTTCCCACCTTGGAAGGGGAAACTGCAGCAGAGCATCCCAATACTCAATTACACGGCCATAGGATTTTTGCTTCACTAATGATTACTGTCGAAGGACCCGGGAAAGCGGGAGGGCACGTTCCAAGGCTCTGTGGTGAACACTGAGGAAGAGTCAGGAGAACCACCACACGTTCTATCTGTGACCCTGGGAAGCTCGTGCCACATTTCCAGGCCTCAGTGTCTCCATGGCTAGAAGGAAGCATGCTTTAAGTCTTTAGAACCATAAGATAATATGATTTTAAGAACGGAGCAATATAAAATAGTGAGAAGCAATGATCACTATAAGGAAACTTTTATATTATTCAGTATATACAGTCAGGGAGTGGGTGTGTGACCTAAACCTTCCTTACACTGTCCCCGTGAAGTAAGACTATGGGGAGCAAAGTTAGTATGGTGCTGGTATGATGACTTTTGTTCAAAAACAAGGCACAAAGTGAACCCGGTTATTTTTGCTGTGTTCTGACAGGCCTAGCAGGGCCTCCCCCCGAAGTGTGGATGGCAAAGTGACAGAGGTGAAAGTGTGCGCACTTCCCAGGTTCCCTTCTCTAGCAGCAGGAACACTTTGTCTAGGACATTTAGTAAGCAGTTTGTACTGTGATTTGAATTCTGAAATTTAAAGGTTGTTAAGGGGAGGAAGTACCTGACAACAGGTTCTCGGGATTGATTCCAGTCACCATGATGGAGCTTTAGGTTATTGGAAATTGTCATTCCCTTCCCCACTTGGGAATAATTAATGGCCTTAGGAACTACATGAAGGCAACGTCATGTGCCTGTTTTTGAAACACTGTTTATTAAGGCTGTAAAGACAGCTGCTATGAGTCAGGAGAATATTCACAGGTTGATGAAAAAGCCGATCTGGTTGAAATAGAGTTAACCAGAAAATTCAGTTCAGAAAATACTCTGTCTCCATGTATTTCTGCTGACTTGACATTTTGTTATCTTTTGCATTAAAATGAACGATGAATCGATGAATCGTTCACTGCTTGATGGAATGCTGCCTGGCAGAACAGTGTGGGCTGGAAACAAAGCAGCTTGGCTTTGTTTACGTCCTACCACGAACTAGTCTGGTGCTTTGGGAAAACTACTTAACCTCTCTGAAGCTCTGAATGCTGGACTAGGAAATTAGAGACTGTCTGAAACCCTGCAGTTCTGGGTGCTTTCCACGTGCTGAACCACCTGCCAGATACGGCTGGTGAAGCTGAGGAGAGCAGCCTTGAGTTACCTTGAAGAAGCTGAACCAGATCATCTCACTCCCCAGCCCAGAACGGTCAGCGTTTCCCAGTGGTCACTGAACAAAGTTCTGGAAAGAACACTGAAAGCTTCCTATCTGTGAGGATACAGGAAAAGATGGAATGGAACTCTCTCTGCCCCCAGGATCTGCATATAAGAAAGTCACTTTGCCCTTGCACATTCTAACATAGCAATTGCTGCTGAGTCAGCAGCTCGGCTGAGGGAAATGAGGTTTTCAACAGACACAACCTCAGGTTCCCTTCTAGGACCTCTAACGTGGGTGTCAGTGAGGAATGAATGGACTTTGGGATTCTGGATTCTAGGAGCTGTCGCAGGGACTCGGCGACTACTGACCAAGGCCATTTCTCTCTCCTTCTGGGAACACAGCCACATTGTACCCCAGTCTCCCTTGCAGGTCGGTGTGTGACTCTGTCACTGAATTCTGTCCAGTGGAATATGGGTGGAAGACACCCTTTCCAGCCAGACCCACGGAAACCTCTCGTTCAGATGTCTCTCTAGCAGCCACCAACTGAATACCAGTGTCCAGGGCAATTTGGAAGAAGTCTCACATTGAAGATGGCAGAGAATCTCTAGCCTAAGTGTCTGAATGGATGTCTCCATCACAGACCGGATTCTGCAGCAGTAAGAAATAAACGTATGCATTCGGCTGCAGAAAATCGGGCATTTGTTACAGCAGCTAGCTAGAAAATATCTGCCTTTGTACAAAAAAAAAAAAAAAAAAAGAAAAGAAAAGAAAAGAAAGAAAAGGTATTTGCATTATCAATTACTCCATGATATATAGTCAGTTATATGACAGCTTTTAAGGGTTCACTTAATTATATCAATAAACCATCCACTGTGCCTCTAATGCCAGTATCTGCGGTCTTAATGAGTGAATGAATACCGAATAAATCATTGGATAAATCAGCAGTGGATAAATAAATTAATCATCGGATGAAGAAATAAATAAAACCAGCCCTGTCAGGAGTGGATAAAAGGGCAAAAATGTCTCCTTCCCTTTGCCTTCCTCTTTGTGTTTGGAACAGCTTAGGGCAGCCCCTGGCTTCCTTGGCAGAAGTGAGACTTCATTTGTCATGCAGGCCCAGGACTCTGTTAGGCAGTTAACAAGAGGCTCTGAGAGAGATTGACCACAGCGACTGACTGCCCAGCTCTTAGGGAGGGAGGAGGGAAATGGAAAGAGATGTGGAAGTGCCGTTCAGTCAGAAGCCAGGGCGATGACACTTCCTGGAACCGTGGGGGAAAGCGAGGCTGTTTCTACGCCATTCTTCAAAAGAGGTCATGTGTGTACAGTCAACTTTCAAACAATTAAAAGCATGACTGTAATATAGAATGAATATGTATCACAGATTATTAATTAAATAATGAGGGAATCAGTACGATAATAAAGGTATTTCAAAGAGCATTTTGAAGAACAGGGATGATCTCATCTATGAGAAAAGGCGTTCTGAAATAAATTTGCTGAGCTAGACATAAAACTGGAATATCCTACAGAGCAGGGAAGCCTAACGTGTAGGGTGATCTTTTTTGCATTAGAGAAATCTGCAATGGTACATGTAACTCCACTGGGTCCAATGCCCTTAATACCAGAGCCAAATACAGGTCTGTCTCCCTGGATAATTAGGTAATCCTCAAGCCTGGGAAATAATTCTCCAGTGTAACATCGAAGAGACATGATGCCCTCTCTGCCTTTTTTCAGGTTTTAAAAGGTTTTTCCTAACCAACCCCCTGTTTTGGTCAGAAATATTATCCACCAAAAAGGCTGGTCTCATTATGTTTTAGCTTGATTGTTTACAAAGGTAAAGTAAGAGGTGTTGCTTAACCATATAATCCTCCTTGAGCCAGAGATCCTGAAGCCATGCTAACACCAGAAAATTAACTTCTGTCTGGAAATTTTACTAAAGAATCTCAGATTTGGCTTTTTAAAAGCCTTGATTATTTTTGTCTTCTAAGGCTAGAAACCAAGATCCAAGAAACGCCACCAGATCTTACATGCAGTACTAATAGATTTTGGTGAATTTCTCTTCAAAATCACATAAATTTTGAGATTGCCGGCATGCCAGGAAGTGACTCCCATCCGTCTTGTGAGGCTGGGAGCCTGAGAGCCATAGGACACGTCTCAGGCTGAGTTTCCTGGGAGGGCTTTGCAAACATTGCTGCCACAGGTTAAATATACCTTTGTAAAGGGGAGCTTGTCATACTTGAATAAGTGAGGTTAATTTTCAACATGACACTCCAGATATGGCCTCGGGTGCACAGCAAATTTGTCAAATTATATCTTGGTAAAAAGGAGACCAAATCCTCACTGAACCTATGCAAATAACTATATTTCTGTGCAAAGTGAAGAAACTCAATAAACGTATCAGTTTCTGAGTTCAGAGGTGTCGGTGAGAATCCGATATCATTAAAAGTGTCATGTTGCAGTGTACTAAAGCATAGTGTACTCAAGTGAGATAGATTAAAAAGGAAGAAAAAAGATTTCCTCTTATACCTATCAGATAGAATAGTTAAAGAATAACAGTATTCCAAAGTATATAACTATAATTTAAGTCTATTTTTCTCTCATCAGTTAATTCAGTCCTGTGAAACTGAATTTATTCCCCTGGATCTTGGGTCCGCAGCTCCCTTGGTAAAATTGTCTACTTCTGAAGTAAAAAGAATTCTGGAAGTTCTGACCAGTTCCCTGATACAGTCTGACAGTTATCTAGGTAATGTCAGCTTTATACTTTGGAGCTTGTACCCATAAGCCTAGTCTTCATGTATCAATAGTTATTGGTATCCAGTAGAGTTCTTTCCTCAAGACTGTGAGTTTTTGTTGAAGATCCGGATTCTAGTCTGCAGGCCATCAGGAGAATGTCAGGGAAGAGTGAAAACCACCTATAGATGAGACTGTGTGTCTGTGGCTCATTTTGTGCTGCGAATATTATCAAAATAGAGGCGGGGGCGCCTGGGTGGCACAGCAGTTAAGCGTCTGCCTTCAGCTCAGGGTGTGATCCCGGCGTTATGGGATCGAGCCCCACGTCAGGCTCCTCCGCTATGAGCCTGCTTCTTCCTCTCCCGCTCCCCCTGCTTGTGTTCCCTCTCTCACTGGCTGTCTCTATCTCTGTCAAATAAATAAATAAAATCTTAAAAAAAAAATAGAGGCGGGTTAAATTCTCTGTTGGGCTGTAACACATAACTGTTTCCCTGAGAGCTCAGTTAACGTTCCGTCTTGGGCTAGAACATATGGTGGACAATGAGAGCCCTAGCAAATCTCTGGCACCCCCCATTCGCTTCTGTAACGTGGACACTTGGTGAAACATTCATCACATTTGACCTGTACAAAACTGTACTTTGATTCGACAGATCATTTGTTGTTGTTTGGCTTTTATAGCTGTGTTGAACTAATTAGAAGCCGGCAAAACAGTCCTTATTATTTCTAGCATCCTTTTTCACCTAAGACTGAAGAATAAATTTTTGTGAGTTCCCATGGGAACTTTGGGACCTCACAAAGATGTTTTGGTGTGAAAAAAAAAAAATCAATCTTTTCCCTAAGTTATGGTCCCAATTCGGGGATATTGCAACATCAAGAGTTATGAGAGAGGATTTGGCTGCTTGATTAAGATAGAAACAATAGCTTGGTTACCTGTTAATCAGAGTGGCAATGGAATATTTTAAGTAAATATAGAAGAAGGGAGACACAGTTTCACGAAACCTGAGCTCCTTAAGAATCCAGGGAATGGTGAAGTAAGCACACAGCACAGAAAATTATGCTGGTGGGAATTAGAAGCCTTGCAATCCAGACAGAGAACACAGAAGGTAGTGAATAACCTTGTACGCTCCCTTGTAAAAGCAGGCTACGTGCTCTAAGATCAATTTATCATTTTAACAGAGAGAAATCAAATTCTAGTTTTAAATTAATATCGGATCTGGCAGGAAGGATTCTGCAGCTCCTCCTACCCCTTTTGTTAAACTTCTGAATAAGCCCATCAGCTTGGAGCAAACTTTTCCAAAATTTAACACCCTCCTTTGATTATTTCAGACTCATTATTTGCAGGTATTCTAAGCCAAGGTGAATATCATCTAATTCATGTAAACCTTCTACCACTTCCTATATTCGAGTTTTGTCTTTCATTATTCTTGTTCACATTCAGGAACACCCAGACGCTTTTAAGTCCAACCTACCCCTCCCTTCCATTAACAGACACATCCTGTTGCCTTGCAAGTAGTAGCTCTTTGTCATGACTCCTACGGTATAGTCTTAATCGTTTATGTTGGTTACAACTTTTAACTAAAGCAACTAAATGTTATCTTAGAGAAATGAGAGCTGGGTAGGTAATTGAGAGCTACCTATCATACACAAGCACTTCCACAGACCAGAAAGCTCACAAAAACAGGTAATTTGATCCCCTAGTCTACCCACGTCTCTCTTAAATCTTCTCAAAGCGGCAAAAGGAACACACCCTGCTTTGTCGAAGATTAGTTGACCATAGGGTTGAGGGTCCATATCTGGGCTCTGTGTTCTGTTCCATTGATCTATGTGTTGTTTTTATGCCAGTACCATGCTGTCTTGCTGATCACAGCTTTGTACTATAGCTTGAAGTCAGGCACGTGATGCCCCCAGCTTTGTTTTTCTTTTTCAACATTTCCTTGGCGATTCGGGGTCTTTTCTGGTTCCACATGAATTTTAGGATTGTTTGTTCCAGCACTTTGAAAAATGTCATATGGTTTCACTTATATGTGGAACATAAGGAATAGCATGGGGGACATTAGGAGGAGAAAGGGAAAAATGAAGGAGGGGAAATCAGAGGGGGGAATGAACCATAAGAGACTATGGACTCTGGGAAACAAACTGAGGGTTTCAGAGGGGGGAGAGGGGTAGGGGTATGAATTAGCCTAGTGATGGGTATTAAGGAGGGCACGTATTGCAAGGAACACTGGGTGTTATACGCAAACAATGAATCATGCAACACTGCATCAAAAACCAACTACTGTATGGTGACTAACATAACATAACAAAAAAATTTCTTTTTAATTTAAAAAAAAACATCCATTAACAAAACCCCAAAATATAACTACTCTATACCATGAAAATAACAAATTAAATATATTTATATATTAAGACTCTACTAAGTAACCAAGATTTCTGTATTCTATTTTATTTAGAAATTACCTAGGGATCCAAAAATTATTCATTAATTTATTGGATTTAATATTAGTCTATGATTTTAAAGTTAACTAAGGGTGTTGGAAATTATGTTCACACTGATATACTATAATCATAGTTGCTATTGATATAAAAGGTTTTTTAGAATTACCATTAAATGTAGTTAGAATTTTTACATTTTCACAACTCTCAATATAATGTAGGAGTAATATAAGCTTATCTAATCAGTAAATTAGTATAAAAAGTTTGGAAATTCAGATTAGTTTTTCATGAAAATCATACTGAAACGTTGCTTTCAGAGATTCTTATACCTCATTACTGATAAAACCAGAGAAAGTATGTATAACTACTTTTAAGCCAAAATGATTACATCAATATGATTTGCTTAAGGATTCACCTTGATTACTTGAATTTTGATTCTTAGAAAAATGCCTCTTAGCTAGTACTTTCTGTAAGAAAGGATTTTTGTAAGCCAGCCCATTCACAGTATTAGAAGTTGAGTTTATTTTGGGGGTGATTCTGGGAATATACATAATTTATATAAGTGCTTAAAATCTCCAAAAAGCAATTAATTTCATTTATGAGCCATTGTAATCTAATTAATACCCTTCAGGGAAAGGAACATATTTCACACTCAAAGAAAAGTAAAGGTTTTTCTTAATTACACGCAAACCTTCAGAGAGCTTGTAGCTTCATTTCTAGAAATGCTATCACCAGTCATGAATAGACAGAAATACAAAAATTCACTGGTCCGACCTCAAAGGGCTGTTCTTAATTCCAGGAAGAACAAAATATTTTCTTAATTGATTTGAGGTCGCAAATGTCCAAACAAACAGAAGAGACTAACACACTGGTTTCTCAACCAACAGAGAATACATGCCAACATTCCAATAAAAATCACCAAATGATCAGCCCATAAAACTGGGCCCTGGTCATTGTAGTCACCAATGGCAAATAACATACTGACCATGCATAGATCTGAACCAGAACTAAAATTGGTCAAGGACCAGAAATTAAAAGAAAAACATAGACTTTGATCAAAGAGAGAGAGTCAGGGAAGATAAAGTTTTATCATTTGCAATACACCCAGGAACAAAAAGAGCATGTTCAGCTGACCGGCCCCTGACGCCCACTTTCTGTGCATTGTAGTTGAGCGGGCACTAGCAGGTGAGTCCATTTGGCCATCTCAGCGAAGCCTGAAGAACAAGTATATTTACTATTATCCAGAAGTTCAAAACATGCAAATATAGAATAACCATGTTAAAGATTTGCTGACTCATCAATAAGGGAACCTGTAAGATTGGTGAAGATAGTTAAAATTGCCTTTTAAGGAACAGGAGTCACATAATTTACCAAAGGGAAAAAAAAAAAAGCATTCTGAAATAATGGTACCCCAAAGATGTCAGCACTCTCATCCTCAGACCCTGTATTCATGTGATTGTACCTGGCATAAGAGATTTTGAAGATGTGATTTAGGTTAAGGATCTTGAGATGGGGAGATAAGTCCAGATTATCTGGACAGGCACAATTTAATTACAAGCCTTTAAAAGCAGAAGTAGAAGGCAGAAATGTAGGTCAGAATGATGTGATGTGAGGAGGACCTGCTGTTGCTGACTTTGAAGATGGAGGGAGAGGGCCATGTGCCAAGAGACAGAGGCCTCTAAGCTGCAAATGGCCCTCGATTTATAGTTAGCAAGAGCACAGGGACCTCTGTGCTCTTCTCCACCTGGAAGGGACTGAATTCTTCCAACAGCTGGAATGAGCAGGAAAAGCATTTTCTCCTTGAGCCTCCAGAAGGGAAGGAAATTTACATCTAAAACTTGATTTTTGGCTGGTGAGACCTGCTTTGAACTTTTTTTTTTTTTTTTGAAGTTTTTCTTTTTTTTAAATAATTTTTTATTATATTATGTTAGTCACCATACAGTACATCCCTAGATTTTGATGTAAAGTTCCATGATTCATTACTTGCGTATAACACCCAGTGCTCCATGCAATATGTGCCCTCCTTAACCGGCCTAGCCCAATCCCCCACCCCCCCTCACCTCTGAAACCCTCAGTTTGTTTCCCAGAGTCCATAGTCTCTCGTGGTTCATCCCCCCTTCTGTTACCCCCCCTTTCATTCTTCCCTTTCTTCTCCTACTGATCTTCCTATTTCTTATATTCCATAAATGAGTGAAACCATATGATAATTGTCTTTCTCTGCTTGACTTACTTCACTTAGCATAATCTCCTCCATGTTGCTGCAAATGTTGTGAAATTGTTCTTTTTGATGGCTGAGTAATATTCCATTGTATATATGGACCAGATCTTCTTAATCCAGTCACCTGTTGAAGGGCATCTTGGCTCCTTCCATGATTTAGCTATTGTGGACAATGCTGCTATGAACATTGGCTTTCAAATCTGTAAAATTATAAATTTGTGTTGTCCTAAGCCACTGACTTGGTAGTAATTTGCTATGGTAACAATAGAAGATGAACACACTGAGACAGATAAAATTTGTTAACATGCTGTAGACCCGTAAAAGTGTAACCTTTGAGTTTCCTTTTCTACCTGATGGATACCTACATGGTGCATTTAGCTTCATGAGAATGATTTCACAACTACTGGTAAATAGCAAGGTCAAAGACAGGCGTAGTGCTCTAGACGCTTAAATAATCTTTATGTGAATCTGCTACACAGTGCCCAGCTGACATTGGAAGAACATTCTATTCGCCTTTTGCCTTCTTTCTAAGTCTAACTTTTTTAACAGGTGAGATAAGTATCATTTCATTTTTTTCTTTTTTTTAATAATTTTTTATTATGTTATGTCAGTCACCATACAGTACATCCTTAGTTTTTGATGTAGTGTTCCATGATTCATTTGTTGCGTATAACACCCAGTGCTCCATGCAATACGTGCCCTCCTTAATACCGATCACCGGCCTATCCCAGTCCCCCACCCTCTCCCCTCTGAAGTCCTCAGATTGTTTCCCAGAGTCCATAGTCTCTCATTTCATTTTTTAGACGGTAAGCTCCCTAACCTCATCTCCGAATGTTTCCTGCTGTGAAATCTAGGATTCAGCCACAACACTGAATTCCTTCTATTTTTAAATATAAACAAGCCATGCTCTCTCTCACCATGAGACTTTTGCATTTCCTTTTCCCTGGCCCGGAGCCCACCTGCCCATCCAGTTGGCCTGACAAGCAGCCCTACGTTAGATCTAGGCTTAGACATCACCTCCTTTAGGAAGTAATGTCTGGTCGCCTCATCTTCCCACAAGTGATTTCCTCTGTTCTCACAACCTCTGTGCTTAATGCCACAGCACTTAACACATTGCATCTGCCTTGTACAGACATCCCCTTGCTGGTCTAATGCAGCAAACTGTCATAGTTTCAGCATCAGCTCTAGAGTCAGACTGCCTGGGTTCAGATCCTGGCTCTGCAACTGACTAGTTGTTCTTTTTTTTTTTTTTTTTCAGTATTTATTTGTCAGAGAGAGAGCGCATGCACAGGCAGGGGGAGTGGCAGGCAGAGGGAGAAACAGGCTCCCTGTAGATCAAGGAGCCCGACATGGGACTTGATTTCAGGACCCCGAGATCATGACCCGAGCGGAAGGCAGATGCTTAACTGACTGAGCCACCCAGGCGCCCCTAGCTGTGTTATTTTAAATAAGCTAACTGATCTTTCTGTGACTGTTTTCTCATCAGTAAAAAGGAGATAAAATGGATGCATCTACTACATACGGCTGTGGTAAAGGTCAAATATCAAGGGCTTAGGACAGAGTGTGGGATATGGCAAGCACGTGGGAAGCTGTTATTGTTTTGTAAGCTCCTTGAAATCAGAACCACCATCTTCTTCACCACTGTCCTCTGTTTCCGATGCAGAATGCCCGACCTAGAGTAAGTGCTCAGTATCCTTTGGTGACTTGAATAGAACTGTGAGCCAGTGAGGACCATTCCTCTCATGGGTGCAGAATTGGAGATAAAAGAGCAGTGTCTTGATAGTGAGATAAGCTACCCAGAGAAGCTTACCTCCAAAGCCAGTAGAGGCCTTCTCCTGAAGCATCTGGAAGTCAAAGAACCAAGCAACCCTTCTTCTCCCAGGAAGGGGTTGTTGACTTAAGCCTACTGGGACGTATGCCTCATTATATCACAGGTACAAGCAACCAGTTCCGAAAGGAGTATGGATTCTCAGCCATGGCAGGCCCTTCTATCCCTACTTTCCCAGCACACACACATACACACTTCTCCTTCCATCTCACCCTCATGCTTTCTAGATCAGGAAATTCTCCAGCAGCCTCGAGACCCATTACATTGAACTTAGGGATCAGCCTTTGAATTCCTCAGGTTTGCCAGAGATCCAGGGTGCCCCTGGAGGAATATAAACGTACTGGCTCTGGCTGAGGAACGTAGTGCCACTCTTTCCTTTGGTTACTGGGGCTGCTCGCTGAGCCATCACACCCTTTTTGATGCAGACTGAGAACTGTCCACCTTCAGCCCTTCCACCAGGTGGGCTCTGGAAGCACCAGCCCAGCCAGGAACAGCGTAGAGCCACTTTGCAGTGGCTTAATCAAACTCGCACTCCTGCAGGCCTCTGCGTTCAGCCCCCACAGAGTGAAAAGAGGACATAAAGTATGAGAAAGGCACAGTCACTTCACAGAAATTACCCAAAGCCAGCATGAAGTTGTACATGGGCAGAAACTGAGATTTAGTATGAATTTTTAAAGGCTGGTGTTATTACGTGCTGAACGGGCGTGGGCCGCACCCAAATGAGCAATGGGAAGCCTCACCGGGGATGGTCCGCGCCCTCCCAGCTGCCGTTTGTTCCTGAATGAGGCTTTAGAATCATCACCTTTGCAATTCTCATTGAATGCTTTTATTCCCCTGACACAAGGAGTTTACTTTGCCTTTGAGAAAAAAAAAAATGAGCCAGAAAAGTTACACAGAATGTCGTCGGTCATGTAGCATTGTAGCCACAGAGACCAGACACCTGGGTTCCAAATTTCTAGAAACACTGCCTCATCCAGTCCCCGTTCTGTGAGTTGGGTGCTGTAATTCCCCCATTATACAGCTAAGGAAGCACTCTCTTGAGTGGGATGAGACTGAATACAGTATCTAATAGAGCAGGCATGGGATGAAAACTACAGTTGAACTTTGCACACCTGGGTGACTAAGAAAATTTGTGAATAAGGGCATTCAGAAAGCTTAATGGTATTGGTGAAGGTGTTCCGCATGCCACGCCCAGACTGACTTTCTTCCTCTCATCCCCCTAAGGAGAGTAGCTTGTTGACATTTGCAGGGTCATTGTCCCAAAAGGCAGCTTGCCCAGGCCCATGACGCGGCCAGAAATCACAAGACCAAGCTGAAAAGACACAAAGAACTTTCCTCTCTGACCCCAGGTGTCTCTGGCTTGAATAAGAGATAGCATTTTAGTGACACTACAGTGCAATTTCAAAAAATAGGCTGGCATCATCCCTTTGAGACTACCACCTTGGGTCCATCTTAGGAACGGACAGGAAGTAGAATCTTGCCAAGCCTCACCCCCTCCTACTCCCATCTTCTGCAGCTCTGCCAGGGGGGTGGCTAGGTGGGTAACTGATGTTGCAAATGGGTTAGGGGCCTGCCTTGATATACGAGGAGAAGAACATACAGTTACCCTTGAACAACATGGGTTTGAACTGCATGGGTCTACTTAGATGCAGTTTTTTTATGGTACAGTACTGTAAGTGTGTTTTCTCTCATTTTCTTAATAATATTTTCTTTTCTCCACCTCTGTTTATCACAAGAATACAATAAATAATACATCCAACGTAGGAAATATATGTTGATCGATTGTTTATGTTATCCGTAAGGTTTCCAGTCAACAGAAGGCTATCAGTAGTTAAGTTTGGGAGGAGTCAGAAGTTAACATAGGGATTTTCGACTGTGAGAGGGTTGGTGCCCCTGACCTCCCACGTTGTTCCAGGGTCGTCTGTGATTTTCTTCTTTCCCAGGCTCTATCCTAAAGTTTTTCCCGTTTCATTTCTGCCGCAGGGACACCTTGCCAGACAGAGTCCTGTCTGCTAGACCTCGGCCATCGTTGCTGCCTCTCTCCCAAACTTCAGTCCTGGGGATACTCATCGTGGCTTCTGAACCCGCAGAACCTTGAAGGGGCTTGCTGGTGAGTGTGCGGGCGACTCTCTGCATAACTTGTCAGTACCTGGTGTCAGTCAGTGTCTTCTGCCTACCAGGTAAGAGAGTCCTCTTTTAACGGACTTCTTGATACAATATTTTTTAATTGGCTTTTAAAAGTAAGTGCATTTATTACTTTGATTAAGAGAGAAATTATACAAAAGAAGAAAATCATGGGGCCTCTTATGAGAGTATAGGTTAGTTTCCCCTCTGTAGATCAAATGATTGCATTTCTAAAACTATTTCTGTTGAATCAGTCATTTTCCAGTTTTTATTCTTTGATGTGATTGATTCTGCCCTGCGTATTCCCCGAAAAAGTCTCAGTCTAACTAAAATGTTTCCCAGCAGGAGCCTCAAATACATATGGTCTGATCCATGCTTCCACTTTCTCAATTTTTAAAATCTCTTTTTTTACATCTTTCTTGGTATTTACCACTAATGTCTAATTTGTTTATTATTACTATTCCTTAGATCATGAAATCCCTATTTATTTCTTTATTTTTAATTAAGGCATAATTGGCATACAACATTGTGTTAGTTGCAGGTGGACAACATAATTATTCACGATTTGTCTGTATTGTGAAATGATCACTACAGTAAGTTTAGTGAACGTCTGTCACTGTACGTGGTTAACAATTTGGGGTGTGTGTGCGTGATGAAAACTTTTAAGATTCACTCTCTTAGCAGCTTTCAAACGGACAGTATGTTGTGGTTAACGGTAGTCACCGTGCTGTACATTCCGTCGCCGTGACGCATTTATTTTATAACTGGAAGTTCACGCCTGTTGACTGTCTTCACCTATTCGGCCCCCGTCCACCCTCACCGCCGGCAACTGCCCATCTGTTCTCTGTATGACTTCACTTTTTGTTTTTTAGATTCTCTATAGAAGTGGAATCATATGGTATTTGTCTTTCTCTGTCTGACTTGTTTCCCTTAGCATAATGCTGTTTAGGTCCATCCGTGTTGCTGCAAATGGCAAGGTTTCATTCCGTTTTTAGGGATGAATGATATTCCCGTGTGTGTGTGTGTGTGTGTGTGTGTGTGTGCGCGCGCTCGCACGTGTGTGTCTACACCACATCATCTCTATCCGTTTATCCATTGGTGAATACCTAGGTTGTTTCCATATTATGGCTATTACAAATAATGCCACAGTGAATACAGGGTTACATGTATCTTTTCATACTAGTGTTTTTATTTTCTTCAGATAATTACCCAGAGTTAGAATTGCTGGATCATAAGGTAGCTCTATTTTTAATATTTTGAGGAACCTCCATACTGTTTTCCATAGTGGCTGCGCCAGTGTACATTCCCACCACAGTACACGAGGAGAAATTCCATCTCTCCACATCCTCACCAACACTTGTTATTTCTTACCTTTTTGCCAGTAGCCATTCTGGCAGGTGTAAAGTGCTACCTTATTGTGGTTTGCTTTGCGTTTCCCTGATGGTTAGTGATGGTGAGCATCTTTTCGCGTGTGTGATGGCCGTCTGGATGTCTTCTTTGGAAAAATGTCTAGTCAGATTCTCTGCCCATTATTTCATTGGATTGTTGTTTTGCTGTTGAGTTGTATGGGTTCTTTATATATTTTGGGCATTAACCGTTATGAAATCTATGATCTGCAAATATTTTCTCCCATTCCATAGGTTGCCTTTTGTTGTCGATGGTTACGTTTCCTTTGCAGGAGCTTTTTAGTGTGGTGGAGTCCTACGTGTTTACTTTTTTCTTTTGTAGCCTTTGCTTTTGGTGCCAACTCCCAAAAGTCATCCCTAAGATTGCTGTCAAGGACCTTATCACCTGTGTGTGTGTTTGTTTGTTTTGGAGTTTTGTGGTCATAGGTCTTCCATTCAAATCTTTAATTCATTTTGAGTTAATTTGTGCGTGTGGCATAAAATAGTGGCCCACTTTCATTCTTTGGCATGTGGCTGTCCAGCTTTCCCAGCAGCATTTATCTAAAAGACTGTCCTTTCCCCATTGTATATTCTTGATTCCTTTGCCATAAATTTATTGACCGTATATGTATGAGTTTACTTCTGGACTCTCTGTTCTATTCCATTGATCGATGTGTCTGTTTTTATGTTAGTACCAGACTGTCTTCATTACTACAGCTTTGTAATAGAGTTTGAAGTCAGGGAGCATGATACTTCCAGCTTTGCTCCTCTTTCCCAGGCTATTCAGAGTCTTTTGTGGTTTCATACAAATTTTATGATCTTTTTCTCTTCCTATGAAAAATGCCATTGGAGTTTTTAAAAAATATTTTATTTAATTTGAGAGAGAGTGAGAGAGTGAGCACGAACAGGGGATTAGAAGGAGAGGAAGAAGCAAACTCCCCATGGAGCAGGGAACCTGACATGGGACTTGATCACAGGACCCTCGATCCCAGGACCCCAGGATCATGACCTGAGCCGAAGGCAGACACTTAACTGACTGAGCCACCCAGGCGTCCCAGCCATTGGAATTTTGATAGGGATTTCCCTGAATCTGTAGATTGCTTTGAGTGGTGTGGACATTATAACAATATTAATTCTTCTAATCCAAGAGCATGGATTTTATCTTTTCATTTTATCTTTCCCCCGATTTGTGTCTCCTTCAGTTTCTTTCATCAGTGTCTTATAATTTGCCGTATATAGGTCTTTCACCTCCTTGGTTAAACATATTCCTCTGTGTTTTATTCTTTTTGATCCAATTTTAAATGGGATTGTGCTCTTAATTTCTCTTTCTGAGAGTTATTATTGATGTATGGGAACACAACAGGCTTCTGTATATTGATTTTGCATCCTGCAACTTTACTGAATTCATTTATCAGTTCTAAGAGTTTTTTTGGCAGTCTTAAAGGTTTTCTATGTATATATATTAACATGTCATCTGCAGTAGTGACAGTTTTACTTCTTTCTTTTCTTTTCTTTCTTTTCTTTCTTTTCTTTCTTTCTTTTCTTTTCTTTTCTTTTCTTTTCTTCCTTCCTTCCTTCCTTCCTTCCTTCCTTCCTTCCTTCCTTCCTTCCTTCCTTCCTTCCTTCCTTCCTTCCTTCCTTCCTTCCTTCCTTCCTTCCTTCCTTCCTTCCTTCCTTCCTTCCTTCCTTCCTTCTTTTTGGCATTTTTGTTCCTTTTTCTTGCCCAGTGCTGTGGCTAGGACTTCCCATCCTGTGTGGAATAAAAGTGGTGAGAGTCAGCACCTTGATCTCATTCCTGATCTTAGAGGAAAAGCTTTCAACCTTTCGCTATTCAGTATGATGTTAGCTGTGGGCTTGTTGTATATGGCCTTTATTATGTCGAAGTATGTTTTCTTCATATCACTTGATTGAGAGCTTTTATCATCATTGGATGTTGAATTTTGTTAAATGCCTTTTCTGCATCCACTGAGATGATCGTACGGCTTTTCTCGTCTGTTTTGGTACTATGGTGTGTGTGGAATACCTCTTACGTGCCAGCCGTCATGCTAGCTAGGCGACCGTCACCAGACAGCCGTGGCTCCTGCCTTTCACATCTTCTAGTTGGATGTACAAGTTTATGAGCCCTAAATCCTTTCCTTCTCCCTGCCTGGAGAAAGCCACCTTTTGCAGTGTTTGTGGCGTATGCCAGCCTCTCCTGCACATGGAGGACAGAGCAGGGGTCTGGGCCATACCCCCAGTCCTAGCTGTCCAGAGCATGCTATGTAAATGTGGATGGCATTGGTGGGAGTGTCCCTGCTTCACTCTTCAGAGGCTCCTACTGTGTATGACAGTCACTCTCAGGGCCACGCGACAGCTATTCCCCCTTCCAGGCACCTGCTCTCCTGCTGACTTGCTGGGTCATGATCTAGTGCACCAGATGCCAGAACTTTCCATTTCTTCACATCGGGGACAAATCACATAGCGTTATGTAAGACAGACACCAGCACCGCTCCCTCGGTGTCCCCTCCCCTTGGCAAGAGGAAATGACAAGTGTATGCTGCCCAGCAGGTGCCGTGTCTTAGGTGGTTACTTTTCTAAGCCCTCCGCTAACCTGTAGGATAAGCAGTACCAGCAAAGGAGTGGAAACTGCCAGAACTTGAGCTGACTTGCTCAAGACTGCACAGGATGTGATCTTGGGTCTTGCTGCATCCATCACAAGTGCTTTTCCCGCTACACCTTTATGGAGCAAAATGAGGGGCTCTGTTTGAAAAACCAGGGGACGGTTTGCTGCAATGAATAAACCTAGATTCTTTGTTGTCTTACCAAAAGCTGTGGCGTTCCCCTGCGGAGCTGCAGTCTTTCCTCTCACAACCTAAAGAAAAACCGAATATCTGCTGGTGGAAGAGAAATGACAAGAAGGAGCTCGGGGGAGCTTTACCAGGGGACGTTCAGTCACCCGTGAACCAGCGAACCATGGCAGATGCTTCGCTTCTCAACAACATGATAGTCCACCTGGGGGCAGCATCCTGCCTGCCGTGCAAATGAGATTCCAGAAGGATGGGCAGAGGGCAGGGTAAAATGGGGACTTGTTCCCAGAGGATGTCATGAGCTGACCGCGGGGTGCCGTCGAGGTCCCACCACATTCTCGCAGGTTGCAGTCACGGCAGCTGATGGGTGGCACGCAGCAGCTCTGGGCAGGACTCTGGGCTGGGCCTACGTTCCCAGCTGTGAAACTGGCAGCACCCCCGGTTGTGAGGTGGCGGTCAGGGGGATGAGCCTCATGCAGCAGGAGAGGTGCCGAGGTAGGGTCACTCCCACTCACGCTTCTGCAAGGGTGAAGAGGAGCGCCCGGCCCCCAGCGCTTACAGCTGCCGTGGCCTGCATGACACAGGGCGTGATGCCTGACCGTAAGTGACATTCATTCAGCGGACCCCTGTGGGCCAGTGAGAAGACGAGGGTAGTAAGGTACAGCCCTTCATCTCGAGCACCTCTCTTGGGAGCATCATTCCACACATTTTGCTAAAGAGGGAAAATCCTCCCAGAAGGCTTATTAACTTGCTCGAGGTTGCGGGGTTGCGGCGGATGCAGGATTGGGAGACTGGAGTATCTGACCAGGAAACCTGTATTTTTCTACGATACAACAGACGCTGCAGTAACCGAAATGGTTCGTTAAATGAATCTCAGGTTACCCTCCCCTGTCTCTAGGCACTCACTGGAGTCTGACAAAGTGCTTTGCTAGGAGGCCAGTGGCTTGTTCATGAGCTCCATCAGGTCAGTTGGCTGACAGGCCTCAGAAGAGCCAGGCTGTCGCAGAAACTTCCTGAGAACCTGTTTGCGTTGCAGAGGGAAGGACTGTGAGTCCTGGTGGAACAGCCCACGGTTAGATACGCTCTGGGGCAGATACGGAGATTCACCAGCGGACCCTTCAAGGAAGGACTTGCGGTCCAGCTGAGGAACTGCTGGCAGCCATGTCTCCTGCTCTCGGCTCCTTCAGGATCACTCAGCTCAACAGCAGAGTGCCGTCTCCCCCGGGCTACCCCCTTCCCAGACAGCCCACGTGCGGCGGTGCCAGGCCTGGCCGTGTGGGCCCCACACGGAGTGGGTGATGATTCGGGCGCCCAGACTCCCCACCAGGTTGGCCAAGGCTTTGTGGAGCTTACATCATAATGGACTCCTCCCGCCGTTCACTGCTGCTTCCTCCCTTTCCTCTCACAGGTGTTGACCCCAATAAATACCTAGCGCTCCCGTCCGTCTCCGCATCTGCTCTCAGAGACACCAGCCTGCAACGGTACCGAAGGCCTTCAGGGGCACGCAAGTGTGCGTAGCGGGCTGGTGGAGAGAGATACAGAGGACAGCAGCACCCTCGCCGCGAAGATGCTCATGGTCAGGCACGAGGGGGGGAGTGTGGGTGGCTCGGCTCCGACTCCCGTCTGCAGAAGATGAGCTCAGGGAAGAATCCTCCTCCCTCTGCCCAAGAGCGAGCACAGGGAGGCTGTCCTCGGTGTTCAGGCTGCTGGTGAATCACACAGGACGAGGGCCACACGAGGAGACCTTCCGGCCCCGGACACTGGCTTCTTCCCATCTGGTCTGCCAGTTACTTTGCTCATAGCCTTCTCTTCATATTCACGGACGGCATCCTGGCCCGAGCCACTGACATCTTTGCTGGCCTTTTCCATCAGCTCCATCTCTGACCCCCGTTTCCAGTCATTCTCCACACCACATCCACGGTCAACTCAAAATGCAAGGCAGATCACTGTATCCACTGATTAAAGCTTTCTAGTAGCTTCTTACTTCTTTTAGAATAAAAGCCATACCATGAATATGGTCTAGGGTGTTCTCCAGGGTCTGGCCCTGCCTCTGTTTCGGACCTCAGCAAATAGTTTTTTGAATGTCTGCCACACGCCAAGCAATGTATTATATGCTGGAGATACAGCAGTGAACAAAACAAAGTCTTTCCTCCAGTGAGCCTCTACCACAGTGCCGAGAGACGACGACAAGTGAGCAGATAACAAATATGTCAGGTCATAGAGTGCCACGGAGGGAAAAAGGGAGGTTCCAGGGCTGGATGTGAGGGCGTGGGGGAGCAGGGAAAAGGAAGAGACTGAGTGTCCACAATAAATTGACATTTCAGCAGAGGTGTAAATGGCTTTCAGAGAGGAAGCCATGCAGATATCTGGTGTGGGGGGTGCGGGCAGGAAGGAAGGAGTGAGTGCAGAGGCCCTGTGGTGGGGGTGTGCTCAGCATGTTTCAGGAAAGCAAGATGGCTGCGGGAGCAGAGTGGGTGAGAAGGAATGGAGGAAAAGTCAGGAGCACGTAGGGTCTCATGGGTAGTTACACACTGTGTACTGCACAAGTGTTACCTACATTACATCACGGTCTGAATGAGATGGGAGCTCTGAGAAGGTCTGTGCAGAGCAGTGCCGTACTGACTTCTGTTTCTGGAGGGGAAGCTTGAGACCTGGTAGGCATCCTCCTACGGGGCTGGACTGGGATGGCCACAGTGGAGGTGGGAAGAGGTGGCTCGAGTCCAGTCCTGTGAAGCTGCCTAGACTTGCTGGTGGTTGACCCTAGGTTATGAGAGAGGGTCAGGGATGGCCCCAAGATTTGGGACTCGGGCAGCGTAAGAATGGCTTTCCTCCTTACTGAGATGGGGAAGACAGTGCCGTGGGCACGTGTGGTAGGGAAATCCAGAGCTCCTCTTGGACCTGTTGGGTTCACTGTTGCACCTCTTACCATTACCCCTCAGTCATTGTGCTGCTACACCAGTTGTCCATCAGTTTCTAGCACTTGACTGGAGGGCCCTGTGCTTGTGGCGCCTTGGGCCAGCTTCTTCCTGGTGTACATGGATGGTGGCAGCAGCCAGCTGACAGAAAGACAGGGCTCTGACCCTCAGACAGTTTCTTCCTTCAGGGTCTCCCTGGGACTGTCACTTTGTGTCTCTGTGCTGAAAGTAGCTCCCATGTCCTTCCAATTCCATAAGCTGTGCTTTCGCTGGGTACCATTTATCACCCTCTGTTACCTTTTTGTTTGTTTGTTTATGTGCTTCTTTGCTAGGCTGTTAACTGCACAAGAGTCAGGACCATGGCTGTCCTGCTCCTGAGCCTGGCACATGGTGCTTGATCAATAAACATTTGTCAAATTAATTCAATCGGAAGGAATGATGATGGCCCTATACTGCTGGGGCTCGAAGCCTGGGAGAGATGTCACCAAATACTAGTCACATATGAGAAAGAGTGAGCACGGACAGGGCCAAAGGAAGCTGGGCTGGCCGACGGGCAGAGACAGGGTGTAGCAGGAAGGGCCTCGCAATGCTGGCTGGAGGGAGAACGGGGACGCTGGAGCAGGCGCAGCGCCGCCAGGCGGCAGAAGGAGGGAGTGGTGGAAGGCCAGGCCCAGGTGCCGCAGGGCCAGACTCCCGGGAGGAAGCTGAGGACAGCAGGGCAGGCTGGCTGGCCCTTTCCCCTCCATCCAGCATGCAGAGGAAGGGTGCGCAGCACTCCAGCAGGACTGGGAACACCAAGAATGCAACTACCAGCATCGGCTGCCAGAAAGCCTTTCCAAAAGCTCCTTCCCCAGGAGGCGAGGGAGGCACCGCAGCCATAAATCAGCATTAACCGTGCCTGTCACGCAGAGGGTAGTTCCCCAGTGCGTCCTTTCAGACACCACAGGAAAGAAACGCCACTGGGCTGAGCCTCCAGGGCCAGCCAGTCCACTGTGTGTTCTCACCCACCCCCTGCTTGGCCCCTGCAACTGCACTCAGAGCTTCTC
Organism: Ursus maritimus; assembly: GCF_017311325.1. Classification (NCBI taxonomy): domain Eukaryota; kingdom Metazoa; phylum Chordata; class Mammalia; order Carnivora; family Ursidae; genus Ursus; species Ursus maritimus. The sequence goes on along the minus strand of NW_024426663.1, from coordinate 56,638,978 downwards.
TGCTGGAACATTCTGATCTTGGAGACCCTTGCCTTGAGCACAGTTGGAAAGTAGTGCTCCTGCCAAGGTCAAGGCCTTAAGCAGAAGCAGCTGCTGGAGGATGCTGAAGCGCTCTCTGCTTCAAGCCCACTCACCCCACCTATGCCCACCTCCCCATAGCCATGGGTAAAGGTTTCTCTGAGGTGGGGCCGCATCACTAGCAGAAGGACTCGGTGTCAGCCAGGCACAGGGAGAGGGTGTCTGCGGTAGGACGGGACAGCTAGGGCGGCAATGCCATCAGGAATAAAGGCCGTCTGGCATATTTCCTGGGAACTCTTGGCACTGGTTGCACTTAGCAGCAGCTTTCAGAGCAAGTTTGGTCGAGCCCATGGAGTCTTCTGCTTTGGGGTATTTTTCTTGGCTTCCTGAAGGCTAGACAGTACGGTCTCTCCTCTCAATGACTCTGGCTGGGTTCTGTGCCAGGGTTAAGCCGGCTGCGCTGAAGGACAGGGCCCTGCTGTATCAGCACTGTGTCTGAACAAAGGGGACATGCTCAATTGGAAGAAATGCCTGCCCCCACCCCCCACCCCCGATTTCTGGGCACCCCCGAGTCAGCCCCAGGCACTTCAAGGGTGATGGTGGCATAGGTACAAGTGTGGGAAAATTGGAAAGGCTTGGCTGTGGGTCATTCCTCTCCTCCTGTTTGGCCCTCCGCCAGACCTTGTGGGAGAGCCTCTCCCAGGGTTGTCCTCCCTGTGAGAAGGCCACTGCTACCTGAATTCCCACCTGGGTTACCATCCAGAGGCTGCAGCCAAGGTCACAGTTTGGTCCTCCACTGCCCCCCAGTGGTTGTCTTGGCTCACTGCACCCTGACAGCGGAGCATGCTATTTATTTATTTTCCTTAATCCCCTCAAACATGATAGGCATTCCTACCATATGCCTAACCCTCTCCCTAGAGCTGTAAGGGACATAGCACCTTCTCTAAAAGGAGTATAGTTTCTCCACGAGGTGAAGGCATGCCAGCACGGGAACAATGAAACAAATAGAGTAACATCTGCTTTCAGGGCAAGTGATGTTGTGATTTAGAAGAAATATGTGTTTGGTCTTTGTTCGCTGCTTCTGGCATAGAGCTCGTACAACCCTTGGAATTTCCTAAGTAAGGAGAGTGATCATGGTGTCTTTTGCTAGGTTAATGAGGTGACTTTTGCGATGCCCCTGAGATTAGGAGCTGGTTGCCAGGGGAACCAACCTGGGATTGGAGGTTTGGAACTCTCAGTCCCACCCCCAGGCCTCTGGGGAAAAGAGAAGGGCTGGAGGTGGAAGCAATCACCAGTGGCCATTGATTTGATCAATCAGGCCTGCGTAATGAAGCCGCCATAAAAACCAGAAAAAAAAGGGCTGGGTTTGGAGAGCTTTGGGGTGGTGAACACATGGGGGTTCGGGGAGGGTCATGCTCTCTGAGAGAGCATGGGAGCTCCCGCTTTCCTCACATCTTGCCCTGGGCCTGCCTGCCCTGTGGCTGTTCCTGAGTTACCCCCTTTTAAAATAAACCAGTGCTCTAGGAAGTCACATGTTTCTATGAGTTCTGTGGGCCACTGTAGCAAATTAATTGAACCCAAGGAGGTGGTCATTGGAACTTCCCATCAGTAGCCAGGCCCACCCTGGACCTGAGGCTGGCGTCTGAAGTCTCATAGGACTGAGCCCTTAACCTGTGGGATCCGATGCTGTCATCATGTCGTCATCATTTTGTAGAATTGTAGACTTCCCAGCTGGATTGCTTGAGCTACTGTGGACCCCCGACCCCCCCCCACACACACACACTGGAATTACATCCCAGAATCCTTTTAGTCGGTGTCACAAGTGCGACTTGCTAGAACAGCCCTGGCTCACAGAAACGTGGTTTGGGAAGAGACAGGATGAAAGGCCGGGGGTGAAGACCCTGCGGTTCCTGGGAGTCTGTGCGGTCCCCTTCGCTCCGGAGCATGAGCTGTGCTGTCCTCCGTTGCTGCAGGGGAAAGTTATCAGTGGAATTCAGAGATGGAGGCAGCTCCGGGGGCAGTGAACCTCTGGACATATTAGGAAACGCAGAATAACGGGAAGCATGCTAAACCTACAGTCCTTTGGTTATTGCTCTCCGTCAAAGCTGAGGCAAAAGTAAAAGGAATCCCGGGTTGGGCCTTGATGCTCCACCAGCCTCAGACCTGGGCCTGTCTGAGCTTCGGCCACTAGCCTCCAAGCTGCCTAGAAAAGGGGAAAGTATGCAGGGGCCACAGAAAGTACTCCGAGACCCCCGGTCACCAAGAAAGCCGTCAGTGTAGCAGGGGAAAACCAAGACAGTAATGGACGCAGGGTTGCAGTGTGAGGGAGCATAGGTTTTGAATGCTGCAGCGGGGGAGAGGGTTAGGTTGGTGTGGGACCACAGCTCACGAGGAGACCATCACAGATGGCTGCATGTGATCCAGATTGCAGGCTCCCCCCGACGGAACACTATGAGGTCTGTTTACCTGGCAAAGGGGGACAGTGTGTCTCCCCCTGTGAATGCGCAGTGGAATACCCCCGCTAAAGCCTCGAGAGGCTTCACATGCAAGCGTGTGGGACTGGCTTGAAGATGACTAGGATAGTCACCTGCTGATTATGCCCATTGCTCAGCTCAGAGGACATGCTGTTCCCACGGGAACCTCATATAGCCTTTTGTTGCAAAACCTAGGGACAGTTCAGGAAGACTTACTGCTGGGGGGGGGGAGGGGGACAGAGTGAAGGCCAGGCAGAGGTTAGCTGTCTTTCTCCTTTAAATCCCAGGGATCTCAAGACAGAGAGGCAAGATGAGCCCACCAGCGGATCATAGGGCGGGGTAGACTCAATGGGCTCCGCCAGCGGATCATAGGGCGGGGTAGACTCAATGGGCTCCAGGAGGAGCAAGCATAAAGGGAGCCCTTCCGGGAGCCAGCCTGTCCCTTCCCTGGCAGTAGCTCAGCCATGGAGAAGGGGAGGCGCTGACCCTCAGTAGGGCCTGCATGTGTCCCATCTGTGCTAAGGCCTCCTGGCTTAAGCCCCACTGTGACTGTGTGTGGGAGGCATGTAAAATTGTCCCCACTACACACATGGGAAGACGGAGGCTTGAAGAGGTCAAGTGTAAGGTCGCACAGCTGGTAAATGACCAAACAGCACTTCTAGCCCCCCTGAGATTCCGCAGCGGGCGTCCCTGCTCGTGTGCTCATGATCTGCGCAGTGCTCGCCCCTGATTAATTTAATCCTCATGTGAACCCTGCAGAGCTGGAGGTATTATTTCTATTTTATGGAGAAGAAAAGAAAATCTCGAGGAAATCACGTGCCCACATGGCTCAGACGTTGTCTAGTGGGTGGCTGAGCTCAGATTCAAAATTCACACGCAGCTGTGCTGGACACCCAGGACTCCCCATGACCACAAGGTTCTAGCTTGTGTCCCCACCTGCCACTGAAGTCTGGGGACTGAGCTTTTCCTGGAGAAGCTCTTCTGCTATCTCCCAACCCAAGCTGGGTGTCATCTAAGCCCTGTCCCCATCTCTGAGCCTCTGTCTCGTCACGGGCAGTGCATGGCACGTGCCCTCCAAGGACAGTCCCCACCCCGCGTCAGCACACATGGCCGGTACTACTGTCGATTTTGTTACTGCCGCCCTTCGGCATCCTAGCCCCATCACTGGGCTCTGGGCTGGGGCACTGTTCGGAACCAATGTCCCCATGGCCACGGTGAGAGCCGCTCGGCATGTCTTGTTGGAAATGTTCCCTGCCGTTTTCCCTGAGAACCCTTCCACTGGAGCTGAAAACCAGAGGGCATTCTTCTCTCCATTTAGAGGGCTTGCCCATGAGAAACGCCTCGCAGCCACAGGAACAGTGTGCAAGTCTAAGGCATGCATCTGGAGATGGGGTGGCAGTGATGTCTGTCCCGAGTGTGGGTTTCAGGGTGACTACATGACAGGAACACAAGAGACAGCACAGAGCCAACGTTCAGGCCACACCAGATCAAACTAGGACTCGTGCTTATTGGGATTTTACTTGCTAAGCACTGGATATGCTCTACTCCATATAAGCCTTGTGACAAGCCAGTGAGGGCAGAATTTCCATATTCCCGTTGTATAGATGAGAAAGGAGAAGGTCGGGAAGCTTACGGCATTTGTCAAGGGTCCATAAGCCAGTCAGTTTTCTTCCCTCCTCTCCCTTCCTACCCACAGGGATGCAGTCCCCCAGAGCAGTGGCTGTCAGAATCTCCCATCCACAGAGTTCACGAATTTAATAGGTCTGGGTGGGGCCTGAGAATATGCATTTTTAACAGGTTCCTGAGTGACCTGGGAATTTTGAAAACCACTGCTCTAGAGGCGGGATGGCTAATGAGTTTGCTCAAAACCCACCCAAGGGCATGGCAAAAGGGATTTGTTTCCTTCGATGTGTATCATCTTGCCTTCGGGGCGACGTGGGCTGGTGGTGCCGGTGGGCTTCTTGAACGTAGCGGTAGCTGACACTGGACCTGAACCGTCCCTCGCTCCTGGAGCGAAGACAGGGAGGTGGGCTCTGCACCACAGAGCTTTAAAAGAGCCCAAACAGGGGACTCCAGTGGGCTGATCCATCAGGTGTAGACAGGGCCAGAGTGACAGACTTCACGGGCTCTAACAGCCAGGGAGGGCTGGAGGCCAAGCCAGGGCAGACACGGCCAGCCATGAGCTTGACCAGGGGCAGCCAAATGCTGCTCATTTTGTCCAAACCACAAAAATCTGAACTGCGCATCCCTGGAGATTTGGTTTCACTGTCTCAGGATCAAGAAGTAGGCACCTGCCCTGTCTAGTGCTCGGGGAGCATGTGGCCGCCTCCTCACCCCCAGCCCGCACACAGCTCGACAAGAGAGGATGACGCTTGGCAGGAGGGAGAAAAGGAAGGAGAAAAAGTAGCAGCCAGGGGTGGTGCATGCGGGAGCTCAGAAGACCGCACCCCTTCTCATCCCCAGCACTGCGCCTGTCTGTTGAGGACTGGCTAAGGTCAAGTTGCAGGTGGTGGCAAGGGGTTTAAATTCACCGTAAGAGAACTGTAACCATCCTCTCCTGTGGGGCCGCTTCTCTGTGTTCTGCTTCAGGTCGGGCTGACCCTGGGCTCGTCATGGGGACAGACAGTTCAAAAGCACATATACTGTGTGTAAGGGTTTGTCCAGCTGGCGAACACGCTTTCTAACAATTCCACACTTTGGATCTTCATTAACAGCCGCTCAAAATTGCGGAGGAGGGAATTTGTAGGAATGCTATCTTACGGCCTGTGTGCACCACTAATTGCTCTGTAGCGGCCGCGTGTTAGTTCCAGGCTTGCCCCGATGTCCACTAGAAGCATGGCCGCTGGAGCCATGGTGGGTCACACGGCGACACCAACCTGAAGACATACATGGTTTTCAGAAAGTGGATTTAGGGGGCAGCTGGGTGGCTCAGTTGGTGAAGCGTCTGACTCTAGATTCCAGTTCAGGTCATGATCTTGGGGTCACGGGATTGAGCCCCGTGTTGAGATGGGCTCTCTCCCTCTTCCCCCTGCCTCTCCCCAGCACGCGCTCTTTCTCTCCCTTTCAATCAATCAATCAAACAAAATCTTAAAAAAAAAAAAAAAAAGGCTTTCATATATGAAACATGCCCTTACATGAAGCCAGCTGTGTAGATTGGGAAGCAAAAGCCACCATTCCATTGGGGTTTTTGTTTTTTTTTTTTTGTCTGTCCAAGATTTGCAGTTTTTAAATGAAGGTATATGCAAAGCAAAACAAAACAAAGCAGGGGGAAAAGCCAAAGAAGAAAAACTACATGTATAATTGTGGAGTTGCACCCCAGCTGCTCAGATCATGATCTCCCGGATGAAGGGGAAACACCGGTGAACAAGGACAAAGACCCAGTGTTAAATCTACAGAAAGCAAAAGAGCAGTCAGAGCCCAGTGGGGAGAGACATCACCATTCACAGCGAGTATTCCCTGGCTGGCCCAACCTGGGCCCAGGGGAAGGGTCCAGATTTCAGCTTTCCTAGGTTTATAGGAGGCTACGGAAGGGCGAGAAGACGCTATGAGCACACTGCCCTAATTAGCTTCTTACATCAGTGCCTGTGGGTCTTGGCCGAGGATCAGAATTCTCTGGGGATCATTTATAAGCCTTAACCTCAGACCAATTAAATTTCGGTTGTGGAGAATCGTGCATCAAAAGTGTTTAAAACCTCTTTAAGTGATTCAGTGGGCAGCCAAGGCTGAGAATCCCTGCTCTAGAATACTCTTGATGACTTTGAATTTCCCAGATTCTTGGCAGATTTCCATAATCTGCTTTATGCCCACTGGCCATGAAGTCAATGAAGCCCTGTCCCCAGACCCCCTGATTGCCTGCTTCTGTTGCTCTGTATTTTTATTTATTGCATTGATTTCTCAAAATGAGCATGAACCGGAGTCAAGTAATTGATTTCTACTTAAAAAATGAGTAAGCAGAATTGTGGAAGTATTTCCCACTTCACCCAGCACGTAATGTCTTCTAAGAATCCAGTGACATCGTCTCTGACTTCTTTAGCCACCGATGCCTTTGCAAAATAAACTTCAACCTTACAATACACCAGCAAGCCAAACGTTTCTTCTGCTATTTTCAATCAGTTTCTTGGTTTTTATCTCTAGCCTCAAAAAAGAAAGAAAAAAAATGAAAAAGAAACCTTTTTGGAAGAACTGCCACCTCTTCAAATAACTTTTTTTTTTCTTTTGGTACATGTGATAATGTGGCAATTCTGATTTTTTCTAAGAGGAAAAATTATACCAGACAGACAGGTCTTAGATAATTTTTACCACTTCACCACCAGTCTCTTGTCCTATTTTTTTTTTTAAGTTCTGTTAGAAGTGCCTCTTCCAATCAAAGGAAGGCCGTTTATTTCAAGATCTATAAATAGCTGTGGGTCTTTAAGATTCTCCCAGCACATTGTATTCCTCTGCTCTCTGCCGTGTTCATTTTCTTCCCAGTTTTCCTATTCCTGCACAGCTTGAAAACTATTTCCCCATGGGGAAAACTGTGATGAATGCAGCAGAACAAAAGGGACCATGCCGGGTGCCCAGAGGGTGCTGGATTCCTTAAAGAATGAGTGGGAAATAGCCCAGTGTCTTCCCAGCCCTGGTATGGCTTTAAGCACTGTGAATTGCCACACATTCCCAGATAAATATACATGTCATAGTTCTGGAAAAATACCTGGAGCAAACACTGCTATGAGAAACTTTGCCAGTGGCCGCGGTCATAACCCAACAGACAGACAGACTAGTCTCTGCCTTTATCTCTGCCCTGAATCTCTAATGTATCTTTGGGAAGACCTGTTTGGATTCAGAACCCAAGGAAAAGGACTGAGACTATTTGGTGACTTACGGACTTTAATGCCAGTGGAGATAACCAAATTTTTTTTTTTAATCTCAATTGATTCATCTTACTCCCGTATTAATGTTTTTATCTTGATCTGTCTTTTAAAGCATACAAGCTGCAGGATGACATACTTAGCCAGACATTCAAGTTGTCAACCACCTAATCTTTAGGAGTAGCAGCGACTGAGCAAAATATTTTGTTTCAGGGCTGAAATAGAAGAATAATTTGGTAATATGTCTAAAAGAAAATTTTCCTCCTAGAATCACGCTCGGATCTCTAGCTGGCCCATCTTGTCTCCTTCCCGAGTCTGGGGTTCAGTGGTCCCGTAGGAAAAGCCCTCGATTTGGGAGGAAGATTTGGTGTTTTGGTCTGTTCCGTGCTCTTTTTAACGGTGTATTACTTTTGCGAAGAAGAGTAAGAGTTCGCTGCTGGGATATTTTGTTCTCATTTTGGATAATAGGGTGGGGCGGGTTATTTGTCTCACTGTATTCACTGTTGACCAGCCCCTTGATGACCAGCCAGCCTTAAGGATGGAGAGAACACGGAGATCAACAGCACAAGATTCATCAGCTCTCGGTTGGCCAGACTGTTCAGTATGGCAGCCCACCTTGAACCCTGTGTTTCCACACTAGTATTCCTTCACTTCATTTCTCAGGGAATTTGCAATTTTTCCAAATCCCCAATTCTGAGAAAAAAACTGATGCAGAAGTCAGGAAAATGGGAAACAACTATTATAAATCTCCTTCAAGATTTAAAACTTGGCAAGTCACAGAGACATGACTGGTTGGAAGGAATCATCTGCTGACTTCAAGTTTAAAGCAAAAGCAGAAGCTGACAAGGAGAAAGGTTAAGGAGGACATTTCTGGGAACCCGGATGATCACAATCTACGTGGCTGTTGCCATGTCTGCAAGTGTGTCCCTGGCCTTGTCTGCTGCTAAGGGTGAGTCACCCCTGAAAATTAAATGAACATTAATAAGCTTATACCCATAGTATGCTTTATACAAAACCAGTGAGTGGTGTTCCAAGAGATAACGAGTTTTGCAAACAAATTAAGTTCTTAAATTGGCAATTTTGACAGGAGATTCTGTGTAGTGTCTTTTATCTCACTAGGAGATCTGAATGCTACATTATTGGGATACTATCTTAAAACATTTGCTGGCGTTTTTCCAGTGTGTGAATGTTGCTACAAGCTACGGTTCTTTGAGTTCTTTGGGAAGACATTAAAGTTAAGATTTCTTAGTCTTATTTGTTTTTTCATACAGGACAGGTTTTTCAGAAAACTGTAATAGTGATTAAGGAGTATAAAGAATGTTAGAAGCATTTTAAGAAAAACCTATGATTTAAAAAAAGAAAGAAAGAAAGAAAAACCTATGATTTCAGAAATTCCAGAGAATTCCCAGGATTCCCATTTCTTCTTCTCAAATCCTAAAGATCTTCAGGAATTTGGAAACACTGCTCTCAATTTTATCTCCTAAATTTCTCTGAGAGTCCGGTGCTGTATCTCTTCCCCTGACCTGAGCTGCCAGCTAGCCTCCCGGCAGGTTCCCAGAGCCAGAGAGACCTTAACAGAAACACAGCTCTGTTCATTTCATCCCCTCACATAAGGCATTTTAGTGGGTGCCACGTGAAGGGGTGCTCAACCTCATTAGCAACCTGGGGAATAAAAATGAAAACCACAATTAGAGATCAGTACACACTTAACAGATTGGCACCAAGTGTAAAGTCCCAGCTCAGTGAGGCAGGGATGATATCTGGTTTTGTGTTCCATTTTCTTTAGAAGCTTAGCGCGATGCCAGACAAGCAGTAGGTGCTCAGTGCCCACTTGCAGAAGGATAAATGAGTGAATAAATGCATGGGAATGAGACACACAAGAGCCTTCATGCTATTTACTACAGTGTCACCCACCCACCTGGCAGAATAGAGGGACCTTCGGGCGTTGTCCAAAGTGGTTTTTCTTCTCGGAGGATGGCAGTCAAGGTCCCCCCCCCCTTTTTTCAACGAATGCCTTCACTCCCACTATAGCCGTGAGACTGATTCTCATGAGCCCAGTGCTCCCATCTTGAACACGGGGAGATTCTACACCAATCGTGGCCTCTCCTCCCTTCCTTCCTTCTAAAAAATTATCAAACCATATCCAATTTTATAAACATCTGTTCAAACATAGCCTGACATTAGCAATATCATTTCCTCCTGTTTTGCAGAATTGCAGTTAGAAACAAGTGAGATAATGGGCATAAAAGTGCTTCACAAAGCCTAAGGCGTCATGCAACATTAGTGTCCGGCGTTATTAAATTGGTATGCCGCTGCTTTAAAAGCACATTCCCTGTGCACCCCAGCTTGTATCACAGGACCTGGGCTCAGCCTCAGCCAACCTGAAGAGATCCTCTTCCTATCTGGGAACCCCTTCTTCCCTGCTTCTCTTTGTCCTGCTTTGGCTGCCCCCTATTCTGGAACCTATTAAGTAATCAAAGCTCTTGTTATATTTGGACAAAAAAGTATTTTAGAATAAGACCCACCATGCTTTGAATTTTGGCTTTGCAGCTTAGAATTTCCTTGACCCTTGACCGGTTTCTTAACATTTCTGTACCTCCGTTTCTGCAGCTATAAAATTGGAATGAAAATCTCCCTCTAACAAGGGTGTTTTTGAGAATTGAATATAGCTGTCGGCTCAAAGTAGCATTCTTACTATCTGGTTTATACTGAGTATAAGATACATATTAGTTCCATTTCTCTCTGGGTGACCTCACCTAATCGACAAGCTCATCTTCACTAATAGAAGAGGGCGAAAAGCAGATTTTTGTGGGTAAGATGGAAGGTGAGGATATCAGGTTGTATAAAATAGTTATTAGTCCTTTAATAAAGCAGAGGGTTAGACATGTATCCAGAAGCCCATCAGCCTCTCCCAGTGACCACTGAACATTTTAGACAGTGGAAGGGTTGGAGTAGCCAAGGACAGGAGCTGACCACCAACTGAGCAGAGACTCTAGTCTGAAAGTATTTTCTAGGAGCAGGATGGTTTTCCAAGTCTCAGAATCATGGCCAGCAAGAGCATGCCCAGCCCAGCTCTGGGTGGACCACCTCAACACATTCTGAGAACCATGCCAACAATAATTGGGTACCAGTTGGTCACCCCCAAATCCACCTATTCCTTCAACCTGGACTTTCAGTCTAAGGAATCATCATCTTGGACCAAGACTTGCAATAATAGAGATGACCCTGTCAGAGGCTTGTTGTGAGAGTTTGTGTAAGACCACCCCTCGCTGGGCCCCAGTCTACCCACCTACACACTGATCAGTTTGGGCCTGCACAGCCAAAGTGCCCTCCCCTCTCTTGCATCCTGTTCATCGATAGTGTAACAAGGCTGTGCCCATGGCAACTTCTATCTCAGAATCAGAGACTGTCCCTTGGTTTTAAATCATCATTCTTGCTGTCTTTGAAGTCTGTCCCTGTACTTCCTGTTCTTTTAACTGGGAAGGGAAGCTTTTCACTGTTACTAGCGCCCAGATACATCCTTCTTCTGTTTTTCTGATCTCTTGCAGCACACTCACACTGAGGTTCCTAATCTCAGCTCCGTGGCCGCCCAGCAGATGTCAGGTCATCCCCAGAGTGCATTTATTCTGTGCCCTGTCTCCGTCACTCTCACACAAACGAGTATTAGGTGCATACTATGCAAGGTTGCCTTTTTCCACTTTGACTCAGTAAATGAGTGGAACTAGAAGGGGCCCGTCACCAAACACAAGAGGCTATAACAACCTCAGGTTGGCGATTTTACAGAATAGTCCCAATTTTAAATATGACCTTTTATTTCCTCGTCAGGAGTTCTGACTGTCCATCATGAAAATAGTCATTGTAGTGAGGTTGGAGAGCAGGAAAATGGTTGTGAAATTGACCCATGTCAGAGATATAAGTACTGAGGGAAATCCATGCCTGCTGCTCAGGTCAGAATCAGCCTAGGCAGGAAGAAAGCATGCAATCTAGCAAGAGCCTTTTTTCACTATGATATCACCCTTTAAGAGGGTATATGTGTGTGTGTGTGTGTGTGTGTGTGTGTGTATTATGAGTGTGGTTTTCCTGCCCTCTAGTGTCTCAGAGTGTTAAGAACTTGTTGAACCTAAAAATGCCTTCTCACCCAGCGCTGGCCATAGATTTTATAGGGTCACAGAACACAAAATATTAGAACTCAACGGAAAAAACCGTTAGAGATAATCTAGTGAACATCATCACCCTTTGGATGGGTGGGAAACTGCAGACCAGAGAGGAAAGAACGTGCTCAACCTGCCAAAATTAGAGACAGCACAGGGAGGATTAATCGTTCAGTGATTGCATACATATGTTCATCTTATTGTATAATATGGGTAAAAATTAATTATACTCTTTGTTCCTTAAATTAGATCATTTTCTCTGAGGTCCCTGAGGCCATAAAGTTACATCTTTCTCATTCCAGAGCCAGAGTTCTTAATCCAAACTTTGCTCCCAAGCTCCTTTATATCCCTTAGGGGAGAGGAAAGACCAGCTCTTTGTCACCCACAACTCTGTTCCAGGCACTTTGCAGAGTTTGGCACAAATTAGGTGTTAGATCAGTATTTGTTGAATTAGTAAATGAATGAGTGGCGGAATAATTTGTTGAAATACTAATTGTGGTGTTTTTGTTGTTGTTCTCATTGCTATAGGTATGTAAGCATTTTATTGAAAGCAGAATTTAACAGGATGTGATCATAAAACAACTTTCTCCCAACTATTGCCTTTTCAAACCTGCTTGGTGGATTAGTTGTTTGTTCCCCCACACATTGGTTAAATCTAGGGTAGGTCTCATGACTTTTGTGGTTACTTTCAGGTATACAAATGACCTGTGATCACTTTTAAACACAGTGATTTAATTTTCCCATCACTTAAAGGTGGACTCCGCTGTTCTAGTGCTAATCTTGGACGTGGGGATAGGATCACGATGAGATCTTACTTAACCTGTCGCTTGGGCAAAGAAAAAGCATAGAGTAGTGAATTTCTGCTTCTGGAAATATCAAAGTAGGTTATTTGAGACAGATCCTTTCCCCACAGCTAGAAAGTCTGGAAAAAGAAAATACTTGAAGAATAATGTGTCTGAAGGTGTTAGAGAGTTCGAGAAACAAAACTTGCAGGTGCAAGATTTCTAAGAGATGGGAAACCCAGAGAGGGGAGCCCAGCATTTGCAAAGTTCCCCAGCCAAACCTGAAGCAACTGGAGGTTGGAAATCTGTGGCAAAGACAGAAAGATGAGCAGAGAGCAGCTGACGAAAAGGTTCTTACCTGAGCAGAGATTTATCAGTCTCATGCAATTGAGGGAGAATTGGATTACAGAGCTTGCCAGGGGTTTGGGGGGTGGCTGGTAGGTATCCCAGAGTTTCAGTTTTACCTCCCTTCCCCCAAGATTTCACACTAGATTAGGTATCCCTTCACAAAGGTTAAAGTTCAATCCATAGCTGCCTTAAGGTGATTTGCCCCAGGCTTGCTGCCTGCGGGAAGTAATACAAGATCCTCTCTGGAGGAGGGTAACATCCTCTAGAGCCTCAAATGTTTTCTACAGTTGTTGAAATACCAGCCTCATAGTCAAAATTAACCAGACCTAAAAGAATATAAAATGTGACTCCCCCCAAAAATCAACCAGACAATAGGAACAAACCAGTGGGAGATCCAGGTATGGGAGTCATCAGATGAGGATTTTAGCAGGGTCATGATTCAGCATTAAAAAATAAACACAGAGACTTAGACTAAATAGCTATAAAACATAAAAAGAATATAATAGAAATTCTAGAACTGAAAAATACCTGAAAGAAGGATTTGATAAAGTTAGAGAGTTAATAAACTGGAACATAGATCAGAAGAACATATCAAGACTGAAGCAGAGAGAGACAATAGTAGAAAAGAGCACAGGAAACGTCCATATAATTTGAGTCCTAGAAATTGAGATGGGAAAGAATGGATCAGAGGCAGTATTCAAAAGTCAATAGCTGAGAGTTTTCCAGAACTGATGGAAGAAGCCAAACCACATATCCCAGCCAGAAGCACTACAAACACAAAATAAGGTAAATAGAAGAAAATCACACTGAAGTACATCATCATAAAACTCATTTAAAAAATTCTAAGGCAAAGGATCCGGGGACAGTGTCAAAAAAAAAAAAAAAGGCATGGACAAATAAATTGTGATCTATCCACATTGTGGAATATTATACAGCAGTAAGGATAAACAATTTAGAATTATTTGCAAGAGCATTTTTTAATCTCTATGCATAACATTGAGTAAAAGAAGCCAGGCACCAAAAAGAGCATATATTTTAAGTCCATAAAAATCACGAAGTAAACAAAAGAAATGAAATCAGTATAGATTTATAGTGAATGAAATCAGAGCAATGGGTAACTGTGGGAGAGATAATAGTGACTAGAAAATGAAAGGTAACGTGGTTAAATCTAAAAAAGTTTGCATTAACCAATAATAATAATAATTCTGTTTTGTGAGATTTAAATATGTCTGAGCAAGCACGGACATATAACTATATGTATATGTATTAAGATAAAATATTTTATTTTTATATGTATTATAGAAAAACATAAAATTGTATGTATATTTAAGTAAACAACAGCAATATCCAGTGGACAGGAAAGAGTTAAAGTGTTGTAGTTAAAATGGAGTTAAAATGTTCTAAATACTTTGCAGTGTCCAAAAAGAATAAAAAATGCCGCTTGATATTAGGAAATACTCTACTATATTTCAATATTTAGGATGATAAGTAAAAGAGTAGCAAAAGAATCTGTAACTAATAAGAAAATATAGGAGAAAAAAGTATCTCGAAAAGAAATTAAGATTAAAAAACGAGATTATAGACTGCATGGGATAAATAGAAACTCACAGAAAGGTAGTAGATCAAAACTCGAATGTGTCAGCAATCACATTAAATACAAGGAAACTCAATACCCCAGTGAAATGACAAAGATTGTCAGACCAGGTGAAAAATTTCTCAAAAACTGTTTGCCGCTCACAAGAGATACACTTCAATATTTAAGGATAAAGAAAGATTCAAAGTAAAATGATGAAAAAAGAGAGACTATGTAAACATTATTGCTATGATCTGAATGTTGGTGTCCCAGAAAAATTGATCTGCTAAAATCCTAACACCCAGAGACGATGGTTTTAGAAAGTGGACTCTTTGGGAGGTGACGGGGGAGCCCTCGTGGATGCGACGAGAGAGCGTCCACCATGTGAGGACACAGCGAAAGGCCTGTGACCTTGCCCGACCACCCTGGAGCTCTGGTCTCACTGAGCACCGTGAGCACTGATATTCTGCTGTTTGTAAGCTGTGCCATCTACAGAAACAGCACAGATGGTTCCGTAACTTGCTCATAGGCTCAGACCTACTCGTGATCAGGGTCACATCCGAACACACGCTTTTCTGATACCAAACTCACTTTCTCTTCCCTTTGGCTCATCTCCTCCTTTCAACGGTCTTAACAATTTAGTGTGGCCTGTCCCGTATCAAGAAAGGGAGGTTTTGTGGATGGAGAGGCTGGGTTTGACGTGCCAGCCTCAGCAGCCCATGGCACGTTCCCCGGGGGAGGGTAGCAGGCTGGGCACCTGCCCTCCCACGGCAAGCTGCCCTGCCTGGCCTGCCCCCCCGGCTCGCGCCCTGTAGCTCTCTCTGCAACGTGCACGTCTGATGCTTCCAGGGCACTATCACTCTCCAAGTGACAAATCTTCATGCTCCTAATTGTCACCCATTATCTAATTGTGACTTACTCTGTGGAACTCAAATCGTTTTCATGGAAGGGCAAAGAAAGTTCAGCTGCCTGACAGCATAGCCCCAACTTCTTTACTGGGTTAGTTCGTTCTTTAAAATTTGCAGCTGAGACTCCAGAGTGACATTCATTATCAGGTGTGTGGGGAGGATGTTGAAGTCACACAGTATCCTCTGCTGTGGGTGTTTTCATTTCATTTTTTTTTAATTAAAAATTGTATTTTATTATTTTTTAATTTTTTAAGTGTTTATTTGGCCGAGAGAGAGAACAAGCACAAGCAGGGGGAGCGCAGGCAGAGAGAGAGGGAGAAGCAGATTCCCTGCTGAGTAAGGAGCCCGATGCAGGGCTGGATCCCAGGACCCTGGCATCATGACCTGAGCCAAAGGCAGATGCTTAATCGACTGAGCCACCCAGGCACCCCTTTATTTTTATTTTTTTTTCAATAAAATCTGCTGAACAGTGCATCTTAAAGGCAGGGCAGTACCTTTCTAGCCTCCGTGTACCTCACACAGTGCCTGACACATTGCAGGTAATCATTAACTACTTAGCAAGTAACATTGATGTATCTTTACCTTTCCCTTTTACAAGCCCTTTTGAATCTTCTGCCTTCAAATCGAGGAGGTGGCCCTCAAGCGTGATGGAACTGGAGTAAAACATATTTAGAATGACAGAAGTAGAAATCTGATATCCCATTTTACAGGCAAACAGCCTGAGACACTGAAACACAGAAGCCAGGAGATACGCAGCAGAGGCGAAGCTCATGAGCCATGAGCAAACACCTTCCCTCTGCGTCCTCCTGCCTGGACCCCTCCCTGGACCTCTTGGGTTGGTTCACTCTTCTCTTTCTTCTGATCTCAGCTTTGCGGGAATTCCTCCTCTCTGAAGCCAGTGCTGAAGTTACTGGCAGCCCTGAGGTCAGAGCCCTTCTTCATCAGTGTCAGAGCAGGAACCCCGGTCAGGCACTGTGCATTCCCTCTCATCTGAGTTCCGAGGCAGCATCTGAGACCCGTGGGTCAGAGAGAGTGGCTAGTACCACGTTCTGTGGCCATTGTTTGTTGGCCTGTTTATCACCGCCCGCCCCATGGGGTGGTCGGAGGCTCTTGGAGGGACAGTGAGCAGTCACAGAGAGAGTTCAGACCCTGAAGTCACAACCCACCTGTGGGCTCTCAGCTGTGCTCTCTCATTCAGCAAACATTTGGGGGTGTCATGGTAATAAGACAAGCATGGTTTCTTCCCTCATGGAGTCTTCAAAGGTACCTCTAGAAGACAGGCATTTGATGAATGAATAAAAGCAGAGCTAATATTTACAAGTGCTTACCGTGTTCCGGTAAGCACTGTGCTGAGTGCTTTTCATGCGTTTATTTGAAGACGAGCCAGTAGGTGGCAGAGCTCGAGACTGAAACCGTACCCACATCTGTCTGACTCTAAAGCCCCAAGCGATGAAAAACGATAGAAAATACTAAGTAAAATGGCACTTAGTAGGATGGTCAAGTGCAACGAACCTGGCTTTGAGTCAGACCAGGGCTGGAGTCCTGCGTCGTCTCCCTCTCTGATGATCGACCACAGGGGGGAGGTCACACTGAGCTCCGTGGGGCAGGGTCGAGTCAGGCAGCTTCACTGCTTTAGTTTAAGCGTCCGACAGGAACAAGGTGCTAGAATTCGATTACACAGACCTGACTTACAGCATCCTGGGATGCTCTGACATGGATGAACCTTAAAAATATAGTGCTCAGTGAAACAGGCCAGACACAACAGGACGAACAGTGTATGACCCATTTCTATGAGGGACCTGGAGTGGTCAAACAGAGAGAAAGGAAGTAGAAGAGAGATTACTGAGGGCCGGGGGAGGGGGAAATGAGGGCGTATTCTTTCGTGGCTACAGAGTTTCTGTGTGGGATGATGAAAGCGTTCTGGAAATCAATCATGGTGATGGTCGCACAGCATTGTTAATGGACTTATTGCCCCTGAGTCCTTCCCTTTAAAAATGGTTTCAAGTGGTAAATTTTATGTATATTTGCCGTACAAAATAAATAACTTTTTTTAAATTAAAAAAATAAACACCCTTGGAAGCCAAGCTCTGTCGTAGAAGCTTGGAAAATGGTCTTAAAGGGGACAGAAGTCCAAGATACAAATAAGAAAATCATTTCACGATGACATGCTGTGGCTGTTTAATTATTGATACCGCTCTCACCATGAATGATAACATCTTCCCATGTACTGAGGCACTGCTGTGTGTGCTTTGCTACCAGGAGGATGGAAGCTGTCATGTCTGTTTTACACGAAAGAGAGTTTTGGTGCTTTCCTCTCGGCTCTATAGCCTGTGGGTGGGAGAGGCTACGGTTGAATTGAGGTCTCCGATATGACCATCCCAGCAGGCCATGCTTCCAGAGGCTCCTCCTTGGGAAAGCACCCTCAATCCAAGCAGATCCTGACTTGTTTAGTTTGGAAGCGTGCATAGTTAAGATCTCAAGAAAGTTCTAGTCGAATCCGTGTGCTCTGGGGGCCAATCAGATCTCCTGCTAACCAGAACTCTGTGTAAATAATGGTGCCCACGAAATGGGCTTCCTCGGGCAGAAGAGGAAGACTAGACACAGTTGCTCATGGCGCCCCTGGTTGAGAGCCAGTGCCCTAGGGCAAGAGCTCTTTGGGGAGAGGTTATGTAGGTCAGGTACTCAGCCCCCCTCAGCGGTCCGTCTTTCTCCTCTGCCAGCCTGGCGTGCTACTGCTGCTATGACGCAGGAATGACCCACACTGGATTGAAGAAGGGAGTGATTCCTACCCAAAATTTGCCCTATCTCTTGTCTTACTGTTCTCAGAAGGCCCTAGGGGCCCTGCAGACATTGGCAGTGCGTTATTCAGGGATGTAAACGAATGAAGAAATGAGATGTACCAGTGGGTGGTGAGTGCTCTGGCCCCGTCCAGGCAGGCAGAGGGGACTCTTGTGGTGGCAGCCCTTGGAATATCTACCAGTGGTGTCCCGAGGACCGTCTTGGTACAGGACTTGGCCCGTGCGTCCAGGGCAGTGTGCTTGCCTCGGCCATGGGAGATGGCATCCAAGCACTCCCGCACCAGGGATGCTGCCGGGTGTCTCTGCGCGCCCGTGTGCGGGAGAGTCTGTTGTGGGTCAGGAAGCTCCCTGCCTCCCTGAGAGAGAAAACAGAGGAGCTGTTCACAGTGGGTCACAGGAAGGTCACACGCAGCAGGGAACGAGATAGTGCTTAGCCTGTCATGAGCATTCAGTGACTGCGAGTCGTGATTTTTCTTCTGGATATTGTGAAGGGGGGTAGGGTGTTCTCCCCCAGATAAGAAAGGACCTCCTCCCTGTTAGCCGCGGTTTCATCCACAAAGGTCAGCGAGTTCTGAATAAATTCCATTTTAGAGTAACCTTTATATGTTTACTGGTTTTGCTCAACTTGTACTTTTACTTATAAAATGAGTTATGAAGGCAACGTTTGTTACAGGGAAAGTGTCTACCGAGAAGGGCAACGGCACAGAAAATAGCTCACAAATAATCCTACTGCCAGAAAAGGCGCAGCAAACAGCTCCACCATTTTTGTCATAATTCTGTCCAGGTTTTTCTCTTCTGGGATGTTTATTTATTTTTAATGTTATAAGTAACATATTGTATTACAATCCCAGCAAAAAGAAAAAAGAAATAAAAAAGCAGATGATACACTTACATTGAGGAAGTTGAAGAGAATTTCATAAAATTGTTGTTTGTAAGGGAGTGGGCAGGATGTAGGGACGCCGGAAGCTCAGCGGGTCCAGGACCAGGGGGCTGCCATTCCCATCCATGACCTAAAGGGGAGGAGGGAATAAAACAATGAATGATCAGACCCAAGACAGTGAGCTGGAGAGCCACATGGGGAGGACCCCGTAACAGGAAGAGGGCGTAGTGGGACACCACGGGAAGAGAGTACATACCTTGTCCTTGATCTTGGCCCTTGCTGCCAGCGGCCCCCGGAAACCAGGGAGTGTGGTTGCCCATCGGTGCAGTTGGCCTCCCCAAGCACAGGACAGGTGGACAAGGATAGTGGGACAGTCTGGAAGGGTGAACAGAGGACAGCCAGCCCAAATAGGAGCACGCTCCTGAGGTCTAATACTCAAACATGACGGATAAATCTGCCCCTCTCCCTGAAGAGGTGACCATCTGTCTTAAGTTTGGTACAGATCCTTCCAGACCTTTCTCTGTGTAGTTACCTGTATAATATATGCCCTCATAAAATGTGCAAGTTCATTCTGCCCATGTGGGCGTGGGTGTTTTATAAATGGGATGATGCAGCGTGCACTGTTCAACAACTTGCTTTTGTACTCAGCGATATGTCTTGGACGCTTTGTATGTCAGCTCGTGTAACCTAGCACAGTGTTTTAACCCCTGCAAGGTATTCCACAGTGTGGTCCGTGCGAAGGCCATTTCCCAGTATCTTCGTCGAGCTCTTTCCTGGGGACATGACAGCATTGTAGTTCTCCACGCTATTAAACTCAGGTGTGCCAGCGTAATTTCCTTTGCACAAGGACATTTAAACCAAATTCACACGTGTCACTTCCAGGCAAAAGCTTTGAGAGCCAAGGAGAGCTTCAGCCTCTCTCTTTGTCTGCCAGACGGACTAGGGATGTTTGAGACCAGTAAAACATATAATAAAATAAATAAAACATAATAAAATAGTAAAAGCTGGTCTGTAGTTTTAAATGTTGTAGAAGCCACATTTTTTTAAATTTAAAAAACAAGTAGAATTAACTTGACCATAAATTTTATTTACCCAGTATATCCACACTATTCTCATTTCAGTACACAATTAAGATGATAATTAATTGAGATATTTTGCATTTTTAATACTAAGCCTTTAAAATCCAGTATGTAATTTACGCTTAACAGTGCACGTCTGTTCCAACCAGCCGCATTACCAGCCCTCAGCAGCCGTCGTGTGGTGGCTCCCATATGCTTCTGTCTGGATCTCAGGATGCCACAGAGAGGAGTCCACGGCATACAGTGTGATAGGCATACAGTGTGAGTGAGAGAGAAGCCTGTTTTGTTTTCTTAAGGCATCAAGATTTGAATGTTGTTTGCTGGTCTATCCAGACAGACACATGTACTTCGTCTGATCATTTCCCCCTGGATGGACATGCAAGATGTTTTCAGTTTTTTACTCTTATAAAAAATGTGTTGATAAATATCCTTATATGCATTTCTTGTGTTCATAGGCAAGTTTTTTCCGCCCCCCTGGGGTAATCACTCTAGATTAAAATCATACGTACACTTTTTACTTAACAAACATATCTAAAAGGCTGTCCAGATTCACTTTACAAATTTCCATTTCTATCAGCAGTGTATGAAAGGACCCATTTTCCCCATCTTCTTACTAATACTCGATAGCATCAAATTTTTTCAGTTCAAATATTTTTTTCTGTTTTTCGTATTTAATCTCTGATACTATATTTAACATGATATATAGCCTATTCTTTTTAATATCACAAATATTTTAATCTAATGAAAGTTTTTTTTAATAAACCTTGATTTTTGATGGTAGCGTGAACACATGGTATGGATATACTGAGTTTATCGAACCATTTCCTTAGTTTTCTGGACATTTGGATTTCTGACTTGAATTATACGTAACACCATAGTGAACATCTTTGTACGTTGAGCTTTTTCCACACTTCAATTATTTCTCCTTGGGATAAATTCTAGAAGTGTAATTGTTGGGTCAAAAGATTTGTAAAGGTCCCTGATATTTGCTGGTGGATTCTTTTTTTCCCAAAGTATATCAATGACACTCCTTTAGGGAAGTTTCAGATTTTTCTATGACATAGTTTGGACACAGTTAACATTAGCAGATGCCTTCAAATGCATTGAGTACTCACGAGGGTCCTATGAGATGAACAGAGGGGAAATTACCTGTCCAGAGTCACATGGTAGGTAGGAGGCAATGCTGACACTTGAGCCCAGCTTTGGGCCACAAACATCAGCATCTTGTTTGCTTTATTTTGTCTGACACTTTGCCTCTTTTCACACTGCCCACGGAAAAATAGCCTTCACCTTCAAAGCTCTCTCAGCCAAAACTCTTGGCCCCAAATAGTATATTCATTTAGGTCTCTGAATAGAATTAATGTTAACTATGGCTTCTTTTTTTTGTTTTAAGTTTTTATTTATTTATTTTGCCAGAGAGAGAGAGAGAGCACAAAAGCAGGGGGAGCTGCAGGCAGAGGGAAAAGCAGGCTCCCTGCTGAGTAGGGAGCCAGATGCCCTGACATGGGACTTGATCCCAGGATCATGACCCCAGGACCCCAGGATCATGACCTGAGCCAAAGGCAGCCACTTAACCAACTGAGCCACCCAGGCGCCCCCAACTATGGCTTTCTATAGGGAAGACCTCAGTGCCCAGCAAAGGGAATGTCACGCTGTACCTCCAAGATGCCAGGAGAGGGCACTGCTGGCCCATAGTGTGCTTCAGAAAGACCCAGAAAAGCTCTGGAGAGGAGGCTGACAGTTTTTGAAATGGTTTCCCTAGGAGAGCCAGAGACCTTTTACTGAAGGAATATTAAGCTGGTGTTTGGTGTACAGAGCTGTTTTCCAAAGAGCCTCATTGGGGTTCTCTCTTCAGGTGATTTATACACACAAACGAATCACCTTGTTTCAGAATGAAAGTGGAGTGCATGATAAGGTGTTGAACTGTTTTAAGTGGAAACCGTCGCATGGATTTTTTAGCATTGTTCTTAGGATTTCAGACAACAATGAAATGCAAATGGGGAAATAAGGCCAAATGTGAAATTTCCTTTTAATGTGTAACAGAGTTGAGTGTATCAGAAACGATCAGAAACCGTCTCTCGACATTTCCACGTGTTGTTCCTGGGACTCTGTTGATGTCCTGTAAGTGTTGGCTGAAAGCGGAAGGTTGGTTTGTGCTGGCTGAGGGCGCACACAGCCCTCCCCTGCTGGGATCTGAGTTCCGTTCTTGCCTGCACCGCGACCTTAGTTTCCTGGTTGGTTTTTCTACCCCCACCCCATCTGTTGGCACATCTCCACGCCCCTATGCCCACCTCTGCTTCCCCACCTCTAGTCTTAGCCTGATTGACCTCTCTTTAAGATTGCGATCTCATCACTACCCTCCTGAAAGCCCCTAGTAGTTTCTCACCGTGTGTAAGATAAAAGCCTTCTCGTGTCCTACTCTACCTTCAAAACCAGGCCTCCCCTGGCTTTGCCAGCCTCGTTTTATGCTGCTTTTCCTGTACCCTCTGCCTCTCTTTTGCTCCAGCCACACTGAACTCCTGTCCCTCAGACATGCTTTGCTCTTTGACCTCTCCGTAGCTTTGTGCCTTCTCTTCCCTCTGCCTGGCAAGTTCTTCACCATTTTATTCAACCTACCGTTCAAATTGCTGCCCATTCTTCAGAACACAGGCGACAAGTCACCTCTCCCTGCTGTCTTCCCTAAATTTTCAGATAGTCGCTCCTCTGTTGGTACTCCCATGGGTGAACATAGGTTCGCGTCGTGCTGTTATTTCTCGTTTTGCTTGTCCATCAGTACCTCTGTACATCAGTACCTCTCTTTCCACTGGAAAGAGACCATATCTCATTCTTCATTTTCTTTTCAAATCCAAGTTTATGCCTGGCATGTAATAGACTCTCAGTAAATTAACATTATTATCATTATTATTAATTGCATTTTGGATAGAGAGGCATTGCATGAACTTCAATAGTCTGGCAACATGCCCTAAAAACCATTCTAAAAACGTTTGAAGTTCTGAGCTATCATTATTTATAATTTTCCCATTCACACGGAAGGTGACGATGTTTATGTGTGCTTACTTTCATTCCTTTCTTCTTCTGGATGATTTTATTTGGAAAGAGGATACCTGACACCAGAATTTGGACCAAGGCCAGCTTAAGTTTCTTAAAAGAGATGGAATTTCCGTAAAAGGAGAGATTTTCTGCTGGGTAAGGATAGAAACCGGCTCTGAGCATTTGGCAAAAGAATGCAGTGAGGCTGACGTGGAGAAGGAAGTGAGGATCCTTGAGAGCCGTTGTGCCGCACTGTAGGCAAGGGGAGCCGGGAGAGGACAGGAGCGAATGAGGCAGGAGAAAAAGGCGTGGGTTTGGGCCTTTCCTCCTCCTCCTCCAGCTTCCATTTCTGCTCCCAGCGGCAGGAATTAACATTGGTGAAAGACAATTGCCAAGCTTCTACCAACTCCCCGTATTCTTCCAGATGAGTTCTGAATGATCATCACATCTCGGAATGTAGAAGGTCACTGAAGGGAAACTTATTCACCCAGAGATCTATGGAGCTTGTCACTTCACAGTGTACACTATTTTAATGAGTCCTGCAACTCTTCATAGTGGTGCTGTGTCTACACGGGGAGTGATAACCACCTGAGAGCGTGCACGTGCACACACACAAACACGGGGGTTCACATATCCGCTGTCCCACGTGGGGGATGGCTCCATTTTCCTACTGACGGATGGACCTCTTGGGTTGACAGGAACCATCTGTCTCCCAAATAGCATTTCTAGTGCTTCAGTCACATCTCCAATAATCACTTCCCCTAAACACATTAGTGGGAAATGATGTAAAAAATAATTAAGCGTAACTATCCACTGCATTAGCAATTGATGATATCTATGTTTTGTAAATTAGAGACATGTAGGAGAAAATGATTATTCTCACAACTCATTGCTGCGGGACGATCTCTTCACTGTTGTGCAGAACTCATCTTACTTAGAGGAGTCTGCGCGAACTTGGTGTTTCAAAGCAAAGAAATAAAGAGCACGATGTACTCCAGTGGGTATACTCCTGGTGTCCCAGCTCTGAGTCCAAGGAGCTCATCCCCTATCCCCAGAAGAGAGTCTGTGGAATATTTTTGTAGGAGGGGACTTGTCAAGCAGAGCACTTGGAGCCCGACAGAATTGCCTTCCGAATATGGTTCAATGACTTAAAAGCTAGATAATTTTAGGGAAGTCAATTAACCTTTCTGAATCTATATCCTAATAGAAGTGTTCTAAGAATTTAATTAGATGCTGCATGGGAGTGCCTGACACATTGCCTGGCGTGTAGACCCCGATTAGAGCTATTGATTCTCTTCACCCCTTCACCCCTTCCCCGAGTCTTCGACATCCACCCTGATGGTCTGTTGGATACCCTGACCTCATGATCTGAAATGGGGTGCACTCTCTGCTCCATTGTCGAACTTAACGGAATGCCTTTCTTTTGTGTTGTGACACGCTCTAAGTGCCCTCTAGTAGCCTCCTTTCTTTTCTTTTTTTTTTTTTTTAAGGTAAATGTGAGGTTTTTTTCTTTTTTTAAACTTTTTTTATTACATTATGTTGGTCACCATACAGTACATCCCCGGTTTCCGATGTAAAGTTCGATGATTCATTAGTTGTGTATAACACCCAGTGCACCATGCAATACGTGCCCTCTTTACTACCCATCACCGGTCTATCCCATTCCCCCACCCCCTCCCCTCTGAAGCCCTCAGTTTGTTTCTCAGAGTCCATAGTCTCCCATGTTTCATTCCCCCTTCTGATTACCCCCCCTTTCTTTATCCCTTTCTTCCCCTACCGATCATCCTAGTTCTTATGTTCCATAGATGAGAAAAATCATATGATAATTGTCTTTCTCTGCTTGACTTATTTCACTTAGCATTATCTCCTCCAGTGCCGTCCATGTTGCAGCAAATGTTGAGAACTCGTTCTTTCTGATAGCTGAGTAATATTCCATTGTATATATGGACCACAACTTCTTAATCCAGTCATCTGTTGAAGGGCATCTCGGCTCCTTCCACGATTTAGCTATTGTGGACAATGCTGCTATGAACATTGGGGTGCATATGGCCCTTCTCTTCACTACGTCTGTATCTTTGGGGTAAATACCCAGTAGTGCAATGGCTGGGTCATAGGGTAGCTCAATTTTTAACTTTTTAAGGGACCTCCACACTGTTTTCCAGAGTGGCTGTACCAACTTGCATTCCCACCAACAATGTAGGAGGGATCCCCTTTCTCCACATCCTCTCCAGCAATTGTTGTTTCTTGCCTTGTCAATTTTTGCCATTCTAACTGGCGTAAGGTGGTATCTCAGTGTGGTTTTGATTTGAATTTCCCTGATGGCTAATGATTTTGAACATTTTTTCATGTGTCTGTTAGCCATTTGTATGTCATCATTGGAAAAGTGTCTGTTCATATCTTCTGCCCATTTTATGATTTATTTGTTTCTCGCGTATTGAGTTTGAGAAGTTCTTTGTAGATCTTGGATACCAGTCTTTTATCTGTAGCATCATTTGCAAATATATTCTCCCATTCCGTGAGCTGCCTCTTAGTTTTTTTTATTGTTTCCTTGGCTCCTTTCTAATCGAGCACTGAATACTGCACTTCCTCTTGGCAAGGGTTCTTCATAGCTCCCTGCTTACTTGCAAATACACCTCTGATCCACCCTAATGTCTTTGCCTCTCAGAGTGCCACTGGCAGCCCGCATGGGGACCTCAAGCAAGGCTGGCTGAACTGCATATGGAAATAACTCCCATATCACCTGTCATCCATGTGGGGCTTTACTCCATCTCTTGGGCTAAGTTATACAAGGCCCAGGACTGACATCTTTGTTCAGCTCATTGGACAAACCTTAGAGGAAAGGCAAAGGAGGAAGGTTGGGTTGGGGCCATATCTGGCACCCTACCCATCTTCTCACTGACCGGCATGACCATTATAGTCTCAACAATCTTCTGCTCACCCTGCCCTTCCTTCTGGAATATTCTTACAAACCCTTTTTAGTTCTCCAGATTATAACCGTCCTTTAGACTTCAATTGCAGTCCCGCCTCTCCTGCAAGCATCTGTCACTGCCTCCCGCACAAAGTAAGGTTACTGCCCTTACTCTGTTGTGTTTGAGAATTAAGACTCTGGAATCAGACAGAATGGATCTGAATCTTGGCTCCTCCTGTCATTAGCTCTGTGATCTTTGGAAAGTGGCTAATCTTTTCTAAGAAAGAGTTTCCCCCTTTGTAAAAGGGACACCAGTAATACGTATCTCATAGGAGTGCCATGAAAATGAAGTAAGATAATCCACAAAGAACACAGAAAAATGCCTTAAACGAAGTTCAGTGTTTAATGCACATTTCCTAAGTTACTTACATTTTTCACTGTAAGTTCCTCTGGGACAAGATTATCATCTATCCATCCGTCCGTCCGTCCTTCCTTCCTTCCTTCCTTCCTTCCATCCATCCATCCATCCATCCATCCATCCATCCATCCATCCAACACTTGGGACCCAGAGATAAACGAGACCCGATCTGTGCCCTCAAAGAGCTGGCAGTCTTACCAGGGAAGCAGAAATGCAAGCAAGTTCATCATGATGTGATGTATCCGGAAGGCTTATGGCTCGCCAACTTGGAACCTGTCAGTTTTCCCTGTTGATGTGACAGGACAGCACACTCTCATTTGGCTGCAGCGTGCTGTCCCTTCACTGCTCCTGGCTGCTCACTGAAGCCTTTTGGTCCCAGAGAGAAAGCTGGAGGCTGTGACCACACAGAGATCTGGAGGGGCCTGTGCTGTATTCTGATTTCAATACCACGATAACCTTCTCTTTTGCTGCATGGGAAATGGAACAACTTTTAGCTCAGACTTCTGGAGCTTCTCTGAAATTTGCTGGGATTTTAATCTATCCAAACCAGTTCTTCCAAGTGGAGGGCCCGGGGACCACCTCTGTATTTGATCCTAGAGCCAGACAGCAAAGGTTACAGGTCACCTGATGACCTCTCTACTCCTTCCACCCAACAGCTCTGTCTTAACCATCTCAGACAAAGAATCAAATAAGTCCTGTCTTTGGAAGATTTTCAGGAGAGTCAGATCCACGGGGAGAGAGGGTCTTGTAATATGAGATTAATCATAAAACCTCTGAGTCATCATACCAAGCTGTGGGAGCACAGGAATAGAGGGAGAGTATCCAGTTAGCTTTGGGGGTTACAATAGGCTGTGAGCATGGCCTTAGCCGGGGCTCTGGGTGTTGTGTAAGCCAGCTGGTCTCTGATGCCTGCAGACCTGATGCCGATCGGACACCATGTGGTCTCCAGGGCCCAGCGGAGAACGTGGGCAGCGCTGCACAGTCCTCATGACCAACAGTCAAAGGCTGCGTCCCGAATTACCTCTGTGCCTTTGTATATGATGTTCTTTCCCATTGGCACCTTTGCCCACCTGTGCAGATCTGCTACTCTGGAGAAACATCGCTGTATGTCCTGTCTTTTGTGAAGTTTTGCCTAATACACCATCAGTCACTTGATGCTTCCAGTTCCGTTCAATAAACATTTATGAGGCTCTCTTTTTACTTATATGTGCGTATGTCACTACATTTTATGACTTGTGTACATGTCTCTATTAGACTTGAGCTTCCCAAAGGCAAGGACATGTCTGCTTCCCTATTTGAATGCTCAGCAGAGTTGGACTTATAAGAAATGAATAGACAGAACCAGGTGGATACCTAAGAGACCATAATTTCAGCCACACTAGTCGGGAAGGCATGGCTCGGAGGGGTGGAGGAGCTTCTGCAGGTCTCCCGGGTGAGGGGGGTTACAATGGACACCTCCCTAGCCGACATGGAAGATTCTAGCCCAACCCCTTCTTGTCTGTTTGCTGTCAGAGCTTCATAACCCTTTGGTCTCCTGGCCACCTGACTTTGCTTTTTTCCTAAGTATTTTGCTACATTTTTTACATTCTTAAGGTTCTTAAGGTTTTTACATCTACTGTTTCTGTAAGGTGAAACTACTATAATGTACGCCCCACTGATAGAACCGATGTAAAAAACCTTAGAAGCGCAGATAATAAAATGCAGCCAAGTAATCAGAGTGTGCTAAGTTTTGAGTACATATTACCTTTGCTTTTAATATAATTTAATCATAAATATATATGACTTAACATACTGTTTAACAACCAGCTTGGAGAATTCCTCAAACACTAACGATCAGCACTTGTGAGCCCGTGTGGGCCGGGTCCAGCCCCACCATTAGGGTGAGTAAGTTTGATCACTGCCCCGGACCACCGCTGGAGGACTCGCACCCCGCGGAGAATCCACAGGCCCAGGACCGCAGGCCCGAGCCTCAGTGTGTTCCCGTGTCCATGAAAACAAAGGGAGTCTGGCCGTCAGAGGAGCCACCCCTCTCCCGTCAGGGACTGGAGGCTGCTGAGTCTCCAGAGCTGGTTTGTCCTTGTCCCTTTCCCTGTTTGTGGTAAGTTGGGTTGGCCCTCAGGTGGGAGTGGTGCACAGGGAGACTCCGAAATGGAGATCTCTGTTTATTAGGGAGGATTCTTGGGAGGGTGTAAAGGCAGGAGGACTGGGCAGAGGGTGAAGGTGAGCTTCGATGGAGTTGCAGTGTGGGCCCCAGCCCACCCCACAGGGGAGTTTCAACACTTGGAAGGTGCTTCTGGCCTTTGTATGTCACACGGCCCACTTATTGGGTACAGGGTGTCCCTGGACAGAAGGTACAACATTGGACACATAGCTGCCTCCGCCCAAGGCAGTGCCCGAGGAGGGATTCAGCTGGGAGGCCTCAAACAGGCAGTCCTCGGGGCAGCAGGGCTGGGACATACAGGCCTTGGTTCTGAGGAGGCCTGACCCGCGTGCCTCAGCATCCCTTTGTAAGGATGCAAGTGGGCCCTGGACCACCGTCAGCTGGGAGCCCCCAGCGCAGACCCATGTCATTAGAAACTCAGCGGACGGCGCCTAGCTCTTGTTGTAACACCCTGCCCAGGTGACTGGGATGCCAGCTGGGGCGTGAGAATCCCTGCCCTACCGGCGCTCTCAAACTCTGATTTCAGAACCGTTTACCCTCTAAAAACTTGCCTAGAGCCCCACAGAGCTTTGGTTTATGTGGGTAATATCTACCTGTATTTACCACGTTAAAAATGAAAACTAAGCGATTTAAGAGTTGGTTTTATCGGTTTATTTAAAATAACAAAAATAAGACCACAGTTTTAATGAAAAATACCTAGATTTTCAAAATTAGAAAAAAATTAGAAAAGTGGTATTGTTTCGTATGTTTTACACACCTGTTCAGTGTTTGGCTTTAATAGAAGCTAGCTGGATTTGCATATCTACTTTTAACATTCAATCGGTCTTGACATCATACGTCATGTAGCTTCTGGAAAACTCCACTGTACATATAAGAATGAGAAAGAAAAAAGCAAATTACATCTTAGTGTCATTATAAAAATAGTTTGGACGTCGTGGACCCTGAAGGGGTCCCAAGGACCCTGACTTTGAGAACTGCACCGCACCACCTGACCTGGAGGAGGAGGTACAGGCCCCAAGGTCAGGTACTGCTAGTTTTCCACGTACAGAGTAGTTTTGAATTGCGTCTTGGGCCTTGTGAATGTCACGTGTAGGAGACTCAGGATTATGTGATGTCCTAAGAAGAGAGTTTTGTTGTTTTGGTTTCCCAGCAGACAGTGAACCTGCTTGGGCTCAAGCAGCAAGCCTGTCTCTTGGGCGAAAGCTTAAAGCGTTTCTGGAGTCCCTTGTGTATGTGCAGGGTTTGGGGCCGAGCCAGAGACTCAGGCAGAGTTTACACAAAGCATGTGGGGCTCTCCTCCTCTCGCTCTCTGTTTTCTGAGATCTCCCTCACTTTCCAGCAGCTGGGGTGGCCCCAAACTCAGTCCTCTGGATTTTTGCACCAGGAAGATTACTGGGTTTCTATTGAAGTTTTCGCCGCCCCGCAGAATATAGGTTTCAGCCTGCCCTTGAGCCCAGACCCCATAAAAATCTCACCCTCACACAGTGTCACGGCTTTGTTCTGAGTGTCTCATCCCCCGCCCCTCGCCCCGCTGCCAGAGTCTGCCTGATTTTTGTATACTTCCTAGTCTCAGATGCTTGTGGACGGTTGTATCTTGGTGTTTTGTTCAGTCTCGTTGGTATCTGCAGGAGGGTCAGGAGGTCACAGGGCAGAGGAAGGGCACGGGATTTGGCTGGGGGCGGACCTTCTCAAGCCCCCTTGTTCCCTTCTCTTCAGTCCCTTCTCGGGTTCTACCAAGAAGGAAGAACATTAATGTAGATCTTATGAATTAAATGGTTGGTACGTAGCTGCTTCCCTTCCTGTGGCAGAGGGGTGAGCAGACCCGGGACAGCTCCTCCTGCCGACGCAGACAGTATCTGTTTCTTTCCGGTTGCTCCTCTTTTTCCCGCTAGGCAGCTGGCCTGGGACGTCTGCCTCCGCTGAGGTCCAGGATCTCTCAGCACTAAGCACTGGGACCCCAAACTCTTTCTTCTGCTCCCCCTTCTCTCTGAATGCAGTCCTCTTGGTGATGGGTTTGTATCGGATCAACTTGTCGGACTGCCACTCTTCAGGCCTCACCAGCTGAGGGAAATGGCTCCAGCTTACTGCAGTTCTCTGTTTTGGAGTTGGAGGCAAAACCGCAGCTGATAAGACATTGTTTTGTTGTATTTTCTGTATTTTATTTATTTTTGCCAGGCATTTCTCCATATTTATCTATCCCTCTGGGGTGTCAGAGAGAGGAATGCAGATTTTGAGGGCAGGATTAAGGAGTTCCTAAGTCCTTAGCAAAAGTAATATCTGCCAGTACCACAACGTCCCCGTCAATGGCAAGTGGAGTCCCTAGTGAGACTTGGCAGGCACATGCCTTCTCCCGGGCCACACCCAGCACCGCAGGATCAGAATGACTCGGGCACAGAGTCCAGAATCTCTTCCCAGGCCGGTCTGTGCAGAGCTGGTTGTGACGGACCCACAGGTAGGAGAGAAGGCACCCAGGACGTGAAGCCTTCCCCTGGCCACACAGCTTTCAGGCACCTGCCGGGTGGTGGGCAGAGGGTCAGGCTGGACTTACTGGGCTGCTCCTGCCTCCTTTCACACCTGTCTCCTCTGCTGGACTGGCAGGGCCTCAGCTTCCAGGAGCTCATCTTTTCTGAGTATAAATCTCGCCAGAGTCTTGGCGCATAGTATCCCATTTGCTTTCTCAGACTTACCGTGCCCAGAAGGAAAGTCAGGGACTAGTTCTGCTTCAGATCCTTGCCATATAACCTGAAAAGGGTCTGCAACACCATTCAGCGTGACCCCCTTTCTGGTCTAAATGACCCCCTTCCCACAGAACCTCGCGCCACGTTCTCTACCACCCAGGGAGCCAGTACCACCTCGGGCCCTCTCTCAGGGATGGTCGCGTGTCCGCTTCACTGACAACCTGTGCTCTTCTCCATCTAAAGCTTGCTCTGTTCTCTGTACCAGTCAGGGCCCCGCAGGGGAACATGGCATACACGGGCTGGATCATTTAAGAAAAATTCGATAAAGGAACTTTTAGAAAGGGTTGGTCGGGGTTTAAAGACGGACCGACAGAGGGTGCTGTCCTCCGGGACTGGGAACGGAAGTGAATGTTAACTGGACTCTGGAATGGGAACTCTGTGGAGGAGGCCACCTGATAGGAACTCTGGCCTGTGGTCTGGGGACACAGCCAAGCTGTGGGCCACCAAGAGAGAGAGGCAGGGAAATACCCCCCACCATCCCTCTCCCCCTGTCTTCGGACCTCCTGCAGTCGACTGCCACTGGCTTACCTCAGCCAGCAGCCAGCAGGCAAAGACGCCCATTGAAGCAACACACGGGGGCCAAACTCCTGGCCACGGGGCTGATGAAGGGAGATGGGGACGCGTGTGGAGGAGCGAAGATGACATTGTCCAAGACACTCTCCATCTTGTCCTACCTTTTTTCTTACTGACTCAGGGAAAACAGAGTGACTGTTTTGTCCCAAGGGAAGTAGCATAGTATAATAAACAGACATTTTTGGGTTTATCTTACTTACCTGCTGGATGATCTTAAGCAAACCGTTTAATCTATGTGCGTTTCAGTTTTCACATCTGCAAAATAGCGTATATTTTACAGGGCTTTTCTGAGGCAGTCGTGGTGGGTATAAAGCCCGTAGGATGAGGCGTATCACACAGGAAACCTCAGTAAATGGCTCATGTCCTTAAGAAGCCCATCTTTCCCTGTGTGCCCTTAATCGTATCCATACTCTGTCTTGCTTTTGCAGCTTCATTCTCTCCGAGGAATCCTTCCCTTTTGTCAGCAAAAATAAGTGCAGTGATGGACATTTTCCTAGAGCTGACATTCCTGGATGTCAGTGTGGTGTGTAGCCTTGGACCAGCCACGTGCCCTTCCCCCACACACTCACCCCAGGGGCTGCAGCCAGCACCTTGCCTCAACTGTTGGGTCGGCTCAGGCTGCAGGAGCCTCATGAAGGATGACGTTGATCAGCAAAGGCATCACCAAAATTGAGTGGCCACTCCAAACAGGGCTGGTAGTGTTGAGTTTTCCCTTAGAGGGGGTGCAAAAGACAGATCTGGAAAATACTGTCTCTCGGTGTGATTAATTGCAAAACATGCATGTCTATGGTTTATTGGCCTTTTCCGGTTGTGTCCTAGGTGTAAACAACGGTCAGGCCCTAGGAGCCAGAAGAGGTTGCTTACTGGTGATGTGATAAGAAAGTCACGGCCCTTAGGTGGACATCTCACTACCGCCAGGGTTGGCGGCAGGCAGATGCTACAAGCAGTCGGTACCCAGGTGCCCTCTGTATTAGTTAGCTAGGGCTGCCATGACGCGGTGCTGCAGGCTGGGGGGCTCAAACAGCAGAAATAGGTTGTCTCGCAGATCTGGAGCTAGAAGTCCAGGATCACTTGTCAGCAGGGTTGGTTCTTTCTGAGGATGGGGAGGGAAGGACTTTGCCCAGGCCT
This sequence comes from Ursus maritimus, assembly GCF_017311325.1. NCBI lineage: Eukaryota > Metazoa > Chordata > Mammalia > Carnivora > Ursidae > Ursus > Ursus maritimus. The sequence goes on along the minus strand of NW_024426663.1, from coordinate 56,606,161 downwards.
CTCTCCTTGACTTGTGGATGGCCATTTCCTCCCTCTATCTCTTCACATTGTCTTCCCTGTATGTGTGTCTTTGTGTCCACATTCCTCCTTTTTTATAAGAACGTCAATCAGCCTGGATTAGAACTTACCCTGATGACCTCATTTACCTCTGTCAAGACCCTGTCACCAGATAAGGTCACATTCTCAGGTACTAGGGGTTAGGCCTTCAGCACATGAGTCTTGGGGGGGGGGCGGTGATAGTTCAACCCATAATAACTTCTCTTGGCTCTTGAGTCAGTGGAGGCTCATAAAAATAATTTTATCTAGAAGATTCTCAAGTTGGCCACATCTCCATAGTTAGTATTCTAAACCATTTTCTTGCCAAGAGCAAACTCCTTTCCTGTGCTCGCTTATGTTTGTTTTTTTTTTTTTTCTGGCTAGCGTCTGTAGATACCAAATGGATTAAAGAATTTCCAGGCAGTGCACGGATGTTGGCCACACTGGCCTCTTCCCTTTGCACCAGTCAGAGCAAGTCCCTGGGCATCCTCAAATGAACTAACTGTTTGAGAACTCAGGGTTTCAGCCTGGACCTGTCTGCTTCTGAAACTGCTTCTGTCACATCCTGGGGTAATACTGTCTGAGAGCCATTATTTGTCTTGTCAACACAGACCAAGGAAAGAGCATTGAAACTGAGCTCTCTCAACCCTGTCTTTTCCACATCTTGTCCCGTACCTCATGTCCAGAATCCCAGGGTATGGCTGGCACCTACCCCGGGGCGACATGAAGAAAATACTTCTTCTCTTCGGCGCTGAAAATGTTTGGATTGATTCTCTAGCCCGGCTGCTGAATCCACAGATGTTTTCTGTGGCAGAAAGCTAATGTTTGTCCAGCGCTCAGAGGTGAGAGTGCCTCAGAGGCAGGAGGGAGAGGATGGGCGTTCAGCTCCCACAACCAGCGTCTGGGGAGAACTGTGTGCTAGAAGCTGAGCGGGACGCATGGGAGAGAGGCGCTCTCTGCCCTCAAGGGACCCATGGCTGCTGTGAGAGAGTTTTGTAGATTAGGAGGACATTCAAGCTGAGGGGGCTGGAGAGGCACCGACCTGGGTGTATGGCCCTGCCTGGACTAGACCAGTTATATCTTGTCTGAGAGACAGATCTCATGGGTTCTTCTTGAGACTGAATAACCCAAACTCTAGAATGTGGTGTTGCCAGTCTCTTCTATGGTTTTCCATTGATTAGGCCCTTCGGGTCAGACTGGTGATGGAGTTCCTCCTGAAGGGATTGAAAATATGCACCACCCATCATCCAGGGCAAGACATGATTTGGAAGGCAGGCTGCAGACTGTGGGGAAGGCAAAGCTTTCCTCCCTCCTAGTGTCCATCGGACCCTGACTCCAAGCCATTGGGGGTCCTGACGTAGGTGTGGATGGAGGGGTGGGGAGCTCACCCAGCCAAAAGGAAGCTGCCCAGTTATGAGTAAAAGAGGCAGCAGGATGAGAGACCCAAGGATGGGGCTTGCCTGTCCAGTGATTGGATGCTCTTCCTGTATATTGCACTTTCTCTCATCGTTCCTGATACGTTGGTAAAATCTCAAAGCTATAGTTTGGCTCATGCACTGTTGCAGGTAGTAAAAGGAAGGGTAGGTCCCCTGTTGTGGAGAAATCACCAAGATGAGAGCAGAGGGTTGTCTGAAGCCAAGGGGTGATGGAAGCAGGGGTTAGAGCCCCGGGAGGCTCTGTGTGCTCAGATACCAACCCCTACGAGGGGGGCCCCCAATGCATCAGCCGGGAGACAGTTGGAAGGAGCCATTTCCTGATGGCAGAGCTGGTAGAACACATGTCACTGTGGTTCCAGTTACACATGTAAGCCATCGGTTGTTCAGTCTGAGACATCCTGTGCAACAGACCCACACAGATGTGAGGAGAATGCAGGTGCAGTGTGAACAGTGGTTCAGAGCATAAGAGTTTGACTGCAAAGATGGCTCAGAGCTTTGGTTCTGGAATCAGACAGCTTGGTTTGAGGGCCGTTGGCACCATTTACTGGCTGTGAGATCATGGGTAAGTCAATTTTGCTAAGGCTCGGTTTCCTCATATGACATGGAGATAATAATAGTACCTTGTAGGATTCTTGGGGTGTCTGGGTGGCTCAGTTCGTTGGGTGCCCAATTCTTGGTTTCAGCTCAGGTCATGATCTCAGGGTCATGGGATCGAGCCCCAAGTTGGTCTCTGTGCTCAGCCGGGAGTCTGCTTAGTGTTCTGTCTCTCCCTCTGCCCTTACCTCTTCCTCTGTACCTCCCTCTCCCTCTCTGTCTCTCTCTCTATACAATAAATAAGTGAAATCTTTTTTAAAAAAGGCAAAAAGAAAAACCATGCCCCCCTCCCCACCATCATTGAGTTTATATCTATGTGGTGTTTAGAGTAAGCCCTCAAATAAGATAACAATATGATCCCTCTTATATGTGGAATTTAAAAATACATCCGTACATACCTGAGCTCATAGATACAGAGAACGCACTGGTGGTTGCTAGACACAGGAGTTGCAAGAAATGGACAGAACGTGCAAGAAATGGGTAAACTGTGTTGTTGTTTTTGTTGTGTTTTTTTTTTTTAGTTCAAATAAATAGAATAAAAGTAAATAAAAGCCAGTAAGCTGCTAAATAAGATACCTATCTTCCTACCTTCCAAATATACTTTCATAGAGAAAAAAGAAAGAAATAGTGTCTGAGTAAATGTCTTGATACCTTATACTAGTGAGCAATACGTTAAAATATTGTTAACTGTGTTGTAGTAGTAAAAATTTCAGTTTAGTATCCCGTGCTTTTTAAAAAATGTTTTAATCATCAGAAACCAATGAGGTAAAAGTAAATTGGGAAATTAGGAAGGAAGTCAGGGGAGGGGCACAGTTATCAAATATGTTTAAATATTATTGTCTAGTTCATAACCAGGCACAGAGAAAGAAAGTGAATGGCCGTGGGCCAAATTGTAGAAAATGGGCATTTCTATGAAAAACAAAACCCAACCAGAAGTCTGTTATCAGAGAAGCAAAGCGGTTCTGAATGAAAAGGTAAAGGAGAAGGAAATTTTACATGTTGGGCAAGTAAGATCAAAATGTCCAATTTTGTGATAGTCATGGAGAAATATATTCAATTATTCAACGAGCTGAAGATATCCCTCATGAGGAAAATGCTAAAGGGAGACACATTATTTCCTTACAGTTTCGACTCTGTGCCACGGTGGAAAGATGGGCATATTTCAAGGTGTCTGAACGGTGTGTGCAGCTGTGAACCAGCACCAGACCCTAGAGATGCCAATTACAGAGGCTGATGGTCCACTGAGTCTTTTTTCACGTTCTTCCTCCCAATGCTTGTCTTTTCTTCTCCTTTATTAGCAAAAGCAGCAAATGTCTTTGGAGATGAAATTGGTCGATTTTGTGTAAAATGCTAACCTGAATTTTAGGTATATATAGTTGGGAATTAGGAAAATCTCTTAATTTAAATAGAGATTGGGTATTCCTTGAAGATTTCACTTATTCATGTATTTTATGCCTGAACAAACTACTTTCCATCTGTTTGTGTATTTATCCGTTGCAGTAAGATGTTGGCAAATAGTACCAGAAATACACTGAAAAAATACATTTTCTTTTCAGGAAATATGTGAGTATGCAATGATGAACAAATGATTTTAATGATACTTACACATTAAATTCTTGATTATTTCTACTGCTAGACAGTAAACTCAGATATTTCTAATTCGAAGCAGCAAATCGTTGCCTGATAACAGACTTTGGGTTTTGTTTTGTTTTCCTCGAAGGTATTAATTTATGTAATTCATGCCAAAGCTGCCTCGTTTTCCTTCTCTGTATTTGACAATGGATTGGTTAGTACTATTTGAACAGGGATTAAAACGTTCTCCCTGACTTGCTTCATAATTTTCTAATTTGTTGTGTGGGTAAAATTTCATTTCATTTAAAAATATTTTTATATCAGTTATAAGAGTTTGATAGTCTTCCCATCAGTAAAAGATGACTTTGCGGTGCGCCTGGGTGGCTTAGTCAGTTAAGCGTCCAACTCTTGATCTCGGCTCAGGTATTGATATCAGGGTTGTGAGTTGGAGCCTCGTGTTGGTCTCCACGCTGGGTGTGGAGCCTACTTAAAAAAAAAAAAAAAAGATAAGTTTGAAAGTAATGGGGAAAAAAGAGATAAAAAGGCTTATTACTCCTTGGGTAGCATTTGGGGAGGAAAGCAAAGGACAAGTGAGGGCATGAGAAGGCAGGGGAGGGCGTCTGCGTGGGGGCCCTCAGTACTAGCACACTTGGAGGTGACATAAGGCACACACATTGAGATTCAAATGGCCATAGGTGGTCTCTCCATGCCTCTCTGGTGACTGGCCAAGTTCCCCGAGGTGGAGAGCATCTCACCACTTTGTCGCCCAGACATGCCACGTCGGAGCCCAGGGAATGGTGTTACTCATCGAAGTGTATTTTCGGACAGCCCCTGCCAGCCATCTGGATGAACTGGAGCAGATTCTGCAATGGAAGAATCTGGCTTCGCTTTTCAAATTCCGGTAGCACAACCTTCCCATTATTCTACAGGTCCGAATGGGAAGAGCAATTAGAGAGTGAGAGAATTATGTAGGACTGCAGCCTGAGAGAGCAGAGAAATTAGCAATTCATTATTGGAATGCAAACTGTAACAAGGGGATTTTGAGAGCAGCAGTACCCTGGCTGAGACAGCTAGCCTGTAGAAGATTCTGGCAACACTGTAATGAGCCATTTCCTAATTCAACCAAACTAAAGGCTCCCGCTGCCTTAGGAAATTGTACAGCGCTCTTTCCCTGTCCTCTCAGGGCCCCTGCCCTCCGGAGCCAGCCAGTGTGGATGTGATGTTTGCAGGGCCCATCTGCAGAGAATCTCCATTTGCTTCCGACTTCATCAGTTCTCCGATTGCCCTCAACCAATCAGCACCTGGGGTCTGTGAGTGGGTCCTTTGCAACGTGTGCTCTGCAGGAGCACTGACTGGGCTCCTCACACCTGCCTGGATCCGGTATAGCCCTGACAGAAAAGCCAGGGGTGGGATGCCCGCATTGGCACCACCACATTCTGGGGGCCCAGCTCAAGTCTTGTGACCCATCCAGAGCTGACCATTATGGAAAAAGATTAGCTCACATTAATTGTGGAGTGATAACTGCTAACCTAACTGGAGTTCCTGCTATGATTGAGGGACTCTTCTAAGCATTCTACAGGTTATGATGTTACTTAGTCTTCACAGACCTTCTGCAGGATAGGTATAGCTGTTAATTCCATTTTGCAGATGAGGAAACAGACCATGGGAGGTTTTTTTTTTTTTTAAAGATATTTGTCTATCTATCTATCTATCCGAATAAGAGAGAGAGAAGGCGCAAGCAAGGGAGTAGACAGCAGAGGCAGAAGTAGGCTTCCTGATGATCAAGGAGCCCAATGCGTGACTCAGTCCCAGCACCCTGGGATCATGACCTGAGCTGATGGCAGACACTTACGTGACAGAGCCGCCCAGGCATCGCAAGACCATGGGAGTTTAAGTAACTTGCCCAAAGTCACTCAGCTGGTAGAGGGTAAAGCCAGGGTTTGAACCTGGGCAGAGCCTCTCAGGGTCCTTGTTCCTCACTACTACATTGAACTTCATCTAGTTTCCCCTTGGGTGGGCATGGCAGGTTAACTGTCTGGTTGCACAGGTTGCTTTAGTCTAAGGTCTGTGCAGAATCTGACTCCCACTCAGTTTTAGGGGGCTTCAATCGAAAGCCATCTTTCTCTGTGAAGTCTGATTCCTTACCCTGGTTTATGTGATTTTATTACCTACCTCTTAAAATACAATTGGGATGGTCTGGAGATCACTCACACTCATTGTTCAGCTGTTTATTTTTTTTCAAAGATTTTGTTTATTTATTTGAGAGAGAATGAGAGAGCACGCACATGAGAGGGGGGAGGGACAGAGGGAGAAGCAGACTCCCTGCTGAGCAGGGAGCCCGATGTGGGACTCGATTCTGAGACTCCAGGATCATGACCTGAGCCGAAGGCAGTTGCTTAACCAACTGAGCCACCCAGGCACCCTGTTCTACTGTTTAAACTGAATTGACATTTTATCTGGAGTCCTTGCATAGATTTTTACAGGAATCAATGCAACCACTTCAGGAAGCTGGGTGGGAATATTGCTGAAGAGACCAGGAGTCCTTTCCCCTCTGGCTATGGTGATTTTATCTTCTTTATTTTACCCATAGGTGAGTAGTGATGACTAATATTGTTGAAATGTTCAACTAGGCAGCGCTACCTTGTTATAGAAAAATTATAAATCTCTGTTTCTTAGTTACATTATTCCCCCATATTCTTCTGAAATTTAGACATTTAAAAATTATATGTATACAACACACACACATAGGTTCTATTAAAGCATTAGGTTGATATGGACAGAGGTAGGGTGTTATATATATCCCAAAGTTGAGGCTCTGAGAAGATAGTAGAATGATGAAAAAAATGATATGAACACCTCAGACAGGGCCAGAGAACAGATTATGGGAAAAGGGCAAGTTCTCACAAATTCCATGTATCCCTTCTGGATGGATGGATGGATGGATGGATGGATAGATAGATAGATAAATAGATTAGATTAGATTAGATTAGATTAGATTAGATTAGATATATAGGCAGGCAGACAGACAAACTAGGATAAGAATAAGTCAGCCTATGGGGAAGGGAGTACATTTAAGGTAAGTATCAACAAGGTAATGATCGTCTTTGTGACCCTTTGAAGCTGTAGTCACCCTCCCAAGTTCTTGGGTAGGGAGAGATTTAAGTGCAATGTCCCTACAGCCCCTGTTCTTTGAATGAGGTCCAGAGGTCTGCACAGACTGTCTGACACTTTGGCTTCAGTCTAGTGGAGTAGTTCTTTCCGGGGGCAGGGAGTGGAGGATGATTTCTGTCAGACCGGGAGAAGTTTCTCTTCCTCTGCTCCAGAAAGCAGAAGGATGCTGAGCCCTCGGGGACAAGGCAACCAGCTGAGGCACAAACACACAGTATTCCTCTTAGAGAACCAGCACTGTTTCTTTCTCAGGGATTAAGAGCCAAGACTAAGATACACAGTGTCCCTGGATGGCCAGAGCCAGTGTTGTGAAGATGTCAACATTTCCTGAGTTTTCCTAAAGTTCAGTGAATTCCAAGTCAAATTCCCCACAGGATATTTCACAGAAACTATCACACTGACTATAAAGTTTATATGGAAGAGAAACTGTTTTTAAAAAATGATTGAAAATAACAGTAAGAAATGTACTTGACCTAACATGTATCAAAATATGCAACAAAGGTAGAGTAATTAAAACAGAAGAAATTAATGAAATATTGGGATAAAACAGAGGAAACAAATGCATATGCCAGAGTTTAGCTTATGGGAAAGATGGCATTTCACCCAAATAGTCAAAGGAATGGAGAGCTGGTTGTCCCAACACCATTGATTTAATACAGCTAGACCTGCCCCAGCTCCCCACCCCAGCATCCAAATATTACTGAGAGGTGCTACAGAACAGTTAAGGTAATGATGATATTAGATAAAAATGACTGAAAATATTTCTTTAAGATTTTATTTATTTATTTATTTGAGAGAAAGAGAGCATGTGAGCAGGAGGAGCAGAGGGAGAGAGAGAATCTCAAGCACACTCTGCACTGAGCGTGGGCCTGACACGGGGCTCAGTCCCACAGCCCTGAGATCATGACCTGAGCTGAAATCAAGAATCGGGTGCTTAACTAACTCAGCCACCCAGGTGCCCCATGACCGAAAATATTTTGATAAGCCTTAGAGTAAGTCAAGTCTTCGAGGTAGGATACAAAGACCAGAAATTTAAAAAAATATATTAATATATGTGTAAAATGAATTTGAACTCTGGGTGCAAAAGGCATTTGAAAGGAAGTTTAAAAAATAAGCAACATTCTCAGGGCGCCCGGGTGTCACAGCGGTTAAGCGTCTGCCTTCGGCTCAGGGCGTGATCCCGGCGTTCTGGGATCAAGCCCCACACCAGGCTCCTCCACTATGAGCCTGCTTCTTCCTCTCCCACTCCCCCTGCTTGTGTTCCCTCTCTCGCTGGCTGTCTCTATCTCTGTCGAATAAATAAATAAAATCTTTAAAAAAAAAAATAAGCAACATTCTTTCAACTTGCTGATTGATGAACATTTTCATAATAAAATTTGGAAACGATAAGCGGCAGACCAGGAGAAAATGAGGTAACTTATAGGCAGGATTAATAATCAGAATATATAAAAAGTACCTATAAATGCCAAACATTGAACAATTGACAAAGAATAAAGATAAGCAGTTAAGAAGAAATGCCAATAGAGTATAAACATATGAAAAGTTCCATTTGATTAATAATCAGGGAAAAGAAAATTAAATCAACAATTAGCTGACATTTCTTACCCATTAGATTGGAAATAATTAAACATATTGATCCTATTCTGTTTTGTTAAGGAAACAGACACTCTCACCCACTCTCATTTGGAGTATTCATTGCAAAGCCTTCGGGAAGGCAATTTAGCAGTATTATCAACATCTTAAATGTACACACTCATTAATCTAGAAATTTTGTGTCTTGGATGTATTCCAAAGAAAGACATTTTCTTCAAGATTCTTGTGAAGACAGTGGGGAAGATGCCCATCTTTAGAGGAATAAATAAACTGTTGATACACACAAACTATGGTCTTTAGAAAGAATGTGGACATACATATGTAATGACCAAAAGTATTTCCAAGGCATTAGTATTTGTCTCTGAGAAATGCCAGTCAGAAAACAACTCATAGAACACAATCCCCATTTGATGAAGGGACAACAAAATTACTTGCATTGCATAGAAACATGACTGGAGGATGGCCATCAGAGTGTCTCACGTCTCTCTGTCTTTCTCCCTCCCCTCAAAGCTAGCAGTTCACCATCTCTCCCTCACCCCTTAGCGCACACATACCCACGCACGCACGCCACTTACAGAATTATGTCCTGATTCGATTCTGAGCTTCTTTCCGGCCTGTGTGTGCTCACAGCACCCTGTGCTCCCGCTGGCCTCACCTTTGTCACAGCTCTACATTCAAACCCTTTTTCCTACCCTGGCCCACAGAAGAGGGGGACGATGTGTTACGTGCTGCGATCTGTATATGGGCCTAGTTATGCACTAGCCCCAAAGCCCACCTCTGTGCTTAGCACACAGCAGGCACTCGATCAACGTTCATCGAATGACAACTCCTCTGTAAAAGGCAACATTGAAATACATTAATACCGTGCTAGTTAAAAACAAACATACCAACATCTGTGTATCAAATGACTAACTGGAGGAGAATAAGAAATTTGCATGTGACAAAGTGCCAGGCTGTTTCACGGGCAGCCCTCCTCCGAGAAAGCGTGCGTACCATTGTGTTTTCTTCAGTGTGCGACGGGGAAAGGTCAGCCGCTTGCCCTTGCTTCGCGCGGACACGACTGCAGGCTTCACAGGCTGGTCTTTGCGTGCCTCTGATTTGCGGAGTCACAGACGAGAAAAGATGGGGCCGGAGGGAGGAGAAGTTTTCTTTTACAGTTTATCAAGGTGAATGCTGGCACCTCCATTTTTATTTAAAAAAGAAAAAAAATGCAAGCAAGGATAATGTGCAGTTTGGGTTCCAAAACACAGATAAATGGTGGAAGTAATGCAGCTCTTCTGTAAACACAGATAATGTGTATGACCAGAGAAAGCCAGATTCTCAGGGGGTGGAATGAATCCAAGAGGTTATCCGTTCCAGTGAAATTACATTTGTTATAACGTCGAAGTTGGCAGGAGATCACTTATCGGTGTGGGTGAGTTTTCGGAGAGGGATAAAGTGGCATGTGGGTGCTGGGAGCAAGTAGGGACTGGTGGAACTTGTGGGAGGAACTGTGTAAAATGAACTCCCTTGTCTCAGTCTTGATCGTCAGGCCTGTCTCTGGTCACATTCGCGTGAGTTTCCAGCAGGAGGTATGCCAGCCCTGAGAGAGTCCCCCAGCAGGAATGAGGCAGGGCCACCACGCATGGTCACTGCTTGCGCGGGAACTCCGTGAGCCTGGTCTGTCGCCCTGATCCCTAGAAATCTGAGTTGCCTGGTTCTCCCATGCCAGGCAGGGCCTAGGTATAGTAAACCATCAGGGAATGTGCATTGAATTGATAATATTAGATACTTTTTTTTTCCCACTTGGGAACAAGAAGGTGGTCTTTTATTTGAAATTGGTAGGTGGCTTTGGAAGATGGGGAGAAAGACAAAAAGTATGAATCTCTCTTTTATCTCTAAATTACTCTTTGGGATTTGGTGTATGATTTTTTGCCCTGCTTGATAAATAAGACCAGAGATCTAGGGGGGTCCCTAGAAAGTGCGTCTTAGGTTCATTGTTACTCTACTCGTAGGGGATTATTGTGTATCAGTAGTTTCCCTTTGGGAGGGAATGGGTAGACCAGAAGGCAGGGAAGCAAAAAAGTGACTCCATGCTTTTCTGTTGTGCAATTGTATTTTTCCTCAAAAAGCTGTCTTCAGTTTTGTGGTTCTGCCCATAATCCTATTCTCCGGGACTTCCCTTCTTCCATGCAGAGCCCGTTGAAAGGGCAGGCCTGGCCAGCAAGTCGTGAGTGGCAGCCAGGCTGTCAGGGCAGGAGCTGGACAAGAGTCAGTGGGGGTGAAGAACAAGGAGAAAAACCCAGAAATTCAAACACAGACTCCATGGCCATATGCAGTGACTAGCCAAGGGACACCTGTGAGATCGCCTCCCTGTGATGAATGCCTTTGAAGGGGTCCTCATTTCTATTCCTTGCTGTCAGTCATCTCTAACTAGGGCAGTTTTTGTCTCATGAAAGTCATCCCTGTTTTGGTTCGGGGCGTGTGTGTGTGTGTGCGCGCGCGCACGCGTGAGCCCATCTTCTGCCCCCAAGAGTTCAGCTGCCGGTCTATCCAGGCTCCTGTGTGTTCTCCAGAAAAGACACAGGCCCCTGACCAGATTGTAACATTTTTGATATTCTTTAAAACCGAAGCTCCGAGGGATGTGTTAAATAGGGCTTGTTGATCCACACATTTTGAGGCATGTTCTGTCTGAAACAAGGTCACTTTGAATACAAATCCTATTCTCATCCGTCTTTCTCTGGCCAGGAGTATTCAGCCTTTGCCTGGTAGCATATTTGTTCTCTAAGGGGCTTAGACTGTTAGGTCCAGTCGTCCCCTTTACGCAGGAAGAAACTGAGGCCCAAGAACGCCAAGTGACATACTTTCCCAGGGTCACAAAGGGATCTAGGAAAAAGTAGACTGGCCCTCAGGTGTCCCGAAGCGTGAAGGCCCACGACACCCCACTTCCCTCAGGCGGTCTCCATATCTTGCCAGCACCCATCATCCCCAGGCTGCGACAGGCCCCTCTTTTTGGCTGAATCTAAACTGAGACATACTTGCTTTCGTTGCCAGTGAAGTTTTTCCATATGGTCTTTTATATAATTGGTCCTCAGCTAGAAGAGAAAATGTATGCTGGTGTCAGGGGGTAAACCCTCTGACTGTTCCAAAGTTAGCTTTCTGCCCACTGCATTTTTCAGCCACAAAGCCGCGTAAATCTAGGACAAATGCTCTCATGAATCGCTGATGGGGTCTGTAAAGAAGGATGTTTCCAGGACCTCAGAGGCCTGGCTTAAGAAATGCAAGTAGTTTTAGAAAAAGAGAAAGGCTGCCACTTTTCAAACCAATACTTCGTCCCCCCTCTGAGTCTCGGACCCACAAGCGCAGTGTTAGCTCGAGCAGCACGATCCTCTCAGCCTCACCCGGCTTGCGTTTCAAATCCCCGACCGGCGGCGTGTCATATTTGAGGAGCAGTGCTGTTGGGAGGCAGAAGGCCAGACGACAAAAAAGCAGGAATAACAAGCCGAGGAGAAGCCAGCGAGACAGGGGAGAGAGACGGACACTCTGTAATGGCCAGGAGCGCGGGAGCGACGGGCAGGAAGTTCAAGTACGTCACAAAATCCCATTTCCCTGCCATGTTCCTCCCCACGGCGCGGGTGCGTGCCGCTGTGAGAGTGTGGGCTGGAAGGGCCAAGAGGAGGGAACCGAATTCCCTGAACTCGGCTTGTAAATCTTTGGGATGAAGAGAGCAAGGCTTCAGAAATGGAAGCTCATCAGCCACGCGAGAAACGCAGGAGCAGCCTTTAGACCTGTGCTTGGAGCCTGTGCTGGGTCCTTGCGAGGGAAGCAGGTGCTGCCCGTGGTGGTGGGGCGTGGGGTCATTCTAAAGCCTCCTAGCTCTGCTGCACGCTGTCCGCACAGGTAGCGAAGACACCGGGCTCACCGGTGTTATTCTGGGCACTCTTTCTGTGCGTTAAGCATTCATTGGTTCTTCCCCAGAAGCTTAGTAGGAAGGTTATTATCTCTGTCTTCCACATGAAGAAGCAGAACTGAGCAAAGTTAAAAATCGTTCCCGGTATAGATGTATACAAAGGAGAAAAGCCTAGATTCAAACCAAGGTCTCTCTGGCCCTAGAACGCACAGTGGAAATCATTGGCTGCTGATCTCTTGCAGTGCGTTTGTTCTGTAAGAACTTGCTGACCCTTTTGGCAGCCATGCTTGGGTGCCGCCAGAGGAATTGAGGGCCCAGGCTCTCTGGCCACCTTGATGGGCACATACGATGCTCTGGAGTGTGCCGTTTCTTCCCTCCCTCCTCTCTCCGCTTCTCCTTCCCTTTGTCTTCACTTTCTTCTTCTCATTCCTTTTTTCTTTCCCTCTACACCTAGTGACACTCCCCCTGACCCTGAACAATATTGTCGAATCTAGTATTTGATTCCCTGTGTCAAGAGGTTTCCTGTTTGGGGACAAAGGTCATACTCTTCCTCTTTGTAATTCCACACTCCTTGCTTATTAGAACTTTCTTTCAAGGATCTAACATTTACAGCAAAATGTAAATGGTTGATGAGTCTCATAAAGGAGGTGCCAGGAATTGCCCATAAAGAAATATCACCCAGGTGGGGCCTGGGTGGCTCAGTCAGTTAAGTATCTGCCTTCCACTTAGGTCATGATCCCAGGGCCCTGGGATTGAAGCCTGCATTGGGCTCTCTGCTTGACCCTCTGCCTGCTGCTCCCCCTGCTTGTGCGATCTCTCTCTCTGTCGAATGAATAAAGAAAATCTTAAAAAAAAAATATCACCCAGAGGCCAAGACCACAGAAGAAATCAGATCAAAGTGAAAATTAAGTCACCAAGGAAAGGAGCGAGTCACCAAGAAGAACTGAGGTGTCATCACATTGAGGAAGGGGCTGTGGGGAGAAGAGATGGTTGGTAGACTGAGTACATGTAACTTCTCAGTTGACTTTGAAAGCACCAGCCAGCAATACTCTTCCTCCTCTCCCAAGGCTGTCTGCTGCAGCCCAGCCCAGGAAATGGCCAGGTTGTCATCTTTCTGTGCCCCACTTGCCATCTTTCTTTAGCTGATCTGGATTCCTGCTCCACGCCTACCCCACCTGCCATGACTGATTTATCCAGACCCCGGACGAGAAGTTCTGTGGACACATACCTCTCTCCTCCTCCTTCCTCACCACGAGAAAGCGTATGGGGGAATCACACCTAGAAGAGGACATTCCCAGAGGTCATCTCAGAATGTGTAGCTTCTTGTTCCCAGGGTGAACAGAGAGGCTCAGGGAACTGCCATCGCAAGCCATGCAGTTACACACGCAGTGAACGCCACTGAAGACCATCTCTCCCCATGCCTGTTTCATTAGCTCAGCTCCAAATGCCTTAACTAGAACAGACAAAGGCTCATCAAAATATCATGTTGGATGAGATGTAACTCTCAGAATAATGTTAACATCAAAAAGCAATTGGGAGGCAGCATTGCTCTGGTCTTGCAAGTGAGGAGGTATTCTGCAAGGTAAGCACTCCTCTTACCGATGGGGTTTGGATGCCGGGTGGAGAGAAATGATTACGGATGAAGAGGCTGTTGCTGTAAGGATCAGAGCTCCATGTTGATGAAACCCAGCGCTCTCTAGTCGGCCCTATTCTCTGAATATTTGGCTTCTCAAAACCTCATTCTTTTTTAGACCTAGATCTGCTAATTACATCTTCTCTAAATTGACCATTCAGTAATTCTTCCAAACAAATCAACCAACCATTTTTAAGAGAAGCTGCCAAATTAGCTTCAGAGTCTGGCAGAGCCCTCTTCCTCGTAGAGAGGACCTGTCAGTTGTGAAACAGTATGAGAAATATCAAGGCAGAGAATTCCAGAGGCAGCTAGTTTGGTGTGGTATAAAGAACATTGCCTCAAGTAGAGCTAACTTTGAGTACTAGCTCAGTCACCCTACTGGGTTAAACAGCGTACCCCCCTGATTTGTGTCCGCACAGAACCTCAAAGTGGGACTTTGTTTGGAAATAGGGTTTTTGCAGGTATAATTAGTCAAGATGAGGTCAGACCGGATGCAGGTGGGCCATAGTGATGACTCATGTCCTTATAAGAAAAGGAAAGGCCCACAGAGACATAGAGAAGGAGGAAGGGCCATGTGAAGACAGAGGCAGAGACTGAAATGAAGCACTTCAAACCAAGGAAGGCCAAGGATTGCCAGGAACCACCAGAAGATACCAAGAGGCAAGGAAGGCTTCTTCCTTAGAGCGTTCACAGTCCGCATGGCCCTATCCACGCCTGGTTTTGAATCTAGTATCAAGAACCATGGGGGACTAAACCTCTGCTGATTTAAGCCACCAGGCTGGTGGTAATTTGTTAGGGCAGCCCTGGGCCGCTGACAGAGCTGCTCATCAGCGGAGGAAACTCAAACTAGTTATTTATCCTCTCTGGTCCTCAGTTTCTTTATCTAGGCCAGAGTTTAGGCCCATTTGCCAAGTTACACAGGCACTCTATTTCCTCATATTAACATGAGAGTACTATAACTTACTGTTTTAAATAGAGAATTGGTGTTTGCATGTGTGGAACCCTTAGTACATCACAAGCTCTTACGGGCATCTCACTAAATATTGGTTATTGATTTTCATATCCTGCCTTGATCTGAAAAGCAATTGAGAAGGCTTAACAAATTCTTGCCATAAAGCATGACGGCCTTGCACAGAACTCAATGCTGAGTTTCCTGAAATCCAGTGCAAAAAAGGAAAACATGACATTCTGTGTACCTAAAAAAGAACCACAGGGCAAATGATCACACTTTTTTTTTTTAAAAGATTTTATTTATTTATTCGACAGAGATAGAGACAGCCAGCGAGAGAGGGAACACAAGCAGGGGGAGTGGGAGAGGAAGAAGCAGGCTCATAGCGGAGGAACCTGACATGGGGCTCGATCCCATAACACCGGGATCACGCCCTGAGCCGAAGGCAGACGCTTAACCGCTGTGCCACCCAGGCGCCCCAAATGATCACACTTTTATCCTGGCAGACTTAAGGAAGATATTAGTGGGTCAGCCTGTACTTTCTCATAGGCCCAGAGTTCTCCTTTACACGTTCCCAGATTTGATTTAGCCTCATATGTTACTAAATTTCTTGGACTGTGTATAAGGCTCACAGCAGCAGAAATAAGGAAAGACCCCGTTTCTGCCCAGAAAAACTTGTAGTCCATTAGTAGGGTAGTGAATGGAGGGCATTCATACAAGCCTACAAGAAACAGACATAAAGCAGAATAGAATTGTGTCGTCAGTCCTTTGAAGGGTGAAAGGATGGTGTGTAAATCAATAACATTCTGAAGCAACACAAACCCGTGCCCTAACTTGCAGTCAGGGGACACATTTCTCACCAAGTAGTGGCCACTCCAGCCATCTCACCTCCTGCCCCCAGCTCAGTGCCCAACTACGGTAGTTCGAAGGATAAGGGGTTTCATTTTCATTTTTCTAGTGTGAGGATTGCCATTTCCAAGATGATCTAAGTCTGGGAATTGAAGCAGGAAACAGTGTGCTGAGTGGTCATAATGCTGGTGGATAAAAACAGACAAGATCCTTGCACTGATGGAGGTTATATTGTAACAGGAGAGACAGACATCAGTTGTTCATCACCAAATGGAAGGGTGAACATGGTCTGTACTATGAAAGCAAATAATGCAGAGAATTTTTTTAGTTGGGGAGGTCCAGGGAGGTTGTCATGAAGAAGTGATGTTTGAGCAGAGATCTGAAGGGTGAATAAAATTTATCCGGGTAAGTAGGGGAGAAAAGAACATTCCAGATAGAGTGTACAGCATGTACAAGGGCCCTGAGATGGGCAGAGCTTGTCTAATAGGAAGGACCGAATAGAACCCAATGTCAGTGCTTTGGAATGAGCTCAGAGGGAGGATGAGGCTGCTGAGTTAGAGCCAGCAAGACCATGCAGGACCTTGTCAGCCATGTGAAGGTTTGCGTGTATCCCAGCAGCAACGTGAAGCCATGTGCGAGTTCAGGTGTTTCCTGCACAGTGTGGTCTGCACAGCAGCAACATGGACATCACTAGGGAACATGTTGGAAAGGCAGAATCTCAGGTCCACCCCGCACCCACTGAAACGGAATCTATTTCCCAGGTGAGTGGTGTGCGTATGCAAGTTTGAGATTCCCTGGCTTAGAAAATTTTCAGGTAGTGCAGGAATTGTCAAGTGTGGAACATTGACTCGAAACACTTGTGTTATTGAGTATGTGTGTTTGTGTGCATGTATCAGGGAGAGAAGATAATAAATCCCATGGAAGAAATCCGGTTAGTGGCAGAACATGTCATTATGTTGTTGTTCTGGCAACACTTTCCTTGAGAGCCATCACTGCATTTTTACTACATCGGGGCTCCTCTGTGCCCCTGAGACACTGCTCAGTATGTTTGGTCTGCTCCATAATCAGTGCGTGGCTTAAAGAAGTCTATCTCCATGGTGGCACGTCTGAAACACTGAGACACAGTGCCTGGGGCGGGCCGGCTCCCGCTTCTGAAGGACATCTCTGATCCGTCAGCCTCCTTTCTACTCTGAGTTGAGACATGGCCTGAGACTCCCCACACAGTTCTCCAGTGTCGACCAGTTGATCCGATTAGACACACAGCACTAACTCAACTTGCCGGCCCTCGTTTCTTTGAGCAAGGGATGAAAACAAATTTCAGTAACAATCAATATTCCTTTTTTTTTTTTTTAAGATTTTATTTATTTATTTGACAGAGAGAGAGCACAAGCAGGGGGAGCAGCAGGCAGAGGGAGAAGCAGGGTCTCCACTGAGCAGGGAGCCTGATGCGGGACTCCATCCCAGGACTCCGGAATCATGACCTGAGCCAAAGGCAGACGCTTAACTGACTGAGCCACCCAGGTGCCCCAACAATATTTCTGAAGATTCAGATGTATTTGCCCAGGATCCTTTTGGCTTGCAAGCCCCATTGCTGAGAATACTTTTCCAGGAGGAGAAAGAACCACACCTCCATGGAGTTTGGCCACAGGAGGCAGTGATGGCCACACAGCAGGCTCCCCAACCGAAAGAGGGAGAATAGAGACCAGCTCTGAAGGCTTGCTTCTCACAGAAGCACCAGCGGCTCAGGAAGGAACAGCAGAGACTTCTCCGAGAGAAATTATTTGTTCTTTTGAATCATCAAAGCTGCCTCCGGGCCTGCCACAAGGATGACTGGAAGCTGTTCAGAAAGACAGTTTAGCAGCCGGACAACTTCAGCTACCACAGGCTTACACAGAGATGGATAAGCTGTCCAACACCACAGAATTAATCCTGACTCCCTGAGCCAAGCAAGATTCCCAGCCTCCTGAGTAGCCAGCTTCGTTTTTCCGTCAGTTGTTCGTAAAAGGACAGATGAATCTTTTCTCCTCCAACCCATGTATGCAGGTGAATGGCAAAGCTGTATTTGCCACCATCTGTGCCAAATCCAATACTTGGCCATTCCTTTCAAGAACAAGCATTTTTTCCGGACTCTCAGATACATGACTGTAATCTAATGAGATTGATTATGTGTCTGAATGAATTAGCTTCATTATTTTGGAGCTACATAGACTTGTTAAGTTAGCATTAGGTGTACCCATTTTGATTCAAAAAGACCACTGGGCACTCTTGTATTTGAGTTTCCTTTAAGTGAGAGAGACAAGCAAGAAACTCAGGACACAGTCCAGTCCTAAACACCATTGCCGCGTAATTAAGTGACATTTTATTTATCCATACAACATCAGCAAAGGCCCACATGGCAGTCTCTAATACACAGAGATAATGAATAACATCGAACAACCAAACAAAAGGGTTTGGAATGTGAGCAAGAACCGAAAAGACATAGATACAGAACATAACCGAGTTTAGCAGTAAGTACGGTCTTGCTAACGAAGGCCGCAGGCTCAGAGGAAGACAGGAGGCTTGAGATGAACGTTTAGAATTGAAAAGAAAAAAATAAGCTGAACTGTTGAGCAAACATCCAGTAGATATCTCTGTCGCTTCATTGAGCCTGTTTGGAAAGTCTTAGGTGACAGTGCACACCCTCACCGAGATCAGCCTTTTCAAGGAGACAGTTGAAGGTGGATCCGATTGGCACATCTTGAAAGAACCATCATTCAAACAGGTGAAGACTTCTTTCCCAACTTCTTTCTCTGCCGTGTTCAGAGAGGTTTACGCTGGAACTCAAAAAGGTAGCAACTCATTCCAGGTTTCATGTCTGAGCGCTATGACGTCTGTATTCCCCTGGGAGTTATTCTACTGTAGTATTACTTTATTACTTTGTTCAGTTTTATGCATGACATGAAAACCTAACTTCGAGCCACCAAATTCCATGATGCTGATTCAATGTATTTTACATCAGTTAACTCCTCTGGGGAAAGTACCATTGAGATGTATTTCTGTGGGAGAGAGCTATGATCTTGTTAATATACACAGAGCCCACTCCTGAACAAAACTCACATACCTGAATGTGTTTATTGTGCATCCTTGGCATGAGTGGAAGGATCTTTACCCAATAAAGAATGTGTGAATTTATTTGTTTCTTTGTTTATTGAAATAGTGACTTCCATATGTTATTTCTATTTTTAATTTTTGGAGGAACCTTCATACTGTTTTTGAAAGTGGCTGTACCAATCTGCATTCCCACCAACAGAGCACGAGGGTTCCTTTTTCTCCACATCCTTGTTAATGCCTGTTATTTCTTGTCATTTTGATTCTAGCCATTCTGACAGGTGTGAGGTGATATCGCATGGTTTTGATCTGCATTTCCCCGATGATTAGTGATGTTGAGCATCTTCTCATGTGTCTGTTGGCCATGGGTATGTCTTCTTCGTAAATATCTATTCAGATCCTCTGCCCGTTTTTAAATCAGATTGTTTGTTGTTTTGGTGTTGAGTTGTGTAAGTTACTTGTATATTTTGGGTGTTAACTCCTTGTAAGATGTATCATTTGCAAGTATCTTCTCCCATTCAGTAGATTGGCTTTTCATTTTGTTGATGATTTCCTTTGCTGTGCAAAAGCGTTCTATTTTGATGTAGTCCCAATCATTTATTTTTGCTTTTGTTTCCCTTGCCAGAGGAGACATATCTAGAAAAATGTTGCTATGGCCAGTATCAGAGAAATTGCTGCCTAGGCTCTCTTCTAGGATTTTTATGGTTTCAGGTCTCACCTTTAGGTCTTTAATCCGTTTTGAATTTATCTTTGTGTATGATGTGAGAAGGTGATCCAGTTTCATTCTTTTGCATGTAGCTGTCCAGTTTTCCCAGCACCATTTATTGAAGAGACTGTGTTTTCCCCATACAATCCAGTAATTCCACTATCAGGTATTTACCCAAAGAAAATAAAAACTAACTCAAAAAGATATATGCACCCCTATGATCATTGCAGCATTGTTCATAATAGCCAAGATATGGAAGCAACCTGAGTGTCCACTGATAGATGGAATGGATAAGAAAGATGTGAGATACACACATGTACATGCACACACGTGCACACGTGCGCGCGCGCACACACACACACACACACCAGAATATTATGCAGCCATGAAAAGGATGAGATCTTGCCATTTGTAACAGCATGGATGGACCTACAGGGTATTATGCTAAGTGACGTAAGTCAGACTGAGAAAGACAACTACCATATGATTCCATTCATATGTGGAATCTAAAAAACAAAGGAATAAACAAGCAAAAAAGCAGAATCAGACCTATAAATACAGAGAACAGACTCATGTTTGCCAGAGGAAAGAGGAATGGGCCAAATGAGTGAAGGGGAGTGGGAAGTACAGGCTTTCAGATATGGAACGATTAAGTCACAGGAATAAAAGGCACAGCATTAGGAATATAGTCAATGATACTGTAATAGCATCGTTTAGTGATAGATGGTAGCCACGCTTGGTATAGAGAAGTTGCATCACTATGTCGTACACCTGAAAATAATGTAACGTCTGTCAGTTATCCTCAAACCAAAAAATAATAAAAAATTTTTAAAAATTGTAACTGTCCATTTATTTTTTCTAGCTTTATTGAGATATAATTGACATACAACATTGTGTGACTTAAAGGTGTACAATGCGTCGATTTGATACACTTACGTCTTGTGAAGTGATTACCACAGTAGGGTTAGGTAACCCCTCCATCACCTCATGTAATTACCACTTGGGTTTTGGATTGCTAAGAGAGAAAGGGGCCTCTTTGGCAGTGTCTCGCACAGCTGGGGAAATGGGGTGCTCACTCACATGGTCTCTCTTCCCCCATGAAGGAAATCATAGTCTGAGAAAATCTTTCTCGGCCCCGAGCTGTGCTGCTCTGGGGTGGGGGTGGGGGGGTAGTGATGTGGGAAAAGTCTTTAATGTGTCCAAACCCATATATATTTTTTTGCTCCAGGGGAGTGCTGAACTTCTCCACTGGAAACTCGGACTTCTCTAGAAGCTTTCTTGTCTGTGGGTGATTGCCTAATCACTGTGGGTGATTCCAAGGGCTTCTGGACCGTACCTGAGCAGGGCTGGAGGTAGTTCGTGAGTCCCACTTTGGGGTTCACTCCTCAGACTGAGGTCCATATGTATATTACCTGATGCATGGGTGGGCAAGTGCATCCTCCTGAGGCACTTGGCATATGGTTGGCGCCAAACCTCTCATGATGACGCTTCTGTCTATGGATGGATTCCGAATTGTTGCTGTTGAGTGGGGCCCATGGTGAGGGATGCCTTATTCAGTCATGTAGATATAACCTGCCAGTTCATTTAGAAAGTTGGTCAAAGCAGTTATCAATTTCCGACAGTGACATCTGGATGAGGTATGGAACTTAAATGAATTGTTTGAAATTCCCCAACGCGATGGTTTTACTGAGGGGGAGGATGTATAAAGGAACCTTCATTTTCTGTAGCTCACTTTCTTGAAACGGAGATCTAAAACCAGAGTGACATGCTATATATTTTAAGCAGTAGGTAAAAACAAATATAATCCATGAAATAATATTCTGTTCAATTCTGATCAGAATAGAATAGAAAAAAATGCATTTAGATCTGGGGTCCTCTTCTTAACAAAAGTAAATATTCATGGGAAAGTGGCCAGGGTGGCAAAATATTTAGCAACTGCATTATGTGAGGAGTAACAGGGTCGTTAGCGTAATTTTAACCCTGGGAGAGAGACTTCGGGAAAGTGTCTTTGAAGGACTAGAAAATTACTTTGTGGAAGCAAATTCATTCTGTGGTGTTCCAGGAGGGCAGAAGCCATAAGGAAGTAAGCAAATGGTAGAATTTTCCAGTGATTAGGACTGCGCAGTGTTTGAATCAAGAGTGGCAGAAGCAGAAAAAGATGAGACATATCAGCAGCAAGAACCATCTGGGACAAAAAAGAAAAAAGGGAACTGGGTCAAAGAGAGAGATACTGAGTTCTTTTTCATGTTTCAAAATCTCTAGATAAATGGAACCTGGAGAGCTTATTTTTATTAATAATAATAATAATAATAATA